>NC_054744.1:8876558-9216558 GCF_018143015.1 Lytechinus variegatus
AAGTCCTAACCTCGTTAGATCTATCTATCATTGTCGGTGCCTCGCCTGATCACTCAGAGTTCATGGTGGCATGATGGATACAGTATGCAAACAAACATTTGGTTCTTGTATGTATGATGGTGAATGAATGAATAAATTAGCTTGATAAGGGAAAACTTGATTATTTTTCCCGTTGGTTTCTATTTTGATAGAAATGCAGTATTCATTGAAATTCATAGAAATGAAATTGCATCATGTACAGAAAAGGGTATATTTATTTGCAGAATCGTAATTTATTCCATATGCTCTTTTAAAAAGAAAAGCTCCCCCCCCAAAAAAAAAAACCTAGCCAATGAACATTTTTTAATGACATGAATTTAATGTTAAAAATATGAAATTTGAAAAATTGATTTGTAATACTAAAAAATGTTTTTTCCTCCCAAGTATAAACCATAAACAGAACATTTTGCGATTAGAAACACCCGTAGTAAGCGCCTTTCAAATGTTAAGTATTATTATTATTTGAAAATTTAAACATTGTAGTGTCAGTCATGGATAGTTAATGTTGAAAGGATGTGAAATGATCGACAATGGGCAGTTACAGGGAGCATTTCATGACAAGTTTTTTTAGTGATTATCACTAATTGGCTCTTAGCCAATCAGATGCAAGGATTGGTGGTGAAAAATAAGGGACGAACAATCTTCATGAAATGCTTCCATGGATGGATAGTTCAGGGAGGTATGGGAAGAACGCACAATCAGTGGAGAAGGGGGAGATGGTTGTAAGGAAGGGAGCAGATTAAAATGTGGTTTTGTCCAAGGGTGAATGAAAAGACTACAAAGGAGATTAATAGATTCTTCTGGCAAGGACGAGGGAAAGGGAGTAGTTGGGAAAGAGGATGGGGGTAAGGGGGAGATGAAGGTGAATGAAAGTTCCCCATAAAAAAAATTGTTGCCCCCAAGACCATAATCGATTGGAAAGTTCATGCATTGTCTTGCACACTATTGGCTACACAAAATATTAACAAAGCACTTTCATTATGGAAAGTTGTATACCATGCACAACAGTATCCAGTCCGCTTCTTTGTGCACCGAAAAATAGGTCTCAAGGTAATGATGTCACATATTGTGTGATTTTGTCAAGAAGACCCCCCAGCTCAGACAAGGCTGCTGGTCATGTTGTGAGGGTTGGGGTTTGCCCCATCGAATCAAGAGGTCATTAGCTGCTATGGTATCTTGTATACTTGAATGAATCTTCTGGGCTGCTGGTCATTTTTTTTTTGGCTGTTTTTCTTTGAAAAATTCAATAAATGTTTTTGGAAATTGAAAATTCATTGCTGTTCAATTTTATGCTTACTCTGTCCCCTGTGAATATCATCTACACACCTGCCCCCTTTTCATCTATTATGAAACCCCCCTTCCCCCCATGCAAAATTTCGCTTTGTTCCTTAAACCCCCTGGGCGGGCCCCATTGCATGAAATCTACTATTACAGTAATTTTGCCATCCATCCAGTGGTGTAATGACCCCCAAAATTCAAAATTTTAAAGGGGGGGGGGGTCAGAAATGGTGTATGGGGAAAGTTTTTACTGTTGCAATATACCTCTTTGTCATTTTTTTTGGGGGGGGGTCCATGGTAGACCATTGGATGGCAAAATTACATTAATAGTATACACGCATTACACATCTAGGGCATTGGTAAGAATTACAAACACAGTGTACCTTTGGGAGAGTTCTAACATGCCCAAGGTAGAGCCGAGTGAGGGTATTAGGACCGTCTCAAAGGTAACAAGTGTGTGTAATTATTCCAAGCAAAATGATGTGTATTATTTGTTTTATAAGATCATAGTGATGTGGATCCTTGTCATTTGATAAGCCACTCTCATCTCAGGATTTTTTGTGGTATTTTGGGGGCCACTTTTCACAACCTACTGCCTGAATCTGCAACATTGGACAAGCTTTAACATCGCAGTGATTTGAATCTTTTAAGACTCTCGGGCATTTTAATAACGGTGGAACTTCCCCCAAGTACAGTTACCACCTCAAAACTCCATGGAAAATTTTCCTGTTCACTGAATTATATAACTGGTCATGTGATTGAAATTAACCAATCATATGATAAGGATCCATATCACTATTTCATATTAAGTTTTATGCAACAGGGCCCAAGGCCGTTATTCTGAAAATTGTGTTATCTTAAGCAACCCTTTTGTTAGCACATATTTCCTTGCACAGTGAAGTTCTTTATTCTGTGAATAGGTCTTATTTGTTAAGTAACCACAAAATACCATTTAATTTTTTTTAAGGTAAATACCACAGAAAATGTCATACAAAAGATAAAACAAATTTCAGATTACCGGCCAGCTTTGAGGTTGTCTTGGCTGCTGTAAATATGCAGAAGGTAATCATAATGTAGAAGGCTGATGTATATTCAAATTGTTAAAATATAGGTTTCCCTTTTTTCATAAGGAAATTCCTAAATAGGACTGTATTTTCCTGGTACACTTTCCATCTTTTTCAAGTTTTCAGAAGAAATATATATTTTTGCCTTCACCGAGTGATTTGTCACTGAATATTTTGGTAATCACTCTAAATGAATTTGCTTTTTATTTTCAATGACCCTCACGATTTGTTTCTTCACTGTACAAGCCAAATGACCTTCAGTTAGCCACCCCCATGCGCCTCTTATCCAGATTCTTGTCTCTGTAAAATGTTGCAAAATGGATTGAAATTGATAGCAAACTTTTATTACAAATGATAGTTTGATTCTAGTAAGTACTTCGTTATCCCCTTATTTTTGTATCATCAAATATTTCAACCCAAATGAAAGTAAATCCCAATTTTTTTATTCATCATCATCATCCAAAAGAAAATTCATGAAGAGTAAAATGTTTAGTCATAGGTGAATGCCGCAATAACAAACCACTTTGCAATATTCCAGGTACAATTACAATTAAAGATATGGGTTACATCATCTTATTTTATTTCACAAGAGTGAACTTCAGAAAATGAACATGATTTGGTCGAAAGTTTTGAATTTGATAATTCAGATTTATTTAAATAGTATTTTCTGACAATGAGCTGTACTACACTTCGTATTACTATTTTGTAAGGAATATATATACAAAGCAAGAATAAGTATTTCAAATTAGCAATGTTATATAGATTATGTTGTACATTGGATTAAGATATAAGTTTTCAGTTGTTTTTTTTACCATTTATCATAGGGTTTGGATCTGAGGATAAATTGGAAGTTTGTTCAAATCCTTTGCAGACGTTATTATTCGATCAGGTTAATAAATGTAAACATTCATTTCATGAAGTTCACTCTCATCATCTTCTTTGTTCATGTGCAAAACAGAACTGCCGAGGAAGAAGGGAGAGGGGTGAGAAAGACAGGGGGGGGGGGGGAAGAGAGTGTGTGTGTGAAGATGTTGGGTGGAAAGAAACATGGAAGGAAAAGAAATCAAGAAAAGTTGTCATAGAAAAGGTATATGGGATGGAATTTTTTTTTTTGACACGGGAGAGTGACAAATCCATGAGTTACAGGGGTACTCCGGGCTGAAAATATTTATATCTTAATAAATAGAGTAAAATTCAGAGCAAAATGCTGAAAATTTCATCGTAATCGGATAACAAATAACGAAGCTATTGGGTTTTAAAGTTTAGTAATATATTGTAAAAACAATTACTAGTATATGCACATCATGAATATTCATCAGGTGGGCTTATGATGTCTTATCCCCGTCATAATTGTTTCATTTTTTTCATACATATGTGAATGATGTGTCTCCTTTATAATGAAATGAGTTACAGCAATGAATATCTTATGCACTTAAAGGGGAAGTTCACCCTGACAAAAAGTTTATTGTAAAAATAGCAGAAAAATTAATGAAAAATATTGCAGGTTTGAGAAAAATTCATCAAATAATTAAAAAGTAATTAGAATTTCAATTATTTGATTTGTGACGTCATATGCGAGCAGCATTCCTACATAGCAAATGGTAAAAAATCTAAAATTAGTAGATGTGAGGAAGTATATAGATACAGAGGGTAAGAAATACGTTTCAAGAAAACTATTGAGCAATATCATTAATATAGAAGTAAATGAGAGATTGCATAGTTTAATGATAAAAATACAGCAAATATGAAGAGAGATATCGTGAGAGAGAGGGAGAGAGGGGGAGAGAGAGAGAGAGAGAGAGAGAATGAGACAGTGGGAGGGGTGAGAGAGGGACAAAGGTTTTATATAAGGAACAGAAACAAGAATAAATACAAGTAGCCAAAAGAAGGTGTAACACGATAATTTACTAATCAATCGTCCTGGGTGTTGTTCCATAAACCTGTTTGTACACTGTAAACACTGTGGTGTTAAACTGACACCAGTTGGTGTTAAAACTGACACCAGTTGGTGTTAAAACTGACACCAGTTAGTGTTAATAGAGGACCACACCCTGAGGTGTTAAAATTACACCCTAGAGATTGAACGTAACACCAAAGAGTGTAAATGCAACAGCCAAAGGTGTTGTGATAACACCTATAGGTGTTAAACTAACACCGTCAATTTAAAGGGATGGTCCGGGCTGAAAATACTTATATCTACGTAAATAGAGAAAAATTCACAAAGCAAAATGCTGAAAATTTCATCAAAATCGTTGGTTTTAGTTCTTGGGGGAAATTTTCTTAATAAACCGAATTTCCTACAGTAAAATACAAATGAACAAGTGGAGACATGGCATCATCACCCCATCTAATAAATATTCATAACGACATGCCTAGAACTATATTTTACCGGAATAATGCAAATTTTTAAAATTCAATAATTTAATTTTGATCAAATTTTCAGCTTTTGCCTTAATTGTGAATTTTACTCAATTCATTGAGGTATAAATATCTCCAGCCTGGACTATCCCTTTAACACCGGTGTAAAATAACTAGTGTGGTCCCCTATGTACGCCGGTTAACACCACAGTTTTTTGCTGTGTAAGTTACGGACGACTGGAACACATTTTTAGGTGCTAAGTCAGCTGATTCAGATATATCATTTTAGCACGAGAAAGGGTCACCAGTATCGTAACTTACAAAAGGCTGTGTGCAACAACACTCCAGACAAAAAATAACGAATTTGAAAATTCAGCGCATCTTCTTTTCATACAGGAACTGTAGGTCCTATTAATTCGAATTACAAGGTGTAGAAAATAGACCTGTCTTATAAGGTTGCGGAAGATACCAGCAATTGAATACATAAAACATTAAAATGAAACATTTTTACTTCTCAAATTCTATGCATAATTTCTTTGTAATACTTTGTTTGTCAAATTATAGCTTATACCAGGTGATAATTCAAATTTTGATTCGCAAAACGCAATTTTTTGCGCTTTTATGCTCATGGAGTAGAGACGGTAAAAAATATTTTAGAAGTTGTCTGCGTTTTTAATAAGTGCTTACAGATTGGGAGAAGAATCAATTAAATTAAACTGGCAATAAAGGCAACGGTAGCAAATATTTAATCTTATGAGACCCTGAAACCCCCAAAACAAAAACAAAAAAATCTCGCGAGTGAGCGAGGAGATTGGGCCAAAAAAAGGTGAAATTTGAAACTTTATAAAAGATGCATTTACCTTTTGTAAAAAAAAATCTGCATTCTTTTCCCCATTTTTTTTCTTGCGTTTCGGCGCCTGCTCAAATTGCCGCCTGTAAGTTACTGCTTTAGAACTGAATTTTCATCTTTTAAGAATGATGTAAACTCGTATTATGCCTATAAAATCGCAATATTTAACAGGGATGCAATCTTATGCGATCCCAGCTATACAAAACATTACCCCTTAAAGGAGAATAAAACGCTTTATATAACTCGTAGAAAACAGAAAAATCAAGGAATAAGATCAATGAAAGTTTGAAAACAATATTGGCAAAACAATACAAAAGTTATGGGTATTTGAAAGTCGAATTCACTTCTTTTATGGAGATCCTCCGATTGGCAATGCAACCAAGATTTGTGATGTCCGTCACATTACAAATCTCCCATTCGTTACACTGATAAAAATAACCCAAATCAAAACATCTATTTTAGCCCATTCTTACTATTTGTTAATTTTAGTTTCTCAAATTTTCATTGATTTGTTTCAGTTTTCTGTTTTCACACACGCTAACTCTTTTCCAGGGTGACATTCTCTTTTAAATAAAGCATGTAAAGACTACATTAATGCATTTACTTGCAACCAATCAATAATTTGTCAGGAGCGGATCCAGGAGGGGGGGAGGGGGTCGGAAGGTGAGGTGCTCGTAAATTTTTGTTGAGATCAAGCGCCTTTCATTTTGTGAGTGATGCCGGGGGCACTTACATTAAGTGGATATACGATGCGCGAAAAAAAAACACTTAAAAAGGATGTCTTTTTCAAGATAGGGCACGTACGTAACGTAATAAGGGCGTCAAATTTAGGGTCAAATTTGATAGGGTATAAAAAGTAATATTTTTTAAAAGGATGTACATTTCTGCCCAAATAGTTAACACTAGATCTACATGTTTAGAGTCCGATTTGCGCGAGGTGCGGGAGGTGGGGCCGTACTAAACCCAACGATATAGGTCAAGGTAAAACCGACGCCCTTGACATATTATAACAATTGACATATCGCTGTACTTGTTTAGGGGTTCAATTTAGGGAATACTTGCCAAGGGTATCGTTTTGTTTCCAATACTTGTTAAGGGTATGGTTTTATACACGCCAATAGCTTGTTAAGGGGTGCATTTTCAGAATATGGAAAATAATTGTTCAGGCTGCTTTTCGAGACACCATGGTCGCGTATGGTATCCACTCGTCAATGGAAGTGCCCCACCCCCACCCCCGGGAGAGTGGTGCCCCTTGTTTGCTTGTCAAACGTCCTTAATCCGCGGTTGCATGTAATGTTTCTACATCCAAAATCATCATTTTCGTACCTACGTTAACTTTGACATGGAAGAGCAAAATAGCGAAAGACTTTTATACAGCACGGAAATGTCCCCAAGATTTTAGGGGGGAAATGCAAGTTTTCCCGTACGTCATAAAAATGGCATGTTACAAGTTGCCGCAGACGTGCAAAAGTGAACCGATTTCGTTTACGTGTTTCGTCCCAACGAATCCTATTATAGTATTCAAAGGAAAAGTTCACCCCCCCAAAAAAAAGTGGATTTGAATAACAAGAGAAAATCAAACAAGCATAATGCTAAAATTTTCATTGAAATCGGATGTAAATTGAGATAGTGATAGCATTTTGAAGTCGGTGATGTCACACATCACTATTCAAACTACGTTTTGAAGTGAAATATTTAACAAAAGAGTAACTAAATAAAAAGATAAAGGTTGCAACCATGATAATTCCTCACTTTTTAAAAAAGGAATCAAGGCAGGGAAGGATCCAGGATTTTTCGAAAGGGGGGGACACATAACAAATTGACGAGCAAAAAGGAAAATTTTTCACTTTTAAAAGGGAAAGGGGACAAAGTTCTATTTCAACGGCATTTTTACATTACAAATTTTAATTGTGCCTCTCAAGGGTGGGGACACGGGCCGGCTGTCCCCCCCCCCCCTAGATTCGCCAGTGAATCAAGCATTGTATCACATTATAATGAAGAGAATTAAGATATTTCATAAAAAACAATACAAAAGAAATGGTGAATTTGTAGATGTCGTTGTGCAAATAGCTGTTTTGTGAAAATAAGCCCCCCCCCAAAAAAAAAAATAATAATAATGCGTCATAACTTCCTTATTTCACATCAAATTTGGAAGAACTTTTATGCGTTGTGCCAGTTTCACTAGCTGATTCGTTTTTGACAATCAGACCTGAAATGGAATATTTTGAAAACTTTATGGAATACACGAAAATAATAGGTACTTGACAAATCAAAGTTTGCGAGCGCGCAGAAAATGTTAATATTCAGACCATAAAACTGACATTTTTACAGAGCACTTTCTAAGAATCAATTTGTAAATCACAAAAAAATATTAAGTTCGATTTCCGAGGTGAAATATGTTTTGTATATTGACTTCCAAACTTGATATTTAAACTCCATATTGAAATTAAAATCACCTAACAGGCAATGCGAGCGCGAAGCGCGAGCGAACATTTTACATAGTGACATGAAATATCCTTCCCCTCATCTTATTTTATTCACTCGTCTTCCTCCTCTTTTTTTTATCCTCTCTCCTCCCCCTTTTTTCTTGTTTTTTTTAATTTCCTTTTTCCCCCTTTTTTGCTCTGCCAATAGGGGGGGGGGGGGGGGGGGGCCGCCCTCTGGATCCGCCTATGCTGTTCCAATATTCAGATACTGATACCTAGTATAGTTCATTTGATAAAAAGTCACCTTGCTGCCTGATTATAAAACTGTGTCCTCTCGAGTGGGAAATCATTCTGATTGGCCAGTCAACAATGACGTCAGACCTCATCTCACCGTAAGATCACATCCGGATGCCTTCTAAGCAACGTTCTCCTATATTCGCCCATGGACCTACCAGCAAATTCGCCTGACCCGCCATCACCTCCTTATGAAAGCTTCCCAAGTTCCTCGCTGACCAGGCTGCATGCACGATTGGTGGCTCCACTTCCAATTGTGGGTCAGGATCGAAGGAGTCGAAGTCTTAGCCGACACCAGTAATTCTCGCGCCGATGTATATAAAAGAAAACAAGCGAAACAATCTTATATTATTATGTTCCGTTTCTCTTCTAAATTTATATGCAATTTTTCCGTACGTCATAAAAATGGCATGTTACAAGTTGCCGCAGACGTGCAAAAGTGAACCGATTTCGTTTACGTGTTTCGTCCCAACGAATCCTATTATAGTATTCAAAGGAAAAGTTCACCCCCAAAAAGTGGATTTGAATAACAAGAGAAAAATCAAACGAGCATAATGCTGAAATTTTCATTGAAAACGGATGTAAATTGAGACAGTGATAGCATTTTGAAGTGATATAAAAAGAAACAGTCGGTGATGTCACACATCACTATTCAAATTACTTTTTGTAGTGAAATATTTGACAAAAGAGTAACTAAATCACAAGATAAAGGTTGCAACCATGATAATCCCTCACTTTCAAAAAGGAATCAAGCCAGGGGCGGATCCAGGATTTTTTGAAAGGGGGGACACATAAAAAATTGACAAGCAAGAAAAAAGTCTTCACTTTTAAAAGGGAAAGGGGACACACTTCTATTTCAACGGCATTTTTACATTACAAATTTTAATTGTGCCTCTCAAGGGTGGGGGCATGAGCCGGCTGCCCCCCACCCCTGGATCCGCCAGTGAATCAAGCATTGTATCACATTATAATGAAGAGAAATTAAGATATTTCATAAAATACAATACAAAAGAAATAGTGAATTTGTAGATGTCATTGTGCAAATAGATGCCCCCCCCCCAAAAAAAAAAAAACAAGTGGAATGCCTCTGGCCGTCTCACCTGCATCACGCAGTTCAATATAGCAGCAGTGCTGACTTTGAATACTACTCTAACTCGCACAAGATGTTCAGTGATACATGGTTACTCTTATGTCCACTTTTTATGAACTAGACCAATAAACTTACAGAGATATGATGGTAATTCAACAGATACACCCAATTCGGCCAAAGTTCATTGACCTTTGACCTTGGTCATGTGACCTGAAATGCGCACAGGATGTTCAGTGATACTTGATTACTCTAATGTCCAAGTTTAACGAACTAGACCAATAAACTTTCAAAGTTATGATGGTAATTCAACAGATACCCCCGATTCGGCCAAAGTTCATTGACCCTAAATGACCTTTGACCTTGATCATGTGACCTGAAACTCGAACAGGATGTTCAGTGATACTTGATTACTCTTATGTACAAGTTTCATGAATCAGATTCATAAACTTTCAAAGTTTTGTAATTTCATGTAAACACGCTGTAGGTTCACTATTAGGTACTATTAATAAATACTATGACTGAGACAGGAATTTATTCTATGAATGCCCGTGGTCTAGGAGACCGATTTAAACGGATACAGGTGTTATATTGGTTACGCAGTAAAAATGCGAGTATTTTCTTTTTACAAGAAACCCACTCTACCATTGCTAATGAAAAAAGTTGGGTAGAGGATTGGGGAGTGGGTTCAGTTTTTTTTTCGCATGGAACCTCCAATAGTCGAGGAGTATGTATTCTTTTGAAAAACGTTTTAGATATTACTGTTAATAAAGAATATCACGATGAGTTTGGTCGTTTTGTAATATTAGATACCATTTTAAATCAACAAAAAATCACACTGATAAATGTGTATGGTCCTAACGACGATAATCATACATTTCTTGATGAAATACTTCATAAGTTACAAGAATTTGATTGTGAATCTGTTCTTTGGGGTGGGGATTTTAATCTGGTTTTGGATGTAAACAAAGACAAAAAAGGTGGCCGCCAAACCACACATTTGCACTCTTTAAATTCAATTGATATAATAATGGATGAATATAATTTAGTAGATATTTGGCGCTTTCATAATGTTGATATCCAGAAGTTTACTTGGCATTCAAGAAATGTATTCTGTCGCTTGGACTTTTTCTTAGTTTCGCACAACTTGATTACACAAATTGATAATTGTGATATCCTACCTGGTTTCAAAACCGACCATTCGGCGATATTTTGTAATTTACATTTTTTAAATAAAACTAGGGGGGAGAGGTTTTTGGAAATATAATACTTCATTATTACAAGATGAAACATACACGGAATTGGTTCGTGATTGTATAAAAGAAAACAAGAATATGTTTTTGAATAATTTAGATCCTAATACGTTCTGGGATTTTCTTAAATGTCAAATTAGATCATTAACGATTGGCTATTCAATAGAGAAAGCCAGGCAAGGTAGAGCTCGAGAAAAAAATATTATAGCTAGACTCAAATTCCTTGAGTCCAGTTATTCCCAGAATCAATCTGAAGTGATTAAAAATGAGATAATATCTTGTAAAGAGGATCTTGAGATGTTATATGAGAGAAAGACAGCAGGTGCAATTATAAGAGCAAGAGCTAATTGGATCGAAAATGGTGAAAGAAACACACGTTATTTTATAAATCTTGAAAAAAGGAATCAACGACAGAATGTTATAACTAAATTACAAATTGATAATCATATAATTGTGACTTCACAAAAACAAATACTAATTTCTCTCAGAGACTATTATCAAACTATATTCACATCATCTCATCCATCTCAAATTGATCTTTACGATATTTTACCTCAGGGTGATAAATGCAATATTTTATCACCAGAGTTACAAAAGAAATGTGAAGGTGTTATAACAATGCAAGAATGTGTTAATGCTCTGAAATCAATGAATAACAACAAGACTCCGGGAACGGATGGGTTCCCGTGTGAATTCTATAAATTTTTCTTTAAAGAATTAGGAGATGTTTTAATCAATAGTTTTAATTATTCCTTTATACAAGGTAAATTGTCATTGGATCAGAGGAGAGGAATTATTCATCTCATTCCTAAAAAGACCAACATCCTTTGCTTTTAATAAGTTGGAGGCCCATCTCTATTTTAAACACCGACTATAAACTTCTTGCAAAATGTTTAGCTTTGAGATTGCGAAAGGTGTTAGGTGGTATTATCAATAATGACCAGACAGGATTTTTACATGGTCGGTATATTGGTGAAAATATTCGCTTAGCCTTAGATATGATTGAATTTACAAATGAACACGATATTCCAGGTTTTATGTTAATGGCCGACATAGAAAAGGCATTTGATAAATTAGAATGGTCCTTTTTACTTCAAGCTTTGAAATATTTTAATTTTGGTGAAGATTTGATATTATGGATTAGAGTTATGTACAATGATATATATTCTTGTATTTTGAATAATGGACATGCTTCAGAATTTTTTCAAATTTCATGCGGAGTAAGGCAGGGCTGCCCTTTAAGTCCTCTTCTTTATATCATTTGTAATGAAATTATGTGTTTATGGATAAGGGGAAACAGTGATATTAAAGGTATAACAGTGAATGGAATAGAAATTAAGCTGAACTCTTATGCAGATGACACAACATTTTATATAAATGACGTCAAGTCTCTTAAAATCATTATGTATATTTTGGATGAATTTAAGGTTTTTTCAGGGCTTTGCATTAATCGAAATAAATCTGAAATTGTAGCACTTGGTTATTACAAAGCACATCCTCCAGACATATTCTTTTTCGGATTAAGATTTTATAATGGCCCATTTAAATTATTGGGAGTATATTTTTCACCTGACTTAAAAGACATATTTGAATTGAATTTTATTCCAAAGCTTAAGAAAATAAAGAATGTTTTAAGAGTATGGAAAATGAGAAATTTAACTCCAATAGGGAAAATAACTATTTTGAAGTCACTCGGCCTTTCTCTAATTATATTTCTGTTGTCTGTATTACCAAAACCTCCTGAAGATTTTTTGAAAGAATTAGAACATTTAATTTACTCTTTTATTTGGAATGAAAAACCGGATAAAATCAGTCGTCTTACAATTATTGGAGACTATAGTCAAGGTGGATTGAAAATGTTACATTTACCTTCTGTAATTTCTGGCTTGAAAATTGCGTGGGTTAAACGTTATATGAGCACAGAAAATAAAGGAAAATGGAAATGTTTTTTCGAACACAACTTGGTCACCTTTGGAGGAGAATTGTTTTGGACATGTAATTTAAAATACGATGATCCCAAAATATTACAAATAAAAAATCAATTCATTCGAGAAATTTTAATTACTTGGAGTCGTTTAACATTCTCTCCTAATTTATCTGATTTGAATATAAAGAATCAAGTGTTATGGAATAACTCATTGATCAAAGTAGATGGGAAAGTTATATATAAACAACTTTGGCTTAAAAATGGGATCATCAGTATTAAACATTTAATGGATGAACAAAACAATTTTCTCTCACATACAACTTTTTTACAAAAATACAAAATTAATTGTAATTTTCTTGAATATCATTCATTGATTTCTGCAGTACCCAATGAATGGAAACATTTTAGTCAACATCTTTTTGAGAGTAAAACAACTCAAGAAGATTTGTTGTATAATTTAAATAATGTTTTTAAGGTATGCAAGTTTATCCATAGAATTTCTGTTGATAAAATCTTAAAGTCCCCCACTTCGCAATCAAAATGGGCATCCATTTTAAATGAACCGGTTAATAATTGGAACAGATTGTATATGATTCCCTTTAAATGCTGTCTTTCTACAAAACTCCGCTACTTTCAATATAAACTTTTCAATCGGATAATGGGGGTGAACAAACATCTTTACGATATTGGCTTGTCTGAATCTAATTTATGTACATTTTGTTCTTCCTCTGTTGAAAGTATTTCACATCTGTTTTGGGACTGCCCTGTAACTCAACAATTTATTCAAAACTTCCAAACCTCTTATTTGAACAATAACGTGTATTTGAATAAGAATTTATTTTTGTTTGGTTGCCCTGACGCTCAATACTCTACTGTAAACCGTTATATTCTTTATGCTAAATATTTCATTTTTTCCACACGTTGTAAGGGTAATCGGTTGTGTTTTAGCTCTTTTAAGAGCGTATTGAAACGCTATTGTGAAATTGAAAGGGTTCTCAGTCAAAAACATCATAATTTTGTCATATCATTAGATAATAGCACGCATGTACAGTTGTTGTAAACATGTTCGCTTCATGATTCTTTTGTAAATTGAATTGCTTTCGTGTTTGATTTCTGAATAAAATCTTTCTATGAAAGAAAAAAAAAAACGTTCAAAGTTATGATGGTAATTCAACAGATACACCCAATTCGGCCATAGTTCATTGACCTTTGACCTTGGTCATGAGACCTGAAACTTGCACAAAATTTTCAGTGATGCTTGATTACTATTATGTCCAAGTTTCATGAATCAGATCCATAAACTTTCAAAGTTATGATGGGAATTCAACAGATATCCCCAATTCGGCCAAAGTTCATTGACCCTAAATGACCTTTGACCTTGGTCATGTGACGTGAAACTCATGCAGGATGTTCAGTGATACTTGATTAACCTTATGTCCAAGTTTCATGAACTAGGTCCATATATTTTCTAAGTTATGATGACATTTCAAAAACTTAACCTCAGGTTAAGATTTCGATGTTGATTCCTCCAACATGGTCTAAGTTCATTGACCCTAAATGACCTTTGACCTTGGTCATGTGACATGAAACTCTAATAGGATGTTCAGTAATACTTGATTAACCTTATGGCCAAGTTTTATTAACTAGGTCCATATACTTTCTAAGTTATGACGTCATTTCAAAAACTTAACCTCAGGTTAAGATTTGATGTTGACGCCGCCGCCGCCGCCGCCGTCGCCGTCGGAAAAGCGGCGCCTATAGTCTCACTTTGCTTCGCAGGTGAGACAAAAAATTAATGCGTCATAACTTCCTTATTTCACATCAAATTTGTAAGAACTTTTAAGTGTTGTGCCAGTTTCACTAGCTGATTCGTTTTGACAATCAGACCTGAAATGGAATATTTTGAAAACTTTATGGAATACACGAAAATAATAGGTACTTGACAAATCAAAGTTTGCGAGCGCGCAGCGAGAGCAGAAAATGTTAATATTATCAGACCATAAAACTGACATTTTTACAGAGCACTTTTTAAAAATCAATTTGTAAATCACACAAAATATTAAGTTCGATTTCCGAGGTGAAATATGTTTTGTATATTGACTTCCAAACTTGATATTTAAACTCCATATTGAAATTAAAATCCCCTAACAGGCAATGCAAGCGCGAAGCGGGAGCGAACATTTTACATAGTGACATGAAATATTCTTCAGTCTTCCCCTTAGTTTATTCACTCGTCTTCCTCCTCTTCTTTTTTCTCCTCTCTTCCCCCCCCCTTTTCTTCTGTTTTTCTTTTCTTACCCCTTCTTTTATTTGCTCCGCCAATAGGGGGGGGGGGGGCGGCCCCCCTGGATCCGCCTATGCTGTTCCAATATTCAGATACTTATACCTAGTATAGTTCGTTTGATAAAAAGTCACCTTGCTGCCTGATTATAAAACTGTGTCCTCTCGATTGGGAAATCTGATTGGCCAGTCAACAATGACGTCAGACCTCATCTCACCGTAAGATCACATCCGGATGCCTTCCAAGCAACATTCTCCTATATTCGCCTGACCCGCCATCACCTCTTCACCTGATGAAAGCTTTCCAAGTTCCTCGCTGACCAGACTGCATGCACGATTGGTGGTTCAACATTCAATTGTAGGTTAGGATCGAAGGAGACCGACACCAGTTAATTCGTGCGCCGATGTATATAAAAGAAAAGAAAATAAGCGAATCAATCTTATATTATTATGTTCCGTTTCTCTTTTAAATTTATATTATCCAACAAAATAACAGACCATGTAGGGCCCATTCTTCTAACATGTCTAAGGTAACAGGGATCTGCAGCCAACCACAATCAAAGTTTCCATGATAGTTACAATAATACCAAATTAAAAGAAAACATGATTAAGACTTCTGGGTCCCGTCTTACACACTTAAAACAAATCAGTCAAATTGACTAGACCAGTAGTCAAGTAGTCAGCTGGGAGCAACTGATATGGCAATCAATGATATTCACATTTCTGACATATATTCTAGTCAGAAATAACTCTGTTCTAGTAAAATATGACTAGAATAACAGTTGCACTCAGCTGACCCTATTCACTAGTCATTTTTGACTGATTTGATTTTAGGGTGTTCAAAGAATTATAGGATTGATCCAATCAATCGTAACTCTATGGAAATTCATTATTGTCATATTTTTTATACAAGAAATTTGCAAAAATGTCCTTTGTAAACGAAGGAGAACACACAAAGTTGTCAAGATATCAATGAATTTATGGATATACATTCATATCTATAATTTTTTTAACAAACATGCATTTAATATGTTGACTTTGCTGGCTTTCCATAGTTGTGATTGCTCGGATAAGACGGGCCCCAGGTATTCAGTCCAATTAAAGTCGATTCCTATTGAAAAAAAATCATGTTTCGTAATCGTATATCATAAAAGATTATTTTTTAACTTGCTAAACGAGATCTTTCCAAGAAGTTCCAGATCTCAATTCTACAACGATGTCAGTCTTTAATCAGAACAATTTATAAATGACGAAAACTAACCGCAGAATCCTTAAAAAGCTATAAAAAAATTCCATGTTTTATATCTGTACAATAGAGTGTGTCCTACAAAAAACAAAACCGCGATTCATCGATGATTTATCAAAACTTTGTAGACAAATGACCTATAATTGTAAAGCTTAGAATCTCCTCTTTCATCTTAATTTACTTATATTATTTCTCATTTACGCACGAGTGAGCAAAAACAATTTGTGATTAAGGTAGAGCAGATATTGAACTTTTTAGGCATGTGATTTTTTTTTTTGAAATTCAGATACCCCCCGCCAAATGAGTTTTTGGTATCCTTTCTTCAAATTATTTTTGCTCTAAATTATTTCAGATTGATTGAAGAGAAGATTCTAGCTTTACATTGGTAGGTCATTTCTCTAATGTATTTATGATTAAGATATGATAAATCATCGCTTAATCTCGGTTTCGTTTTTTTTGTGGGACCAACTGTATATACATTTTCTCTTGATAGTGATATCTCAATATGCCTGACATTTCAGCTTTTGTGCTATTACCAGCAAGGGCAAACAAGAGCTCTTGGCTCAGGTATATCTACTTACCATTGTAACTTTAGCTCAACTGCAATTGGGTGACATCACTGCAGGAATGAAATCTGGGAATCTGGTTATATAGGAAACGTCCACCCTGAATAGAAAGACTAAATCAAACAAATAAAACGCTGTAAATAATCAGATCAATAAAGTTTACTTTTACAATTTTATATACATGTTGATTAGAAATTGGGAGAGTTGCCGGAGAGATGATAAATTGAAATATTACAATTTTTGAATATTCTAAAAAGTGGTATTTCCCTTTGATATAGAAGTAAAATGAAATTAAAAATCAGTGAAATGTTGAGTAATCGTAAAAAAAAAATTGGCAGTTATTGAAGTTGTTTACCGGTATATATTTTAAATTCACCTAGGCAGAATCCCACACACCGGCCTCAAAGCATTTATGGAAATTTAGAAAATATAACTGGTTAAGTTCTGCGTATGTGTGTGTGTGGATTTCTCTAGATTATCATTGTAAATATTTGGTCATCAATATTCTTGTGTTAATGTTCTATACCCAGGGGTTCTATATAATGGACCCCTTTCACAAGCTCTGTTTCTATGGAGTTCGAAAACTAACATGTCTTATTATTTTTGTCAAAATATGTCTTTTGTCATTGTTTGTGATTTTTAATAGGTCCATGGTTATACTATTTCACGAGAAGATAAAGATTTCTCCGAATTTGATTGTGGCACATATATAGCCTTGTTGTCTTTATGAGACTAATACCTTGGTCACATTTGCTCTACGGCGGCCGTACGGCGAGTCGAAAACAGCCGTTTTATTGATTTTAATTCAAACCATCTATGTGTAGTTGGACAAAAAATGTTAAAACGGCTGTTTTCGACACGCCGTACGGTCGCCGTAGAGCAAATGTTACCAAGTTATAAGGAAGTGGCGGCCTCACTCAAAAGATATTTCCTTGATATGAAGATGATGAGATTTTTTCGGAAGTGAAAGTATCGTTCTCCTTATAAATGAAATTGTGCATTCATTGAAAGAGGATTATTAATCAAGGAGTGTGTTTCATAAGTAGGTTTAATATAACATTGCCAATGTGGGAAGCCTGTGATTTTATTTGCCCTTTTGCCATCGTGATCGATGACAGTTTGCTACGATGTTAAAGTTACCAGAAGGGTTGGTCGAGTAAAAGAAGTCATGTTGAAATAAATCGGGATTTCAGTAATGAATGGGGCCTAATATCTTAGCGATATGGAAGTGTCGATCCTGGCCTGGTGGGGGAGAATATGGGGATATTTCCCCCAATAATTTTGACAACTAGAAATGTTTACAAAATGCAATGTAAATGTACGTTTTAAACAGCATGGGAAAGCATTATACACTGCTATAGAACCATTAAATCTGGCATTAAAATACAATCAAACATAGTTATAAACTTTTCATTATTTTAATTATGAAAAGTCTGTTATATAATTTAGCGCGCAAAATTCGGACGATTTCTCGCTTCTGCCCCTCCCGTCATCCAAAACATGGATCGACGCCCCTTACCATATCATTGAGTCTATTTAACCTTAAAAAGTATTTTCATGGTGATATCGACTAGAAATTATCATTTACGTATTATGACATGAATCATGAGATAAATACTCGACTACAAATATTGTAAAATATTTTCATGTGGACACAATATGGATACGAGTGAAGTCATTTTGTTTTTCCTACCGTATAAACTCTTGGTACTTTGGTCAAACCATGGAGCTAACAGCTCTATGGTCAAACCATGGAGCTAACAGCTCTATGGTCAAACCATGGAGCTAACAGTCAAACTTATACAAAATCGAAATGTGAGCCCCCATCCGCCCCCCAAAAATGAGGGGGGGATGGAGCGAAATTTCTGAAAGCTGCTTTAATGCGAAAATGTCGACCTTTGACATACAAAAATCTGATTTAATGATAGGTTTGAAGATCATTTATTAAAAAAATATTACATTCCATCCCTTCCATATGTTATATATATATACAGTGCGTCCCAGAATAAACAAAACCGAGATTTAGCGATCATTTATCATAACTTAATCATAAATACAATAGACAAATGACCTACCAATGTAAAGCTTAGAATTTCCTCTTTCATTTGACATTACTTAGAGTATTCCTCATTCAGGCATGAGTGAGCAAAAACAATTTGAAGGATACCAAAAACTCATTTGGCGGGGGTGTCTGAATTTCAAAACGAAAATCACATACCTAAAAGGTTCAATATCTGCTCTTTTATTTCTTACCTTTATCACAGAAAATGGTTAAGAAGTAAAAAAGTTATGTTCTCTCGAAACAATGCTTGTATTTCCATAATTCCATTAAATAAACGTGTTTTCACCGGTTTCCCTGCACAGAAGCTATCGTGCGGTTAACAAAAGACTCAATGCAAAGCTGGGGAGCGTTTCATCAACATTTTTGTCCGACAAGTTGTCAGATCTGACATCTTTCCCTGCTTGTGATTGGCTGAGAGACACTGTTACTATGGTAACTGTCGAATAAAACAGGACTTGTCGGATAAAACGTCTGACAAGTCCTTTCATGAAACGCTCCCCTGATCGTCAACAAAACGGGAATGTCGAGTGATTTTGAACGCTAGCCTGTAAAACCTCTTCATTTTATGAAATTATTGAGATTCAAGCCTTTTTTCAAATAACCAGAACTTTGTTATTTCTTGACCCTTTTCTGTAATTGAGGTATCAAATTAAAGAGCAGATATTGAACAAAAATGTGGTTTTCTTTTTTTAACCCAGTTTTTGTTCCCTAATGCATGAAAGTGAAATAATCTGAGTAATTTCAGATGAAAGAGGAGATTCTAAGCTTTACAATGGTAGGTCATTTGTCTATATGTGATTAAGTGATGATAAATCATCGCTAAATCTCGGTTTCGTGTTTTATAGGACGCATTGTATATATATATATATATATATATATATATATATATATATTTTTTTTTTTTTTTTGGGGGGTCCATTTCCCCGAGTCCCATCTATGTACCCGTGATAAAACACGATATAAATATGTACCTCCTAGGGATGCCAATTGAAATTGATAAGAGGGCCTGAAAATCACCTAGAACACAATATTTTGTACACAAAAATGCAAAAAAGTATGGCCTGAAAATATATTGCCAGAGCCTGAAATCAGGCTTTTGCCTGACTGAAAACTGACATCCCTGACCTCCACATGGTCTAGAAGCAATTTATGCCGTCAATGAGAAAGGTATTGAAACTATTAGCTCAATGCGATTTTTTCTTTAACTCTACCATTTTAAACCCCTGCCATTTTCACCCCTAGGTGCCACTGCATTTTTACCTCTGCCATTTTCACATGTCATTTTTACCTCTTGTCATTTTTACCCCTGCCATTATTACGTCTTGTCATTTTTACCCCTGCCATTATTACCTCTGTCATTTTTACCTCTGCCATTACTACCTCTGTCATTTTCACATCTCTCAGTGTCATTTTTACCTCTGCCATTATTACCTCTGCCATTTTTACCTCTGCCATTTTACCCCTGCAATTTTCACCTCTGCCATTTTTACCTCCGCCATTTTTACCTCTGCCATTTTCACCCCTAGCTGCCACACCTTTGCCGTTTTTACCTCTGCCATTATTAGCTCTGCCATTTTACCTCTGTCATTTTACCCCTGCCATTTTCACCCTGCCATTTTTTACTTCTGTCTTTTTTACCTCTGTCTTTTTACCTCTGTCTTTTTACCTCTGCCTCTATTACGTCTGCAATTTTCACCTCTGCCATTTTCACCTCTACCATTTTCACCTCTGCCATTTTTATCTCTGCCATTTTCACCCCTAGCTGCCACATTAACCTCTGCCGTTTTTACCTCTGCCTTTTTACCCCTGCCATTTTCACCTCTGCCATTTTTTACCTCTGTCATTTTTACCTCTGCCATTTTTATCTTTGTCCATTTTGTCTGTCATTTTTACCCTTGCCACCTTTACCTCTGCCCTTAATTTTACCTTGCATCTAATGAGAAAAGGAAATTCTTTCGATCGCAAGAAGCTTAACCATATATTTTTTGGGGCCGTAAGTTCCTTTACCCTTGTACCCCCCTGTGCTTTTCTAAGTTCATCATCTTATACCTCCGAAATGATGATCTTATCATGGATTTTCCTCCTCACAAGTTCAAGTTTATTTAAACCATAGGTCCATATATAACTGACCGTTAGTATTACTAATCTCGCATGTTGTGTGAGGGATAATGACTGACAATTATGACTGCCCTTTTGTTTTGATTTTATTGGTACTTATTGGCAAAAGGCCGTTTACAAACATCAATTTTCTCAGCCATTTTAAACCTTCCAAGCAAAATGTTCTGTTTTGTCTTGCGTTAGTCAGCCTGTATGCAGACTTCACCAACTTTGTTGGATTGTACTTAGTCACTTAACCAGCAGGTTAAAAATAAGATATTGTACGATTTTGTAATAAAAATTGTTATAGAATTGTCAGAAAATAACCGTATTTCACATGTTTCACTTACCTGGTTTTCACCACAGTTCACTCTTCATCTTTCCTCTTGATATAGGCACAATTTCGGGAGAAAAGAAATCCTGGCTGGCATATATACAGTTTGAGAACAAATTTCCGATGTTTAAATTCTGTTGTCGTGTGCCACTTTGGTCGGACATTTAAAATGCCATTGTTGTTTCCAAAGGGGGTCCTGCTTGCATTCCTTTCGGCAAATACATCCACATTCATCTGCATGCCTATTAGGCTATCAGCTATTCAAAATGTTCCCGCCATTGTGCTCTCGATCGTTTCGCCCAAGTGCGTAACCATGCATGGGCGTTTGCATAGTGATTGCCTGCGTCAATGCCGTTATCACTTAAAATACTTGCTTACTGAAAGGGGGGGGGGGGGCTTCAGCCTTCCAAAAAAGCTCAGCCAGGGTTTATTTTTCATTCTATGTCAGTGATATTATGAGAATTTAAAAGTTATTTTCTCTACTCCATTTCTCGTAAAATTACGTTATGCATTTGGTCGCATTTTATAGCCGTTGGGTATGCGAAAAGGGTGGCCGATTAACAAAATTTCCACGCAGTGCCGTGGATAAATTGGGCATACATTCGTAATTCCGAAGGTTCGTTAATCCAAAAACGAAATAAGGTTCGTAATTCCGAAGGTTCGTTAGTCCGAAAACGAAATGAGGTTCTTAATTCCGAAGGTTCGTTAATCCGAAAACGAAATGAGGTTCGTAATTCAGAAGGTTCGTGAGTCCGAAAACGAAATGATTAACGAACCTTATTTCGTTTTCGGACTAACGAACCTTCGGAACAACGAACCTTATTTCGTTTTCGGATTAACGAACCTTCGGAACGACGAACCTTATTTCGTTTTCGGATTAACGAACCTTCGGAACATCGAAACTTATTTCGTCTTCGGATTATCGAACCTTCGGAATAACGCCACAAATTTTCGGATTAACGAACATCGAGGTATAGGCAATTTACGTGTTTCGGAATAAAGAACCTTCGGAACTACGAAGTGTAACCGATAAATTGTACCTACATCTCAGCCCCATGGCCAAATTTGTTATGTGAGGTCTCATTTTGAAGTTAGAACTAAAGGCTAAATATATTGCATCAAAATTAGATCAATACAATACCAGCAACAGAAACTACAGCAAGTTACGGGGTGCATGGCAGAGGCTGTGGGTGCGGTGAATGATGTTGAAACTAACGCTTGACTCACGATTTTTGTTCATTTTTAAAGCAAATTGCTGGGTAAAATGCGGATACTTTACAATATAAAGTTCCATTATTGTCTAAAAAAACTTTGGAATTATTTATAAATATTTAAATTATTAATTATCTGCCTAATTGATATACTTTATCAAATTGCCAATAATACAACTTTTTTTCTTAATTTCTTTTAATTTCACTTTATTTTTTTTTAATATGACTATAGGCAGCACTTTTTTAAGTTGAGTTCATTTATATACAGGATATAGGCATGCCTGTTAATTGTGTTAAGTTAATTCAACTTAATTGAATAATAACTTAAACATGTAGGCCTATTATTAAGTCATATTATATATTTTGATATGTAGATATTGACTGTCACCATCATATTCAGTTTAAATGCATAGAACATCTAAACTTGTATTTTTGCAATAAGCTTTTTTCTGTCCATGGTATTGGTATAGTGACTTTGCCAGTCATGTAAGTGTAACAATAATTTTTTGTTGTTGAATAATTGCGAAATTAAACAGTAAAATTAGATGTAATTAATATGACTTTTTTCATCTCATTTCATTTATTTATATTTCAAATTCTCATTAAAAAGATCCGGGGGGCATTTCCATTGACGACTGGATACCATGCGCGACCATGGGGTCTCGAAAAGCACCCTAAACAAGTATTTTCAATATTCTGAAAATGCAGCCCCCTTAACAAGTATTGGCGTGTGAAACCATACTCTTGACAAGTATTCCCTGAATTGAACCCCTAAACAAGTACAGCAATGTTTTAATTGTTATATGTCAGGGACGTCTGTTACGGTCTTAAACTGTAAACTCCTGCTATAGTGTAACTCGCTCCCTAGCTTATTGAAAATGTGTCCAGTGTGTGCGCACACTGCCTCTGTGTTGTTTGGTATCATTTTGTTTGTACACCATTGACACCAACGCACCGAATGCACGCATATATAGGATCCACTGCATGCACACGTACACGATCGCCTATGATTTGCTCTAAATGAAAAATATGCTGCAGTTTATTATATGTCTTAAATCTGTTCTATTTTGTGATGAGAAAGATGTACTTTTTAGAACGGACTACAACCCCAACCCAAAATAAAAACTTAAGTAGTTTAAAAAAACATACAGAGTGTTTGTGCGTATTCAATCACTTCAGTACAAAATATTTACTAAATATTTTGTACTGAAGTGATTTTCTCGCATAAACTCCCCGGTAAACTCGCCATTCACTGTGCGCTCGTATATATATATATATATATATATATATATATATATATATATATTTGCAATAGAACACTTTAACGCGAACTTACCCGGCGAGTTACAATATAAACACGATTCGCTTATAATATTGTAACAGACGTCGGTTTTACCTTTACCTATTAAAAAATTCAATTGGGTTTAGTAGCCTACGGCCCAAGCGGCATTATGTACATGTCAAATCCTTCTCTTTTTTAACTACTTCATTTTTCTTTCCCTTTCCCATTTTGTTCTTTGTCTCTTTTTTCATTTGCACTAAAGAAGGCAGCCCCGCCCCGCTCCATTTCTACCAGTTCCATGCATGCATTATTCATTTGTACCGCCGCCGAAACAGATTAATGTGATTATTAACAAACTATTGAGCCAACGGTAAAGATGGAAATAAAATTATAGAGTTGGGTTATGGAATACCCTCGGATGACGGGGTATAAACATTGATTTGATTTTGATTTGATTTATTTATTTCCGTTTCACAGTAATATAATGAACATAACAATAATATAATAAACATAACAAAACAAGGTCGAAAATACTACGAAATATAATATGTATATATCAATAATCATAAATTTAAAGAACACAATTGAGTAAATAAATTTATCTGAAATGACATTTGTATTTGAAAGTAAAACGGAGGGACTTGCCGAAAAAAGCAAAGCTTGTACAGGAGGCAAGCCCCTAACTTAGTTTCATTATAAAACTACAACAAACAATTTTTAGTGGAGTCATGATTTTAATATTTAGGTTTATTACCTGGGATGTCTAGCTGCCAGAGCACGTCACATCTGGGGCTCGTCACACAAAACTCAGCGATCATCGTAGAATATTCTTTTTTACGATTGATTTGCATTGCCTTGCGCAATCAAAAAATCAAACGCACGATTTATCAATCGCTAACATTTGTGTTACGGGACTCTGAAGTACTTTGGAGGGGCAAGGACTATAGAATCAAACGACACACTGTACTTTATCTACGTGTTTTTGATAATATTTGCAGACCATTATTAAATACCAGAGATGAGAGGGGTGCTTGGTTCCCCGTCTTTAGTCATGATAGTAGTCTGCGTAAGTGAGACAATGATACCAATATCCCAAGGCATTGACGACGGCGCCATCTTTATCAAATCCTGACAACCTAACAAAATTAATCATAAGGATAATAAAAGCTCATTGATCATGGATTCCATATCACATCACGAAGGTCAAAGGTCATCGAACCACTAATATAATGCTGATGTAGCATTACAAAACACAAAATAGGATTTTAGATTAAATACGTGAATAAATATATTATTATAGAATCGTTATCAAATATCGACAGCTTATCTTCCTCCCGTCTTTGAATTGGGGAAAGACTAAAATGTCATGCGGAGTCAATAAACTTTAACCATGTTAAGGTATCAGCATATAAACCAAAGGTTGAGATTTGAATACAATTTTATATTCAAACTTAAGTCTGATAACCATGTATATCAGCGACTAAATTTGTATAAAGTCAAGTCACTATATAAGGGACAAAGGTCATCTCATATCAACTGTATTTCTGTATATCAATATATACATTAGTCGTTCTAAAGTATTTTTATATTTTAACGAAATCTTCGTGAGAATATATCGGATATCGACAGTTACATGAAATATGTTACCCAGTCAAATTGAATGTCAATTCAGATCGAAAACTTCGATAAAAGTTAATAGCATAGTTATCTTAATTTCAAAAGTAAATGGTCATATCCATTCGTTTGCTTATTCCTTGAAGCTTATATGAAGAAAATCAATTATAAGGGCATCATCTCAGAGGGAAATGTGACAATTTTTTTAGACCTTGAATAAACTATTTTTCGGACAACTAGGACTCCTTCTTATTGGGCTCTTCTTGTTATTAAAGCACGAAGAAGCAATGTAAACATGCACCAAAAGTTTCAGGGATAATTAAAGGGGTATTGAGGCCAACAGCCAAAATGCTTCCACGACCTCAGCTTTATTGCCCTTGGATTATCAAAATGTACAAAACTAATCACCATACCCCCAAAAAATAAAATAACGGGGAAAGGGGGGGGGGGATATTTGATATTTCATTGTCGAAAATGTGTTATGGAGGTGAGAATATCACACCTCATACGCTATACCTTTAATGTATCGTACATGTATATAGCTTTCCCCGAACATAAAAATCCCATGAAAGATGGTCTAGATTACAAACTACGCAAAAAAGTACGTCGCACTCTCCACTTCCAAAGATTTAATTGTTAATCGAGTAGGCACATAAAAACCATGGACTCTATCTGGGGATCGCCTTGCGCACGTTTCGAATGTGCTAATTTTAATTTATTACCCAAACCTGACGACCAGGGGCCCGTTGCAGAAAGAGTTGCGCAAGCCAAAAATCAATCGCAAGTCCTAAATGCGCGTTGTTCATTGGTTGAAAATCAAGTTGCGCATGAGTTTTAGAATTTCAATTTATTGCAACTCTAAAAATCATGCGCAACTTGATTTTCAACCAATGAACAGCGCGCATTTTTGACTTGCGTTTAAACGCAACTCTTTCTGCAACAGGCCTCAGGGCTACAAGGCTGAGCAGGTGCAGCCAATGAAAATCGAGAACACCACAGAAGTAGCCGTAAAGGCCTGATTACCATAATCGTAAACTTGATGAAATCGCCCACCTTTAAATCGATAAATATGATGGCAAGAGATGTCAAAACAGAACTCTTGCCATTATATTATTTCTCTGAGGATTAATCCTCATCCGTAACTCCAACTGTAGCTATGGCTTTTTGTAGATGTAGAAGTGTTTTCGCTATCGTCCTTGCCATCTCTCAGCTCAACAAGGGTAAGTGTAACCAAGACGAATTTTTCATGTGCCATTGAAAAATTGAGAAAACGAGGAAGATGAATTGAAGTGCATGGAATAAAATGAGATGCAGAATTTCTCAGTCCGACAAGCTGTCGGGGAACTACAAAGCAAAGATTGGACTTCTTCAAGGATGCTTGCTTTCACCGTTTCTTTTCCTCCTGGTCACTGAGTTGAACATTAAGACCACCATATCAGGCAGGGGTAACGACATTCGCTGGATCCAAGATTGGAAATAAACAACAAAGTAAAAACAAACACATTTGTAGACATCCGAAAAGATGGATTATTTCTATTTCGTCCAATCTTCAACTCGTCTACTATTATTTGGTCTACCATCAGTTCGTCCAATATCCACATGGTCTAATTGCCATTTCGTCCACTCACCATTTTTTATAATAACCAGTTGGTCCAATAGCCGTTAAGTCCATATATCATTTGGTCTAATATTAAACTAAGTGTTATTAATTGGGCAAAATGAATGAAAGTAAAACAAATATTAGACCAACTGGTTGCGAGACGAAATGGTCATAGACGAACAGGTGATAAGACGAAGTGATGATTGGACAAATGGTTGTTAGACGAAATGTTGATGGACGTAATGGCATTAGACTAAATGAAGGTAGACCATGTGGTGGGTGGATAAATTGGCAGTGGACGAAATGACAATTTACCGAAAAGGTTCTGCAACAGGAACTAAGCTTCGAATCTTTAGATTGTATTGCATGTATGAGTGCTGATCTACGGATGTAAAACCTGGAGGACAACAAAGATAATGCAGAAATAAAAACCATCCATACATTCTTCAACACCTGTCCGAGTGGAATGTACATGGATACTGAGATGAAATAAGACCAACCCAGACCAGTGCTAGGCCTATTGGCTTATGGCGCTTTGCTGATGGCATATGCTGCAAACTTTAGCTCGGAACATCATTAATTATGTACCTTGTACTATTCGTATGAAAACAAACCTCAAGATTTTCTTATGAGGCCTACCTACTAAAACATGGGCACTTGTATCACTAATTATTCTCGTATCATTTACAGGTTGGGCATCTCCTGAGCAATCGCAGAAACAGCGAGGCGTCGATATCAATGGGAACTGCGAGCCGATCATGCAGGACGGGAAAGAAGTTCCGCAAAAGATGACGTACCGAATCGATGGCAAACGTTCCTACGGCAAACGTGGGAAAGGGTCTTTCCCTGTTCAGAAGAAAGCCTGTGAAATTGGTTAGTCTACTTGATATAAAGCAGGGCTGCAATCCTTTGAGAAGAGTTTGGAGTGAGACATTGCGAGGGAGCGAAGCGACGAAGCCAGAGGGCGCGGAGCGCCCGAGGGGGGATGGTGTGGAAGGGGGGTGTCCCCCCTTCCACGGTAGGGAGCTTTTACAATTTTGCAATTTAAATGGTGCAATCTGGCACATACTTTTAACTCTGATTCCATAAATACATAAGGCAGGATTCAAATAGGTTAATTGATTATTTTTAATGAAGTTCACTTACCTTGAAAAAAAATCCACATTTTTAAGTGCATTATTCCATATCAACTCTCTTTATAATAGCAGTGAAACCTCAACCTGTGATTATCTGCTGCTCCCAAGACGATACTAGAACAAGTGGTCATTATGATGGCTGTCCATACTGGGTGTCAATTAGCAAAGCCATTTCCCTACCTCTCATCCAGTTAAATTATTCTAATGGGCTTTGTTGTAACTGGAGGTTGCTCTCTGCGACGCCATCAGCCTGTGATTATCTGCTGCTCCCCAAGACGATACTAGAACAAGTGGTCATTATGATGGCTGTCCATACTGGGTGTCAATTAGCAAAGCCATTTCCCTACATCGCATCCAGTTAAATTAATCTAATGGGCTTTGATGTAACGTTATACAAGCATCCTTCCAAAGTCATTCTTACTACCATAATAATGGCATATAAAGGATCTGATCAAAACATATTTTCAAGACAAGACAAGAGACAACTTACCTACCGGCTGAAATCTGAAGTAGAAGTATACTGAGTTGCGCGGGCGCCGGCGCGGCATCTCAGCGCCGTGCCGGTGCCGGCCGGGCCGGCGGGCTATCGCATGGCATGGCTGCTGGCATTGCATTGACACTCGATCGCTCGTTGTGCCTCGTGCGCACAAAACCCCCGCTTCATAGTAAAATTTCGACGCCACCCGCACTCACACGCGGAATACAGTAAGCCAATCGCAACTCAATATCTTGTCTTTGCGCGGCAAACCGAAACCAATTTGCATTGATGGTATATTAGCTTTGCGCATGTGGGGTTAAAAACTTTGAAACTTTCGCCTGGCCGGGTTATAATGTTATTGAATATCCGATATAGGCTAATAAACTTTTTTTCTCTCTATTTTCGGGGTTCAGCGTGAGAATTCCTATGATCAGCGTGAGAGTGTGAGAATCGGGTGAAATGCTAGGGACTCACGCAGATTGCGTGAGAGTTAGCAGCCCTGTATAAAGTTAGCCCCATTTTTCGGGATACTTTCTTGAAATTGTTTCCCTTAAATCCTTCAATTAGAGATTGGCAACGAGACGCAACGAGACACTTCGGTAGATCTTGAGCAACCGATCATGTTCTAATTTTGCTTGAAGATTATTCTTTAATGTATATGTATAACACCAACATGTAATTTGGAAGCTAAAAATATAAGACCCGAAGCGGATTCCGCCCCCCCCCCCCCAACATATCGGCATTTTCGCGATATAAAATCCGCTGCGCGAAATTTTTCGACTGCGCAGCTCGCTGATATTTTATTTGCGACGCCCGGGTAGCGAAGTTTTTTTTCCCCACACGAGTTCCAGATCCCAATGTGAATATTCATGACTTGCGTCTTCGGAATAAGACTAAGAGTACGCATCTCGTTCCATGAATGAGGCAGCACCCTCATTGCCATTAATGACAAAAGATATTAACTTTATCTCGTTGGTTTAACGTAAAGTTCGGAATTAACCGGTTCTAAGTTAACCATTAATATATTCCTCATCTTACGCATAAATTTGCATAATTGATTCATATAAAAAATTGTATTATTTCGGAAAAATAAAATTAACCATACAATCTTGTAGATTTTATCGCACGCTACCCCTGTGCAATTTTTCGCTGCTCTCGCGCGATCGGCGGCCGAGGTCTCGGAAGTGATATGGGTCCAAATATCCCGGCTAGTCATATTTAAAATATTTTAAAGGGGAATCCAGCCTTCGCCATAGAATGTTGTGTTGGGGAGGAGGAAAATAAAGTAAGCAGAATGGTGAAAATTTGAAAGAAATCGGACAAGCAATAAGAAAGTTATGGCTGCTTTAGAATTGAGATCACTAATACTATGTAGATTTCAATTTGGCAACTGGGTAAGTAAATCATGACAAGGGGCAAGGACAACTTTCCCATACGTCATGTTCTTTATTATCAGGGATTTGTCGTTTTCTCCTTTAAGTATTCATTCCCCTGGGGCTGTAATCTAATTATAACCGATGTATATTGTTTTAAGTCCTCATGTAAGAAAAATATAATTTGAAATAAAACTATTGGGAAAAATGACATTTTAGCCATAATTATGTATTGCATTTCATGGAAGAGAAGCACTTGCCTTACATCACTATGACATCCCAATTTGAAGATTCCATGTGTATAGTGATCACCAATATTTACGACATTAAAAAATTCATAACTTTCTTGTTGTTTGTCCAATATTGTTCAAACTTTCACCTATAAACTTGTTTGATTTTTCTTTTCTTTATAAAAACAAGTTTTTATTTGGGTTGGATTCCCCTTTAACTACAGAAGATGGCAGCATGTCGCCCTCTTTGGTTCCTGGGCAACCAATGGACTGTGCCGACATCCAGGCTCGTGGGGCAAACGTCAGTAGTGGCGTGTACGCCATATACCCTGGAAAGCATACCAACGTTTACTGTGACATGGAGACCGACGGGGGCAATTGGACGGTGAGTACATCACAGTATAGACCCACTTCTTGGGTAGAGTTTTTCCAAGACGATTGCCCACCCATTGAATTTTAACCTGTGTTTGTGAGTAGCGTATAACTAGGCACAAATTTTTGGGGGCCAGATAAGGCATAAATTATGCACTGTTAATAAATTTCCCGGATAGCAAAGTATCTGGGGCCCATATGGGAATCATGACTTGTGGGCCTACTGGGGCCCATATGTACCATGTAAAACCCATATGTGGCCCATATGGTTTCTCCACCTAGAACCCAGATAATAAAAACCATATGGGCCCCATGTGGTATCTATATGGGCGATGTGGTCTTATTTCAGGGTCGACCGAGCCCAGATAGAAACATATAAAACCCATATGCGGCCCATGTGGTATCTATATGGGCGAAGTGGCATAATTATGGATCGACTGAGCCCAGATAGAAACATATAAAACCCATATGGGGCCTATATGGGTTTTCCCACCTAGAACCCACATAATAAAACCATATGGGCCCCATGTGGTATCTATATGGGCGAAGTGGCATAATTATGGATCGCCTGAGCCCATATAGGAACATATAAAACCCATATGGGGCCCATATGGGTTTTCCCACCTAGAACCCACATAATAAAACCATATGGGCCCCATGTGGTATCTATATGGGCGAAGTGGCATAATTACCCAGATAGCAAAATATCTGGACCCCATATGGATCCAATGTGGGTTATCTGGGACCCATATGGCCCATATGGAAACCATATGGGCTAGAAGTGGGTAGGTCCACATGGGGCCCATATACAGTGCGTATCAAAAAAAAGTTTACACTTTGAAAAAACCCTGTAAAATTATACATTTGTAATATCCTGAAGATTTTTCCACATTTTAACATTGGTACAGATCCATTTAAGCAAATGACGATATAACTATCGAAAAATATTTCCGCTTGAGTGAGCACCACTTACTTTTGAAAAGTTAGTGAAAAATGATTTGCGCAGAACTTTGAAATAGCTATGCGAATAAAAGTAAACATTTATCATGAAGAACACGTAGAATTTAGCAAGTAAAATTGATTTGAAGATATCTTTGACCTCTTTTAACTTGTTTCCTTGCCCAATACACTTCGAAGAGTGCATTGCGCCCCGCCCCACTCCCCCACACACCAAGGCCATCAAGACGATATTTTATTTACACTGAGCTGTGATTTACATAAAATGAATTAGGCTTGATTTTTATTTTGTTAATCATTGTCAACTTGGGAAAAGTGTGGAGAAACAAGTATTAAATGAAAAATTAAGTGTCAACCCACTTTAAATAATAAAAACTTAGTGAAAAAGTGCTGGAGATGTCTGATGTAAACTTTTGTTCAGATTCAGTTATGTCCTCAGATCCAGCTGGCACAAAAAGGGTATAAGTTATGCTTACTAAGTGTTGAAATTTCAATTTGGGTGGCAAATTTGTTTAAAAATGCTTGAATGTATCTGTTTTTATCTTAATTTACTAAAAGTGCAAGGGAAAGGTAGGAAAAATGTATCGCAAGGTAAATTTGATTTTGCCCTTTCCCCTTGACACTGCGTGAAAACGAGCATTTCTGCGCAAACAGATTTCTGCGAGCTTTACAAAAATGGACAGTGCTCACTCAAGTGTAACATTCTGTCAAAACTTTTACTTTCATTGGATAAATGAGACCCAAACCGAAGATTATATGTGTAAAAATTACCCACATGTTGTATATTTGTTAATACCCAGAGCTTTTTCAAAGTGTAAACTTTTTTTGATACGCACTGTATATGGGGCCCATCTGCGTTATATCTGGGCCCATATGTACCAGATGAATATCATCTGGGCTGGAGATGGGCATTTCCAAGTGGGACCCAGATGGGCTAAAATATGTGGGACCCATCTGGGTTAAATCTGGGCCCATATGTACCAGATGAATATCATCTGGGCTAGAGATGGGCATTTCCAAGTGTGACCCAGGTGGGCTAAAATATGTGGGGCCCATCTGGGTTAAATCTGGGCCCATATGTACCAGATGAATATCATCTGGGCTGGAGATGGGCATTTCCAAGTGGGACCCAGATGGGCTAAATTATGTGGGACCCATCTGGGCCCATATGTTCCAGATGAATATCATCTGGGCTGGAGATGGGCATTTTCAAGTGGGACCCAGATGGACAAAAATATATGGGACCAATCTGGGATGTATCTGGGCCCATATGTACCAGATGAACATCATCTGGGCTGGAAATGGGCATTTCCAAGCGGGACCCAGATGGGCTAAAATATGTTGGACCCATCTGGGTTATATCTGGGCCCATATGTACCAGATGAATATCATCTGGGCTGGAGATGGGCGTTTAGTGGGACCCAGATGGGCTAAAATATGTGGGACCCATCTGGGATATATCTGGGCCCATATGTGCCAGATGAATATCATCTGGGCTGGAGATGGGCATTTCCAAGTGGGACCCAGATGGGCTAAAATATGTGGGACCCATCTGGGTTATATCTGGGCCCATATGTACCAGATGAATATCATCTGGGCTGGAGATGGGCATTTCCAAGTGGGACCCAGATGGGCTAAATTATGTGGGACCCATCTGGGATATATCTGGGCCCATATGTACCAGATGAATATCAGCTGGGCTGGAGATGGGCATATCACTGGATCGATCGATCTAGACTGCTGTCATGAATATTCATTACAACAGTAAATGACCAAAATTTTAGCTAAAACAGCTACAACAATTGAAATGTTTTTGTTTATGCAAGGATTCCACCGTAAAAAGTTTCAGAAAAGTATGTAATTTATTACTATAAAATTAAAAATCGAAACATTTAATTTCAGGACAAAATTTTCAAGGTTAAATATTGAAAATAGTTATTAACCATTGCCTGTCAAGTATAGCAAACTCGCTGTATATATAGAAGTCAATAACAAGATTCAGTGGTTAGGTATAGGATAGGATTAGGATTTAGGGTTAGAATGTAGGATTATAGGATATGATAAGGAGTAGAGTATTGGGTTGTAAAGTCACCTTAATGACACAAATTAATGTAATTTTTTAAATTTATTAAAACATCGTGAACCTACATGGGGCCCACATGGGACCCATATAAAAACGCAGTATTGTTTTCATATGGGCCCCAAATGGGCCATATGGGCCTGCCCATATACAACCCACACTAAACCCACTCGGCCCAAATGGGCCCCACATAGGGTGTACATATGGGTCCCAGATTGGTCAAGTGGGGCCCATACATAGCCCAAATTGGCCCCATATGGTTTACATGGGTACGATGTGGGCCTGCCTATATTTACCTCACGCGAAACCCTGGCCCATATGGGGTCCAGACGGCGCGTTTCCGTTTTACACCCTGGCGAAGGCATTTTCCGGAAAAGTAGCCAAAAAGCGACTAGTAAAGAGTCTACACACGTCGCTGGTTGCATGCAGCGTGCGACACAGGCGAATCCACAGAGATCAGTGGTCCACCACCGCATGCAATTTGCACAGTTACTGATCAGAACACAGAGTTCCTCGGCACTTCATGAATCATGTACAGAGAGAGCGGCAGTCAGGATCGAGTGAAATCCGTACATGCTTTTGCAGTCGCGTTGTTTATGATAGTTTTTTTTCTAAAAATAAATTATTAACTAAATGAATAGAATGACAGACAAAATCAAAATAAACAGATACTTATAATGGAAAGACAAATTGAAGTTTGATGGATTGATACACTTAGAAGCTGCCGAAAGATAGATATAGAAGACTGATAAATAGATCGATAGACAGATAGATAGATAGAAATAGAGAGAGAGACAGAGAGAGAGGTGGATAGATAGATAGAAAGAGAGAGAAAGAGGGAGGGATGGATGGATAGATAGATAAATAGAGAGAGGGGGAGAGACAGAGAGGTCGATATATAGAGGGAGAGAGAGAGAGAGAGAATGATAGATAGATAGATAGATAGAGAGAGAGATGTTATAGATAGAAATATGGACGGACAAAGAGAAAGAGAGAAAAAAGACAGACAGATGCTAGAGAAGGAGAGAGATAGAGAATTTGAGAGACAGATAGATAGACTCAAGAATGAGAGAGACAGAAAAGATAGACAAATTAACAGATAGATAGATACATAGATAGATAGATATATAGATAGAGAGAAATAGAGAAAGACAGACAGGTGGATAGATAGAGGATTTGAGAGATAGATAGATGAGAGATAGATAGATGTTACTCGGATAGATAAAGAGGGAGAGAGACAAAGAATATTAACAGATAGATAGATACTCTAGTTAAAAAAATAGATAGATAAATAGGTAGAGAGAATGAGAGAAAGACAGACAGATGGATAGATATATAGATAGATAGATAGATAGAGAGAGAGAGAGAGATATTAAATAGATAAAGAATGAAAGAGACAGAGAAGATTATTAACAAATTAACAGATAGATAGATACTCTACTTAAAAAAATAGATAAATAGATAGAGAGAAATAGAGAAAGACAGACAGATGGATAGATAGATCGATAGATAGAGAATTTGAGAGATAAATAGATGTTAGATAGATAAAGAATGAGAGAAACAGAGAAGATAGACAAATTAACCGATACTGTAGTTTCATAGATAGATAGATAAATAGATAGAAGAAAGACAGACAGATGGATTGAGAGAGAGGGGGAGAGCTGGAGAATTTGAGAGATAGATAGATGTCAGATAGATCAAGAATGAGAGAGAAGAGCGACAAATTAACAGATAGATACTGTAGTTACATAGGTAGGTAGAGAGAGAGAAATAGAGAAAGACAGACAGATGGATGGATAGATAGAGAATTTGAGATAGATAGATGTTAGATAAAGAATGAGAGAGACAGAGAAGATTATTAGATAGATAGATACTGCAGTTACATAGATAAAAGAGATAGAATTTGAGAGATAGATACATAGACAGATATAGAGAGAAACAGACATCAGCAAATCGGCAAGGCAAATGATCAAGGCAAACATTCATATTGAACCTGGAAAGTATAAGCTCAGCTGCATTTGCAAGTACCGTATGTTCTGCGGATAACTTCGGTGCGGACTTTGGATCGCGCGCCCAGCTGATAATATACCCAAACAAACGTAGACGTAGACTCTTCACTAGTCGCTTTTTGGCTACTTTTCCGGAAAATGCCTTCGCCAGGGTGTAAAACGGAAACCCGCGTCCAGACGGGGTGTACGGTGCAAAAAACACATGGGTCCCAGATGGGCCAATCATAGCCCACATGGGCAACCCATATGGGGCCCATATGGTAGCAATGTGGGCCTGACCATATTCAACCCACACTAAACCCACTTGGCCCAAATGAGCCCCACAAAGGGTGTACATATGGGTCCCAGATTGGCCAGGTGGGGCCCATATGGGCCCATACATAGCCCAAATGGGCCCCATATGGTTTACATGGGTACGATGTGGGCCTGCCCATATTTACCCCACGCGAAACCGTGGCCCATATGGGCCCCAGACGGGTGTACGGTGTAAAAAACACAAGGGGCCCAGATGGGCCCATGTGGACCCATACATAGCCCACATGGGCAACCCATATGGGGCCCACATTTTAGCCCAGATAAGCCCACAAGTAACCCATATAGGCCCCATATATTTTGCTCACTGGGTTGTCCTTAAAATAAAAGAAGTTCCTGCAGCAGTCTCGAGAACACCTGCAATCTTACCAGATTGCGCAATCTTACAGGAAATTGGTATTTGGTGTATGGAATCTTATAAATTTCCTTAAATAAAACACCCTTTTCCCCTTTTAAACAGACCTGTTCTGTTAATTGCAGAAAATTCCTGTTTTCTGAATTCACAGAATGATTCTGTTATTGCTTTTTGCAAACTCTTCTTTTTTTTCTGTAAAATCACGGGGTGGGGGGGTTATCCATGGATCTATTACGAATTATTATTTGTGATAGGTCCATGGTTTAACAGTGTGGAGCAAGTTTTCTACTAAGCAGCAAGCGAGGAAAAGAAAGGAAAAAGTAAAGGAAACGAGAGAAATGTGAAATTATTTCCTGAATATTGAAAAATCGATATTTGTAGAAAAAGTCAACATTTTTGTCGTTTGGCTCGTATGCCATGTCTGACCACATTAACCAGTAATTGGTGCATTGCGCTGGTGTCGTGTACCCGGGTCGTATGTAGGACACAATAATTATTGAAAGAAAGGGGAGGGGGAATGTCCATAGCGTACCTACGGGGGGGGGGGCAGAGGGACATATCCCTGCCCCCCGGATGAGCTTGAATACCTATTTTCCCCCCCCCTGACGAGCGTGAAGGCTTGAAGACCCTTTTTTTGCTTGTCAATTTTTTTTCGGGTATGATTGAAGAGCTTTTTGATTGAAGACCTTTTTTTTCTTTTTTGCTTGTCAAAATTTTTTCTGGTACGATTGAAGAGCTTTTTGATTGAAGAGCTTTTTTGTGTTGCTTGTCACATTTTTCGACCGGTTTTGCCCCCCCCCCCCCCCTGTGGAAAATCCCAGGTACGCCACTGGGGATTGTACTGTATAACAAAGGAAATCATAGAGAAAACAAGTGACATGTTGAGATAAGGGCAGAAAAGGTCACAATTTGTTAAAAGAATACACACATTTTTCTTTGCTCCTTCCCGCGGAATGCAATAGGTTTTTCAACGTAGAACTGATGGTTCTGAGAATTTCAACCGTAACTGGTCTGATTACAAGACCGGTTTTGGGAGTATCTCTTCCGAGCACTGGCTCGGTAACGATATAATTCATCAGCTATCGAATCAAAGGAATTACGAACTGCGGGTTGATCTGGAAGGCTTCAAAGGAAATACTCTATATGCCAATTACGACACCTTTCGAATTGACAATGAAACACTGGGCTACCTCCTGACTGTCAGCGGCTATTCGGGTAATACAGGTAATGAAAAAAAAAGGTCTCCACTATCTTCCGAGTATCTTTATCAAAGGTCAAGTCCACCCCAGAAAAATGTTGATTTGAATAAATAAAGCAAAATCAAGAAAGCATAATGCTGAAAATTTCATCAAAATCGGATGTGAAATAAGAAAGTTATGGCATTTTAAAGTTTCGCGTTTCAACAGTTTTAATTATGTGCACAACTCAGTGAGATGCAAATGAGAGAGTCGATGATGTCACTCACTCACTATTTCTTTTGTTTTTTATTGTTTGAATTATACAATATTTCACTTTTTTTTACAGATTTGACTATAAGGACCAACTTCACTAAACCATATAGTATTAAACAATGCTAATTCCACATGTTCAGGAGGAATAATTAATCGTTGTTTCACTTGACAATGAGGAGAAATTAAAGTATTTCATATTTCATAAAATAAAATACAAAAGAAATAGTGAGTGGATGACAATCATCAGTCTCATTTGCATACTGACCAGGATGTGCATATAACTGTTTTTTTTTAATTAAGCGAAACTTTAAAAATGTCATAACTTTCTTATTTTACATCCGATTTTGATGAAATTATTTCAGTGTTATGCTTGTTACATTTTTCTCTTTTTATTCAAATCAACTTCGTGTTGGGGTGGACTTTTCCTTTAAGAAAGTTGTATTAACTGTTTGCATGTACTGGCGTACAAGCCTATTCTTAGGTACCCCCACCTCCGGTACTACCCCGGTGATAGACATTAATCTGAATCCGTAGTCTCAATATTCCACTCATTTTTGTTCTAAAAAGCTTTTTTTTATATCATGACTAAAGAGCTAAATTCTCCCTTTTCTTTCTTTTCATTCTGGTTAAGGGGAGGGTCACCTTTTTTGTTCTTCTATCCTAAAAAATTACTTCTAACTTCATTCACTCTTGGTTCCTTTCTTTATCCTTTTTCTACTAATTTTCCATTTCCTTTTTGATTACTTTCTTTATGTTTTCCTTCTGTTCATCACAGGCGACACACTTTGGTATCACAATGGAAGGACATTTCTTACTCCTGACATGAACAGCCAATGCGCAAGGGACTACAGGGTCGGTTGGTGGTATGGTCCTGCCGGTCATTGCTTTACAGCTGCTTCTTTTGATATTAATTGTAAACCGCTTAATCAACCGGGCGGGATTTCTTGGATATCGGTGGTGACTCACAGGTTAAAGAAAAGTGAGATGAAGCTACGACCTGTACCGGATTACCCCATCAATTCGAACAATTAAGGGCAAGTCCAAGGATTTAGGCTGGTTTGAGTATGGGGAGGTGGAACTTAAGTGGTGGGGGGGGCACAGGCCGATGCTTTTTTCAGATCTTCATGGAAAAGTCATAGCCACAGATATGGGAGGCTAATCTTGCTTACTAGTTCCACCAACACCTACCAGGAGAGCATTACCACGCTCCTGGCGGATGATACGAATGATCCTGACAATGTGCTGCACAGCATCCAAAAAGAAGACCAATTTCATCTCCGCCGATGTATATGTTGAAATTTTATGTCAGGATTTTAAAGGTTTTCTTAATCACTGTAATTATAATTGTGAAGAGTGTTGGGTCTCTACAGTAGTCCACTCTATAAATCACGTTTAAAATATGATACGTATCTCTCCCTTTGATTTCGAGTGTAGGCCTACCGCCCCCCCCCCCCTCCCACTACCCTCGCCATTTTTCATTCAATTAATCGCGGTGTCACGAATTCACGTGCTATTGCACTCTTACAGACATGATTAATACTTGTACAGGGGCACGGATCCAGGTTTTTCCTTGGGGGGGGGGGACATTTTCCCGGGGAAAATTTGACAAGCAAAAAAAAGAGCATGTTTTCACCCCAATTTTAAGGCTATTTCTTCCACGAAACATTTGACAAGCAAATAAATAAAATGTAAAAATTAAAAAAAAAGTCCTCACTAGTATTTGAATGCCATAGATCTAATTAAAAATGAATGCTGAACATTACTTTTAAGGGGGAGGCATATGTGTAAAACGGCATATTTACATCGAAAATTGATTATGGCTCTCAAGGGGGGGGGGGCACGGGCCGATTGTTTCCCCCTCCCCCTTGGATCCGCCAATGTACATGAATATTCAGCTTTGAAATGATACCACTATCAGGCAATATCTCTCCGTTCAACTGAGATATGGTATGACAAGCCGAATAAAAATTGAAAAGGCGTAACGAAACCACATAGGGGCGAGTTGAAAACGCATCGTCAAAAATTAACATTCCATGCTTTGTGATTAGTAAATATGATTACCATGGAGATATAATCCTAATTTTGCCTAGCATCATCATCATCATAAGTGAATAATTATGATTATCTTAGAGATACATACTAATTTTGCCTCTCTGTTGCACTTAATCATATTTTATCGCAATCAAATTGCTTGATAAAAAGCTAACTAGTGCTGGTCAGATGCAGTTTTATCTATGGTGGGGTGGGGGTTTGGTCGTCATGAATTACAATTATTCAAATTATTCTTAGTTTACCAAATTTCTCTCTTCTCTCGCTCGCTGACAGGGCTCGCTCATAAAATGAAGATTTTAGGGCAGCGATCGTTCTTATATACCGGCAATGTGATAGCGACTATTATGTAGTGTCAGCAAATTTGTTTAACAATCAAAATTGACAACCACGTCAGAGAGAAGGAAATGGGAATCATAAATATGATTTATTGTTTGAAATGGGCTAATTCTAATTTCATAAACAAGGCATGTTTTGTCAGTACTTCCCTCCGTTTGATGGAAGAAACATAAATGTTGGTTTTGGACGGCAAACAAGTGCCCAGATACAGTCATATTTGGTAGATAGTGATCAAAAGTGTTTTATAGTTTCAATTATGACAACTACTCTATTTGAGATGGTATAAAGAAAATCGAAAGCTATGTTTATGCTTGGTTTTGATGTAAAAAGGTATCTACTTGAGATGTTATTAAAGAAATTTATTTGAAAATCTGTAAATTGTGAAGAAGATGCAATAAAGAATTCTGCAAAAAAAGGTGTTTTTTTTTAATCAGACGACAGCACCACTTTCAGCGTTAACCATTATTCTTACCTTCGGCATATAAATTCGAGCCGTGTTTAATACCTAAATTATAGTAAAACATTGCTATGATTGACCAAGGGACTCGGGTTTTTTAAAGAAAAAGAACTTTGCCTAACATGGCAACGGTTGAAGAAACAGACAAAGACCCCAGTTTAACAATGAAAGGGTTCCAAGAAACATTATGGTATACAACTATTTTGGATGTCTATTCGAGATAATCTTTGAATTTACCCTGTCGATAAAAACGGCGTTGTTCTGGGCACTTTGGGCACTGATTCGGAAAATTCACCATAGGAGGTAATATTTTGATAAATGATACGACATGTTGTACTCGACAATAACGACACAGTATAAAATGGATAACGGAGGTCTAGAGAGGCGAAAATGCAACGTACAGCACTGTACTATTGCTTTGGACCTACGCTAGCATAATTCTCACTTTTATAAACGACGTTCTAGACAGATGAAGGAAAAGAGTTTGGAAGATTAAAATAATTCTCTTGTACAGTTCACTTGATTGACTCGCCATTTGCAAACCACTCTTCAACCATTTAATAATAATAAAACGAATTTGTTCCATCACTGGATTGCAGCTATACAGTGCGTATCAAAAAAAACGGGACAGATTTGAAAAGTCCATAAAATTTTAGTTTCAAATCATGATGTCTATATTTTGGTGTTAATATGTGCTCTAAGGTCTTGTCTTTCAAATGCTATTATGAAAATTTAGTTTCGTTCATGCTTGAGCGAACACGGGACGTTTTTGTTGGGGATTCAAAAAGAGGCTTGCGCCAGAATTGCAGAATATGAGTAATATGATGATCGGACTTCTTGCTAATTAGCAGACTTCCTCTTAACCTTTTCATTATCTTTGCCATAATTTTCAAATCATGCGGTCAAAATTCATTTTCAGATCTATTTATTTGCTTTAATTATTCTGTTGTTTCTTTTTAATATGCTCTCTGTTAGCTTTGAATATTCCTTCTTCAAGCTAATTTTTTTTTCAACTGAATTATGGGAGAGCATGGATTTTTTATTCAAATCCTTTCATTATGTGCCACAAAGGTTATGGTGCCTTTTGAACAAAGCCACACAGATGGGCAGGCGCTCGGGTTGCTCCCCCCTCAATTAAAAAAATCATGACCAAGAAAAAACTGCACAGGAAATAAAAGGAAAGATAGAAAGTAAAACATATTATTTTCTGAATATTATGTCAAAATCTATCACAAAATTTGATATTGTAATAAAAAAGGTGGGAATATTTGCGTGCTCACTTCGCTCGCTCACAACTTTTTAATACATTTTACCCGATCTGCCATATCTAGCTCCTTCAAAATTGACTCAATACACCATTGTCATTGAAAGACATGAATCCCTTCCTGTGTTTCCTGTCAAGCAATTAAACTTGGTCAAGGAATGACCCCTTGAAAAATAGATTCATGTCTTTTAAAGGTACATAACATAATTTGTTTCACAAAATAAGACGATTTGAATAATCACAAGTTTTCCCAATTAATAATTCAAATCTTCTTGCTTGGGTTGACAAAAAAAATCTTCTTTTCTCGGTTACTTATGAAGGAAAATTAAAAGGTAAGAGAAGTTTAAATGAAAAAAAACAAAATAATTCAATCAAATAAATAACTTTGTAAATAAAATTTGACAGCATAATTCGAAATTTGTGGCACAGATAATGAAAAGGTCAAGAGGAAGTCTCCTGATTAGCAAGAAGTCTGATCATTGTATTACACATATTCTGCAATTCTGGCGCAAGCCTCTTTTTGAACCCCCAACAAAAACGTCCCGTGTTCGCTCAAGCATGAATAAAATTTATTTTTTTGAATTGCATTTCAAAGATAAGACCTTAGAGCATCTATTAACACCAAAATATAGACATCATTATTTGAAACAAAAATTTTATAGACTTCAAATCTGTCCCGTTTTTTTTTATACGCACTGTATAATGACATGAAAAAGAATCATTTTTTTAAATTTGCTTCGTATATAGAAAAGTAATTTATTAGCACCTCTAATGCATATGGCAGCACAATTATTTATATGGTAACGAAAAAAAGTCAATTTGCAGAATAAATTAAAGATGAAAATTTATATAGATTCAATCATTGATATTTACTTACATTTTTATTCGATTCAAATAAAGAAAAAAGCAACAAGAGTATAATACGTTAAGCATCTAATCATAAATCACTATATCATTTCATGTTTGCTTTCTTACACCGTCTTCATGGAAAATAAAAACTCATATTCAGTTTAACTGCGTTATGCAATTGTCATCATTTTAATCTTTCTTTTCTTTTTTCAAAGTAAGGTGATAATATTTCGTATTACTAAGATTTTTTTTATCAGAAAACTATTTTAAGCGAGATAAATAATGTAGTGTTTTCGTTCATCAATTACCGATATTCGATTTGCACTGAACTTTTAGTTGATTTTTTTTTAAATTTAAATACTTCATCCTTGTATATTCAGCATAAACTTCCCTTTGGAGGAGCAAAGTGTTCCACAGTGTGGAACACAACGTAAAATCCTCTTCATACTGTTTTATTTGAGCATTACAACAGTTTAAATCTCATATTCACAAAGTGGACACAGTGTGAACATATAGTGATCACACTGTGAACATTCCCACTGTCAAGGTTTCCACAATGTGAACATTATCTTCACACTGTTGAATATGAGCATGTTAACAGGGTGAGTAATATTTTAACATAGTCCACACTGTGCACATGCTGAGCACACTGTGTGCTGTGTGGCCCGGTTTTTTCCACACTGAACTAGTCCACACTGTGAACACACTGAACAGTCACACTGTCTATGTCTCCACAGTGTGAAAATATCTTCACACTGTTGAATTTGAGCTTCTTAACATAGTGAATTATATTTCCACATAGTCAAGTACGTGAACACGCGTTGAACAGTCACAATGTCCAGGTGTCCACAGTGTGATAATATATTCACACTGGTGAATTTGAGCATTTTAACAGTGTGAATCATATTTACACATTGTCGACCATGTGAAAACGCTGTGAACAGTCACACTGTCCGGGTGTCCACAGTGTGAAAATATCCGAATTTGAGCATTTCAACAGTGCGAATAACATTTTAACATAGTCGACCATGTGAACACTCTGTGAGTAGTCCCACTGTCGAGGTGTCAACAGTGTGAAAATATATTCACACTGGTGAATTTGAGCATTTTAACAGTGTGAATAATATTTTCAGAGTCCACTACGTGAACACACTATTTATGATCACACTGTTGGACACTGTGTTCTTACCAGCATGGTAAAACTATTGGAATTGTATGAATTACAATACAATCTTTGGAAAATATTGGACATCCTATCAAAATAAAGAGTCTCACCTTTTCTTACTTTGTTTTAAAACAGAAATATACAGCACATGTATCTCCAACTTGCAGCATTTAGTGTCCAATATAGCTAAAATCCTCATGCGTATGGTTAACTGTAATTGACACTTAAAAGTAATTAATATGCTCTAGTAAAAATATTATAATGTACACGTGTAAAACTACGCTTTGTGGACGTTTGAGGCTAACAAGTAAGAGCTCTTTTGATTAACGATATTGTTTTGGTTTTGCTGTTATAGAATGTATCATATTATTATATCCATTCATTATTTTGATAAGTCATTAATTTTTCTATCCCTATGTATTCACGGATACTGTTGCAATTAGTTATAGTATAGTATTGTTATTTTCTGTTGTTGCTTCTGTTGCTGTTGTCATGGTTGTTGATAAACCTTCTCAGATTTCTCTTGGCTGAAACATAGAGGAACAATGGCAAGAATAACGTCAGAAGATCAGCCGCGGCAAAACCAATCATGACCTGAAAGTGAGAGAGAGAGAGACCTAAAATAACAGAGGATATTATTGAGAAGACCAGAGCTATATATATCTAAATTTAATTGATGGATGGATAAAGCAAAAACGCCGTTTAAAAATTTCAAACGACGCTGTTCATTTATGAATCAATCTTAGAGTACTTTTTTATCAAAACTGTTTAATTGTCTAAATCTTAAAAACAAAGTAAATTATCAATAATTAATTTTCGATCGTTTTTTCGGTTGTTTTTACCGGTTTAAATTGCTGTATTAAGGTTCATGTTATATTCGAAAATTTAGACAGCGTTTTTACTGTGATTGATGATTACTAAACCTGGTTTTATCAATCGCATTTTTCTATCATTTTGCCTAGAAACACGAAATCAGAAAGACTTTGATATTAAGCTTGAACGTGTTTTAAAGAATGCAATTATCACGAATAGATATATAGAATAAAACGGAGAAAGAAAATTAATCGGCTGAACTATTCTACTGACTTAATTATTCAATTTCGCACTAACTAAACTCTTCCCAAACAAGTGGCCTTGGATTTTTTCTAATCATGTCGTTTTGTTCTGAAAAGTTTTACAACAGTATACTAAAATGACCGTTCAATCTTTCCACTCACTCTATCATAGCTTTTTATACGGATGGAATAAGAAAAAAAAACCTCATTAATTTGTATTTAGTTTTTAGATATATACGAACTAAGCATAAATTACAATGTTAATATATACACAACAAAAAAAGTAAGTCCCCCCTTGAACAAACATCAATAATTTCCGAACCAATTCGAATTATTGATATATTTTTACATGAGCGTGTAGGTAATTTTATAGGCTACCCTCTGAGTAAATGTTATGGACGTATTTTACGTCATGCTTCAGTGAGCACCGTCAGAAGGCAAAAATGTCACTTTTCAAAAGTCACAAGCCAAATATCATGACTTTGATTCCATTTTACTGGAACTAATTCCACATTCTCATCATGAAAAATAGTCAGAAGGCTTGTAAAAGGTACTTTCTAAAGTACAATACAACTTTTTTGCTAAATTTCATGGTTGAATAAACACGAGTCCAAATTTGCAATAATTGGATTTTTTACACATTTATATCACTAAGAATGAAAGAATATGATGACAGTTATTTTTGGGAAGAGTATCTTCAACAATATTCATCGTTTCACGGTTCAATGAACATTTATTGAAAACAAAAAATACGATTTTCAAATATCATAGACAAGTATTGTTTCATTTTGGTAACTGAAAATGATATTTTCTCAACTTTTTCGTTATGTTCACGACCATTTAACATGCTTCAATGATTCAAAGGCGTTTAACTAAACATTCACGCTTGAATGAACATGTGGAATGTGATGCTCTCTTTTTTACGTTATTGGAAAAAATGCAATTCGTAACTATGGATATCTGTTAAAAACCTCCTTGCATAGTTCATTTGATTTGATTTTTATGAAAATCCCGATGTTAAATGCATCAGTGAGCACATAATATTCGAAAATTATGCAAATGAGAAGAAAGTTCAAAGCCTTGGCCCCACTCTGTGCCGTGTTGAATGGTTATTTTGGTGTGCGCGCCTTTTAGATAGTGTTACTCTAAAGCCATGTGCGAAGTTTCATGAAAAAAACTGTTGGCAGAAGTAGCAAAAACCGTCCATGAAACAAACCCTCATTTCATATTTGTGAAAATTTTGACTTCTTCTCTCATAGACTTGTGTACATTATGAGTGCATATGTTTAAGAATAAGTTAACCCTCATTCAATATGGTGGAACTTTTTTTCAAGGCTGTCTTTAGCAATGTCATTTGGCAGTAATGTTTATTAGCCTATGGGCAGAATTCTGTGCAAAAATGAAATCGATATGTTTATTCATGGATGAGTGAGCACGCATCAGAGTGGGAAAATTGGTATTTTCAATGTCACAGACTCATTTTAAAGGGTCATAAAGTGCATATTGAGGGCAAATTCGCTTTCAAATATTTTTGTTTTATCATCCATCATTTCTATCACCACGCACTTTTCGAACTTAAAACATTTTCATGGTTGAGCGAGCACATTCGAAAACTTAGGAATGAATACTCTTTATACGGCATAAATGTATTCTTTTCGTAACAATTTTTCATGACCAGTTTAATTTATGGGCAAATTAGTGGTGGACCCAGAATTTTAAAATGGGGGAGGGGCCTATAATCGTGGGAGCCACCAACATTTTCAAATTTTAACATGTCCTATAGCAAGTTGTAAAGGATACTACCATAACCCCTATGATGATACGTCAAAATACAGGGGCCACAGAACGGTTTTCAAAGTGGGGGGAGGTGGGGGTAGCTGAGCCAAAAGTGGGAGGGTGGGGGCTGACCATGCAAAAAATCACAATCGTATGGTCATTTTTACATTTTTGTACATGCTTTTTAAAAAAAGTGGGGGGGGGGGGCTGAACCCCCTCCCCCGCTTCCTCGGCCCCTGCAATACAATGCGCTCACTCAACCATGAACATACGATATCAAAATTGTGTGTGGAGTGGCTAAATGATGGATAGTAAAACCAGTATACCACCATAAAATTCACCTAAAAAACAACTTTTGTCCAACATTGTATTTGCACAATCTGAAACACGACTCTTGTGACTTTCAAAAATGGTCATTTTTAATTCAATCTTTGATTATTCATGCATGACCCAACCGATCAATTTCATATTTCCCAAGGAGTTGCCTAATGAGTGTAGAAATCCACCTACGAAATATCATATCTCAAAATAATTCCGTTCAAAAGTTACAGCAATTTGATTTAGGGGGGACTTACTTTTTTGTTGTGTATAAGTCTTCCTTTGAAAGCAAAATGAAACATTACGTTACAAAGGAAAGGTGTTGAATTCAATTTTATGGTCAAGTCCAAAATGTTAAGTAGGCTTAGACCGATAGTTTTAAATATTACAATCATTATCATCCACATTGTGCTGCACTCAACCCAGGTGAGGTGAATGGGTACCCGGCAGGATTAATTTCTTGAATGCATGAGCGCTGAAAGGCAGCTCGAGCTAAAGCCGGGGTAATAATAATAACAACGCGCCTCGGAATAGAAAATTTCTAGATAGATGGTGCTATATAAATGCCTATTATTATTTAATTTTACAATCATTATATAAACCATACTCAACCCTTACCAAAGTTACATTCTGGCTTTAAGATTTTTTTCATAGAATGTGTATATAGTTCATTGTACACTCTAGACTATGAAATGTTAACTCAACATTCGAAAGAATGGGAGAGTGACACCCTTTCCAAATATTATACCCAGCCATGCATAAAGCTGTTTCCAACAATTCAAGTGTTGGGTTAAATCATTTAAAGTGCTAAATGCAACAAGGTTGTCCCTCCTTTAACTTTTCAAGTTTCAGTTCAAGGAGAATGAAACTTTAAGAACAAGCTAGCTTGTGTGAAAACAGAAAAATCAAAGAAACAGATCAACGAAAGTTTGAGAAAAATCAAACAAGTAATGAGAAGGTTATGAGCATGTGAATATTGCGATCACTATAATGCTATGGAGATCCTCATATTGGCAATGCGACAAAGATGTGTGATGAACAACTCCCCCCACTACTTTAGTATACATTTCACTTAAATTGCCTCTTTTATCACATCTATCAGTAGATCATTGTGTTCTTTCGATAGGAGGGCATGTAATACAGATTTTTAAAGAATACATCATGGATAAACAGTTTGTATCACCATAAGAAAAAGCAAAAAGATACATTTTTTGGGTATTTTATAGTCAAAGGGAAAGTTGTTCACATGTGACATCACACATCCTTGTCGCATTGCCAATAAGGGGATCTCCATAGCATTAGTGATTGCAATATTCAAATGCTCATAACTTTCTCATTGTTTGTCCGATTTTTCTCAAACTTTCGTTGATCTGTTTCTTTGATTTTTCTGTTTCGACGCAAGCCTACTTATGCCAAAGGTTTCATTCCCCTTTAATTTAACATTTCATTCTTTTGGAGTGCATGACTCACGTAGAAGGGATCATCATCTAGATACTCTTGTATGATAATGAAGATGGGATACTGGAGCAGGGTTACCAAACCCGTTATAGTCCGGATGACACCGTATATACGACCGAAATACTTCTGAGGAAATCTGAAAAAAAAACAAATTTATTGTAAAACTTGCAGAAGAAAGTCATGAAAAATATTGGGTGAAGGTTAGAGGAAAATTCATTAAAGAATTAACACGCAATATAATTACATATTTGTTTATTTGTGACGTCACATGAGCAGCTTGACATGTATCGTGAATTAAACAAATTATAAAAATAATGAAAATGGGTATATTGTACCTTTAGTATTTCGAAAGATCGATTATTTCACACCCCTCATGAAAGAAGACAATTTGTAGTCCTCATGCACCATTAAGAATGGAAATTTCTGCATTTTATATTACATAATATAGGAGGCAGATGCTCGTATGTGACGTCACAACTCAAATACATAAAATTCTTAGAACTTTCTTCATATTCAAAGGATCTCCCTCAAACTTCAATATTATTTTTATTATCTTTTCTGCTATTTTACAATAAACCTTTCGTTAGAGTGAACTATCCCTTCAAAGATGAAATGCACTTGTGAAAATTCCAAAAGTAATGATTCTCAGTACAATTTGACTTTAAAGAAGGAAAATAATTCTGGCTATTTAGGAACATACAGTGATCAAAGGGGCCACAGTAGACAGTCACATGATATTTGGCACAATTTTTACTCAAGGTGAGCCTTTAATATTTCCCATGAAAAGGGATTGAACGCATTTCATCATGTTCATTGACCTACAATTGCTGCTAAGTCATGTTTATTTCAAAATTCACACATTGGATAAACGGTCAAAGTAGCCAAAATGGTCACATTTTGATTATGTACTATTAGTAATATCATATTGAATTAAATAATTTGTCATTGATTATGATTGATGCAACAAATCTTACAAAAATATAGAGCAAGAACATTGGAATACTTTTGATACATGTAATTGTCATTGCTAATTGTAGGGACCAAAATGACCACTAAGTAGTCATTAAGACTGATATATTCTAAATCATTGTATTAATCTGGTGCAGAAAGTTTTTGTAATATGTCCTATCTAACATCATTCTTGAATTCGTTTCCATGAATTACAAAATGGTTAATGTGCCTAAAATCATGAAAATGACCAAAGTGCATGGTCAAACAACCCTATGTGTACTTGATGTAAAGGTTTTTATCACATTCATTAAACTCTTGATTATTGGTGTAGTAGCTCAAGCTGAAAATAATATTAAGCAACATTTGAGCCCTTTTTAAATCAAATAATGTGTGGTCACGAGAAATTATTGAGGAAATGTGATCAAAATTACCACAAAGTCCAATAGATCGGCCAATAACACTGATTTATATGGAATCATTGCATTGATTTTCACCCAAAAGCTTTCAAACTTTTCCAATTTAACAATAATTGATGCTAATATTAACACAATCCTGAATTGTCTCCTCACTATGTTCACTATAGGCTAATTTAGTATACACATTGGGCAGGGGACAATCTGGCCAAAATGACCAAGGTTGTCAAAAATATTTTTGGGACACTCAATTTAAATGATTAATACACCAGTGTTAGGTGTCACAGCACACCCTTGTAACGATTATAGTAACGTTCAAAGTATTTTTGGATAAATTGAAGTATCATTGGTCATGGGGGGGGGGCCAAAAAGTGGCCAAAATGACCATAATCTGTTAAATGGGGTCATTAATACTGACATATTGGGAATCAGCATGAAATTCTACACAAGAACGACATATGCATCATTCCCATTTTATAAAGGAGGAAGATAAAGCACACTGAAGACCTCAAATTCCTGCAAATTGCACGAATGGTCAGTTACCCAAATTGGTCAAAACTAATGATATAAATTACATGAAGTCAAAATACTTTTGAAATGTTCATTTTAAAGGATTAATACACCAATGTTATAGATGTCACAGCCCATCCTGGTAACGATTCTGGTAACATTGAGGTATTTTGGATAAGTTGAACTGATGTTATTGGTCATTTTTATGGCCATAAGTGGCCAAAATGACCATGAGGTGTTCATTAGGGTCATTAAGACTGATATATTTAGAATCAGCATAATATTCTATACAAGATGGACATTTAAATGTATTCCCATTTTATAAGGGAAGAAGATAAAACACACTGAAGACCTCAAATTCCTGCCTATGTGCGAATGGTCAGTTATGTCTAAAGTACCCAAAATGACCCTCATAAGTAAAAACTGATGGAATGAGGTCAAAATAATTTTGAGATGTTCAATTTAAAGGACACACCAATGTTAGGTGTCGCAGCACACCTTGTGATGGTACTGGTAACGTTCGAAGTATTTGGGGGTAAAATGATCTGATGTCATTGGTCATTTTAAGGGCCATAAGTGGCCAAAATAACCATAAGCTATTAAATAGGGTCATTAAGACTGATATATTTGGAATCTGCATAAAATTCTACACATGATGGATTTTTGAATGCATTTGCATTTTATATTGGGAAGAAGATAAAACACGCTATGAGACCTCAAATTCCTGCCTACATGTATATGTGCACTTTATTATGCAAAACTTCGTGAAGGGTCAGTTATGTATGAAGTACCCCAAATGACCCTCGTAGGTCAAAACTGATGGAATAAATTACATAAGGTCAAAATACTTTGTGAGATGTTCAATTTAAAGGATTAACACACCAATGTTAGGTGTCGCAGCACACCTTGTAATGGTTCTGGTAACGTTCAAAGTATTTGGGGGTAAAATGAACTGATGTCATTGGCCATTTTGAGGGCCATAAGTGGTCAAAATCACCACAAGCTATTAAATAGGGTTATTATGACTGATATATTTGGAATCAGCATAAAATTTTACACATGAAGGACATTTAAATGCATTCTCATTTTATAAGGGAAGAAGAAAAAACATGCTGAAGACCTCAATTTCCTGCCTATTTGAACAGTTTATAATGCAAACTGCGCGAATGGTCAGTTATGTCTAAAGTACCCAAAATGACCCTCATAGGTCAAAACTGACGGAATAAATTACATGAGGTTGATGGTTATGATCCAGCGCACATTTTGAAAATAAATGTTGATTTCTAAAAACATCCAGTCGTAGCTCTGATCAATATTTGTAACACATTTCGGCCCAAAAATCATGAAAATTGTCATTTTTGGCCAAATTATGGCCAAAATGACCACTGCTATTGTGATTTGGCAAATGAAAGCACTTTATCTGAAATCTGTGTGCATTTTTACTTAAAGGGGAATCCAACCCAAATAAAAACTTGTTCTTAGGGGAATAAGAAAAATCAGACAAGTTGATAGGTGAAAGTTTGAACACTATCTGACAAATAATAAGAAAGTTATGATTTTTTTAAAGTTGTGAATATTGGTAATCCCTAGATCCATGGATACTGCAAATTGGTCACATTTGTGATGTCACAGTGATGTAAGGCAAGGACTACTCTTCCATGTACTCCAATACATAAAATGGCTAATATGTCATTTTTTCAAATGTTTTACTTCAAATTTTATTTTTCTTTCATGAGGACATAAAACAATATACTACCAGGGTTATAATTAGATTACTGCCCCAGGGGAATAGGCAGTTAGGAGAAAACCACAAATCCCTGATAATTAAGTACATGGCCTATGGGAAAGTTGTCCTTGCCTCTTGTCATAATTTACTTACCCAGTTGCCAATTTGAAATCTACATAATCATAGGGATTTCAATTTTAAAGCAGCCATAACTTTCTTATTGCTGGTCCGATTTCTTTCAAACTTTCACCATTCTGTTTTATCTATTTTTCTCCTTTCCAACACTACATTTTATGACCAAGGCTGGATTCCCCTTTAAGATAGACCCTTTTAATTGCATGTGGCTACAAAAGCAGTCTGTTAAGGGACCATTTTCCAAAGAGTGGTCAAAATGGTCATTTTTGGTCAAAATTTGGCCAAAATGACCAAAATGGCGTGAGTACGGTCAATAAGAGTGACATTTTTGGAATCAGCGCACAATTTTACCCCGGATAAGCTTGTCAAACCTTCCCCACCAAAAATTCTGAATAAAGCCCCCTGTCTCATAGACTACTTGCTGTACTTCACCAACTTTGTTGGATTGTGTAGTCACTAAACCAGCGGGTTAAAAATAAGATATTGTACGATTTTTGTGATAAAAACTTTGTTAGAATTGTAAGAAAATAACCGTATTTCACATATTTCACTAACCTGGTTTTCACCACAGTGCACCGTTCATCTCTCCTCTTGATATAGGCACAATTTCGGGAGAAGAAATCCTGGCTGGCATACAGTTTGAGAACAAATTTCCGATGTTTAAATTCTGTTGTCGTGTGCCATTTTGGTCGGACATTTGAAATGCCATTGTTGTTTCCAAAGGTGGTCCTGCTTGCATTCCTTTCGGCAAAATACATCCACATGATCACCTGCCTATCAGTATCAGCTATTCAAAATGTTCCCGCCATTGTGCTCTCGATCGTTTCGCCCAAGTGCGTAACCATGCATGGGCGTTTGCATGTATCTCAGTGGCGTACCGTGGGTCACGGCATGGGGGGGGGGGGGCACCAGCAAAACTTTAGAGTCACGCTCAGTTGCCAGGTATACTACGGACCTAATTGAGACATTTTAAGGATATGCAGTGCCATTAAACGGAAATGTATCTCACTGATTAAATGATGCGAGCGCGAGCTGAAAATTTTTGATATTCAAACCTAAAAAGGGGCATTATATATAAGCAAAATTTTTGTAATGATACGTACCTGCCTCGCTAAACAGACGATGCGAGCGCGAAGCGCGAGCTGAAATTTTTGTATATGTTGACCCCAAACGGGGAATATATTTTAGGAATCCATTAAGAATATACATATCTCAGCATAGTCATCTAATGCTAGTACCATCCTTTGCTGATTTTGTTAGAATTACATCCAAACACATTTAGCACTTTTTGTAGACATGGTAATCATGATTACCTTAATATTTTCAAACGCAAACTTAAAAAGATGCTCATTTGTCAATACTCCACACCAACAAGTCAAGCTAACACATAACCTAAAACTACATAATAACTTAACCTTTAACTACCAATAAATTTGTCAAACATTACTTATAAAAAACAACACTACAACATGATACAATACATTACGACCTGTGCACCTGCCATGTTTCCTCTTTTCATTTGCACTTTTTATTTCCACCTTATCTCCCTCTTTCTTTCCTTTGCTACTTTACCCTTCCTATTATAATTTTGTAAGTACTTTTTGTGTGTGTGTTACCACTGTAATTATTATTATTTGAACTACTTTCTCTTATTTTTTGTCGCTTATTCGTTTTATTTTGACATTTTGTGGATAACTTGTTTTAAGTTTGTCTTCTGCATCCGTCTCGATTTTTGTATATAGTTGTATATATAGCTTGTTTATAATTAGCATTGAAACTAAGTTTAGGGGCTTGAATTCTTTACAAGCTTTTGCTTTTTTTGGCAAGTCCCTCCGTTCATTTCTTGTTTCTTTTCATGGATCTCTAATGCAATACTGCGAGCGCGAAGCGCGAGCTGAAAATTTAGGAAATTCAGTCCTGAAGATCGGCATTATATGGCTCGTTTGCAGGAATTCACTAAGATCGTACGTATTTCACTAACCAAATGATGCGAGCGCGAAGGGCGAGCTGAAAACTTTTGATATTGAGATCAGAAAAATGGACAATGAAAGGACTGATTTTAGGAATTCATGAAGAGCAGACATCTCACCAATCAACTAATACGAACGTTAGCACGGACGGGAAATGTTTTATATCAAGACCTTAAATAGGGCAATCACTTTAAGTAGTCATGAAAAAGAAGCAAATGTCACTACATGAAATAATAATAACTCGAATAGCGAGGAAATATATTTGGTGTACAGTATATTGACTTGAAAACGGGAGGTTTTAGTACAACAGGATTATATATCTCGTTAAACAGTCTATGCGAGCACCAGAATCAATAAAGACATAGGCCCTGAGCAAACAATGTTTCATAAAGTCATGAAAGATGCGTCTTATGTAATATAACATAATTATAATATAATATAACATTTATAATGAACATAACTTATTCATTCCCACTACGTTTCTCTTCTTTTTCCCCTCTTTTTCTCCTTTTCCCCGTTTTTTTTGGCCAGCCGATTGGGGGGGCACGTGCCCCCATGCCCCCCGTAGTTACACCACTGCTCTTAGTGATTGCCTGCGTCAATGTCGTTATCACTTAAAATACTTGCTTAATGGAAAAAAAAGGGGGGGGGGGGCTTCAGCCTTCAAAAGAAAGCTCAACCAGGGTTTATTTTTTATTCTATATAAGCGATGTTATGATAATTTAAAAGTTATTTCCTCTCTAAACTCAATTTCTCGTAAAATTACGTTATGCATTTGGTCGCATTTCATAAGTTGGGTATGCGATAAGGGTGGCGGATGAACAAATTTCCACGCAGTGCCGTGGATAAATTGTAGCTACATCTCAGCTCCATCGCCAAATTTGTTATGCGAGGTCTCATTTTGAAGCTAGAACTAAAGGCTAAATATATTGGTTTAAAATTAGATCAATACAATATCAGCAACAGAAACTACAGCACATTAAGTTTGAAGTTACGGGGTGCATAGCTGCAGAGCCTGTGGGTGCGGTGAATAACTATATGTTGAAATGTGACGCTTGACTCACGATTTTTGTTCATTTAAAGCAAATTGTTGAGTAAAATGCGGCTACTTTACAAGATAAAGTTTAATTATTGTCAAAAAACTTTTGGAATTATTCCTATACAGTTAAATTATTAATGATCTGCCTAATTGATATACTCGATCAAAATGTTAGCCAATAATACAACTTTTTTTCTTAATTTCTTTCAATTTCACTTTATTTTTTTAAGACTATAGGCAGCACTTTTTAAAGTTGAGTTCATTTATATACAAGGTATAGGTTTGGATGTGAATTTTGTTAAGTTAATTAAACTTGATTGAATAATAACTTAAACATGTAGGCCTATTATTAAGTCATGATATATTTTGATATGTAGATATTGACTGTCAGCATCTTATTCAGTTTAAATAAAAAGAACAACTAAACTTGTATTTTTGCGATAAGTTTTTTTTCTGTCCATGGTATAGTGACTTTGCCAGTCATGTAAGTGTGACAGTCATATTTTGTTGTTGAATAATTGCGAAATTAAACATTAAAATTAGATGTAATTAATAATATTTTTTTCTTCTCATTTCATTTATTTATATTTCAAATTCTCATTAAAAACATCGGGGGGGGGGGCACTTCCATTGACGAGTAGATACCATGCGCGACCATGGGGTCTCGAAATGCACCCTAAACAATTATTTATATTCTGAAAATGCACCCCTTAACAAGTAATGGCGTGTGAATCATACCGTACCCTTGACAAGTATTCCCTGAATTGAACTCCTAAAAAAGTACAGCAATGTTTTGTTATTTGTCAGGGACGTCGGTTTTACCTTTACCTATTAAAAAATTCATTGGGTTTCGTACTGCCCAAGCGGCATATGTACATGTCAAATCCGTCTCTTTTTTAACTACTTCATTTTTCATTTTGTTCTTTGTCTCTGTTTTTTTTTCATTGCACTAAAGAATCATGGGGTGGCAGCTCCCGTCCCGCCGCTGCATCTCTACCCGTTCCATGCATGCACTGTTCATTTGTACCGCCGCCGAAACAGATAAATGTGATTATTAACAAACTATTGAGCCAACGGTAAAGATGGAAATAAAATTATGGAGTTATGGAATACCCTCGGATGACGGGGTATAAAAAAAATTTAGTGGAGTCATAATGATAATATTTAGGTTTACTACCTGGGATGTCTAGCTGCCAGAGCACGTCACATCTGGGGCTCTTCACACAAAACTTACGATTGATTTGCATTGCCATGCGCAATAAAAAAATCAAACGCACGATTTATCAATCGCTAACATTTGTGTTACGGGACTCAGAAGTACTTTGAAGGTGCAAGCCCTATAGAATCCATCGACACACTGTACTTTATCTACGTGATTTTGATAATGTTTGCAGACCATTATTAAATACCAGAGATGAGGGGGTGCTTGGTTTCTCGTCTATAGTAGTCTGCATAAGTTAGACAATGATAGCAATCAGGCGCGGCGGAACACTTTCAGTTTTGGGGGGCAAAATCCCGAAGGGGGCACAATATATTTGACAGCGTGAGATACCCAAGCGATCGAGCGGGAGAGGGGGTTGGACCCCCCGTACGGACTTTGTGTAAAAATGGAGTATAAAAGTTGCGTTTCTAAGAGAATTCAAAAATAAATTTCTTGAGAATTAAACATAGAATTCACTACGAAAGACTATACTCAGAGTTTATGAGAACCTATAAAATCTACGCGCAAAATGTGGTTTTTGTGTCTGATCAATTAAATTACGTATTACGCTTATATTGACTCAAAAAACCAGAAATTACATTTTTCATGCATTATCCTTTCAGAAATATTTATGTACAGTTACATACACGGACGACGCAAGAGAGCACAATTATCATAAGTTTCAAGGAGTGGAACACGAAACTGAAGTGGCTTCGCGATGCACTATGTAGGCCACACCGTTATGAATATTTTGTTTTATTATTTCTATATATTCAGAGGCAGATCTAGGATTTTCCAAGGGGGCACATTTTTCCGAGGACAAATTTGACAAGCGAAAATATGGTCCTTTTAAAAGGGGGCACACGTGTTATAACGGTATTTTTTACATTAAAAATATTAATTGTGCCTCTAAAGGGAGGGGGGGGGGGCACAGCCGGTCCCTGCTGGATCCTTCAGTGTGCATCTTGTTAATGATCATAATGATATTTCTCTGATCAATTTTCAGGACACAACACACGATTTCCGAAAATAATACCTCACGCTCGCATTTTTTGTAGGGCTATAGTTTTGTTACGACTATAGATACCAACAAAAATTAGCTTTGAGCTGCCGATCGATCGGGGAAATGTGGATGAAAGTATTGTTCACCCCGGCCCCCCTATAATGAAAGCTGGATCCGCCCCAGAATATTGTTTAAAAAATGGGGAAAACACTAGGCCACGCTGTATTTGTCCTTTTTTATTGATAAATACATTGAGGCAGTATATTGACAAATAATTAGTGGAATAGATCTTATAGGCCTAGTATAGTACGCAGAAAGCAAAATGAAGAAAATGGCGGCCAAGCTAGTTCAATACAAAGTGATTTTCCTTTCCTTTAAAAAATGTACTACTTGTATATCTTCTTTTTATCACAACACGTGATAATGATGAACAAATCAAAATACAGAACCTGAAGAAATTGATAACAATTCAGTGAATCGGAAACGAAACAAAAATAGGGGGAAAAATATGAAAAAAATAATAGCCCTTTCACAAGCAACCATAATTCTCCCTCCCTCCAGAAAATACAGATAAACGAAGCAAAGATGAAAGCAAGGAAAGGGAAGGAAAGCCGTCTTTCGGCACTCTGCCAGATATCCAGATGTCAATCTCCGCGATTTGAAAAACAAACGTGCATAACATCCCAATATTCATGATGGTCATTTGAAGAAGTTCCTTGGAATTGGTTGTTTCCAAGTAATTTGTATGTGCATTCGAGGGACTCATGGACTGCACGATTGTACATGCTTCTACGGAAAATGAATGAAAAAGTCGCATAAGTAAAGACCGCCGTTCAATCGGTATACCGTCTGTACATAGCCGGTATACAACTATACACACAGATCGGCACGTGAGACTCGAGCGAAGGCGATAGATATGAATATTCATGAGGAGGTATTGATGTCATTTGGTCTCGAGGTGGCGCTCTTTATTTTTTATGTCAATTCTAATATATGAATCAAATGAAAGCTCACTCGGCAAAACTTCTCTTCTTTATATATTTTTTAAGAACAAAAACAGTTCTTTCTGACCAATGCAATACATTGTATGGACTCAGAACTTGTTTATGAATATTACGAAAAGCGGAGAGTGAAATATAAAAAAAAGTTTTGAAATAAACAAATGTCACATTATACCTTTAAGCATAAGAAGCATAACAACAGAAACAACATACATTCTAACATTGTCTAATGAATGTCATTTGAAATTCAAAATGTCATACTGTTCTGACGTGGCAGACGTCGATAAGCACTTAAATCCCCATTTTATGCAAATCATTTCTGACCTCAGCATTGGAGATAGTCAGTCCCTGATTATCCATGCATAGGCAAAACGTTTCATATTTTGTAACTGGAGGTCAAAGAAATATGACCTGCTTAATTATTGTCTAACAATTTTGAACTTTTCTGAATATTTAAAACATTACTCGATTTATGTGTTTCCTTTGGCATGTTTTGTATGGCTGGGAAGCACTTTCGGATGACCCCTTCAAAATCTTCTTTTTTCTTTACATATTTTCTGGAGAAAATGTGACCATAACTAGGAAATGATGAATATCAAATTCCAGGAAATATTCATTTGTAACTAATCATGAATTAACAAACTACGGCAGTTCATAATGTACATTATGTAACATTATTTAGAAGAAAACAATTACATTCCAATAGCGGATGTGGTTGACGGTACACCATGTGGAGTTTTCGAAAAAGTGGACAGAGGAAGAAGTGAAATTGATAGGAGGAAGTAGACAGTTGATAGTCGAGTAATTTTTTGTTCAAATGAGCGTAGTCCTGATAAAGACAGTAAACCAGAAAAGGTTGAAGACTTGAGATGCTTGATTAGTTGATAGATGAGTACTCCTGCTCTGCACTCAATTCGCCGACTCAAGCTAGCATCTTCTCATTTATCCAATAAGCAACTACTCAAGCCTCTATAACTCTTTAAACTTTTCGGTTTTACAGCTATTTTCATATTCCATATGTTGCTCGAGTAACTAGCGTTCACGCGCGTTGGTGATATCGGGTCCGGGGAGCATTTCATAAAAGGACTTGTCGGACGTTTTATCCGCCAAGTCCTGTTTTATCCGACAGTTGCTATGGTAACAATGCTTCTCAACCTATCAGAATACAGGAAAGTTGTAAAGATCTGACAACTTGTCGGACGAAAATATTGATGAAACACCACCCCGGTCCGAGCGTTTCTGGGCGACCGCGCGTTTGTTAGCCGACACAGCATTGGTGAACCGCTTTCATTCGGTTTTAGTCTGAAATGTATTCATTAAAAGGTTAAACGTTATCACACTGTAATAAGATGGAAAAGGGGCTTATCAAAGGTATGTTTCACAGAGGGACATATTCGTCAAAAGACGCAAGGCTTACTATGATGTGTAATTGCCCCATTAGGGGCGAAATTTTTTAATTTTTGACAATGGAAATGACAATTCTTAGGCAGAAAAGTGCCTTCATCGTTTAATTTTGTCCTTAAATAATATAATTTTTTCTACTTTTAGGGGGGCACATGGGGGGGGGGGCAAAATCTCGTTTTGAAAATCTCGTTTTGCCCCCCCCCCCATTTTTTTTTTTTTGGGGGGGGGGCAAGTGCCGCCCCCCCCCCCTGCCTCCCGCTTCCAGCGCCCTTGATAGCAATATCCCAAGGCATTGACGACGGCGCCGTCTTTATTAAATCCTGAAAAACCTTACAAATAAATAATGGTAATTAAGGCTCACTGATCATGGATTCCATATCACATCACGAAGGTCAAAGGTCATTAGATTCATCGAACCACTAATATAATGCTGATGTAGCATTGCAAAACACAAAACATGATTTAGAGTAAATACGTAAATAATATAATTATATAATCGTTATCAAATATCGACAGCTAATCTGCTTCCGGTCTTTGAATTGGGGAAAGACTGAAATGTCATGTGGAGTCAATAAACTTTAACCATGTTAAGGTATCAGCATATAAATCAAAGGTTTGAATATAATTTTATATTCAAATCTAAGTCTGATTACCAGGTATATCAGCGACTAGATTTGTATAATGTCAAGTCACTCTATAAAGGACAAAGTTCATTTCATATCAACTGTATATCAAAATGTATACATTCTTCGTTCTAAAGCATTTTTATATTTTAACGAAACCTTTGTGAGAATATATCGGATATCGACAATTACATGAAATATGTTACCCAGTCAAATTGAAAGTCAATTCAGATCAAAAACTTCGACTAAAGTTTATATTATAGTTATCTTAATTTCAAAAGTAAATGGTCATATCCATTCGTGTGCCTATTCCTTTAGGCTTATATGAACATGATGAAGAAAATCAATTATAAGGGCATCATCTCACTAGATGGAAATTTTGATTTCAGGGATAATTAAAGGGGCATTGAAGCCAACAGCCAAAATGCGTCCACGACCTCAGCTTTAATGACCTTGGATTATCAAAACTAATCACAATATCAAAAAATAACGGGGAAAACGGGGAAATGTTTGATATTTCATTGTCGAACGTGTGTTATGGAGGCGAGAATGCTATAGGCGTTCCACACCTGTCATAATAAAGGAGAGAGCTAAAAAGGGAATATAATAAAGGGCGATAATTTTTATAGCTTTCACCGAACATAAAAAAACCCTTGAAAGATGGTCTAGATTACAGACTACGCAAAAAAGTACGTGACACTCTCCACTTCCCAAGATTTAATTGCCAATTGAGTAGCCACATAAAAATAATGGACCCTATATCTGGGGATCGCCTTGCGCACGTTTCGAATATGCGAATATGCATGCTAATATTAATTCATTACCAAACCTGACGACCAGGGGCCCGTTGCAGAAAGAGTTGCGTTTAAACGCAAGCCAAAAATCAATCGCAAGTCCTAAATGCGTGTTGTTCATTAGTAGAAAATGAAGTTGCGCATGAGTTTTAGAGTTACGATTGATTGCAACTCTTTCTGCAACAGGACCCTGCCTGGGCGACAAGGCTGAGCATGCGGAGCCAATGAAAATCGAGAACACCACAGGAGTAGCCGTAAAGGCCTGATTACCATAATCGTAAACTTGATGAAATCGCCCACCTTTTTCGATAGATACGATGGCAAGAGATGTCAAAACAGAACTATTGCCATTATATTATTTCGCTGAGGATTAATCCTCATCCGAAACTCCCACTATAGCTATGGCTTTTTGTAGATGTAGAAGTGTTTTCGCTATCGTCCTTGCTATCTCTCAGCTCAACAAGGGTAAGTGTGACCAAGACGAATTTTTCATGTGCCATTGAAAAATAGACAAACGAGGAAGATGAATTGAAGTGCATGGAAATAAATGAGATACAGAATTTCTCAGTCCGGCAAGCTGCCGGAGAACTACAAAGCAAAGATTGGTGTTCTTCAAGAATGCTTGCTGTCACCGATTCTTTTCCTCCTAGCCACTTAGTTGAACATGAAGATCACCATATCAAGCAGGGGTAACGACATTCGCTGGATCCAAGATTGGAAATAAACAACAGAAGAACAAACAAACAAACAAACACACTTCTACTATTATTTGGTCTACCATCAGTTCGTCCAATATCCACACGGTCTAATTGCCATTTCGTCCACTCACCATTTTGTATAATAACCACTTGGTCCAATAGCCGTTAAGTCCATATATCATTTGGTCTAATTAGACTAAGTGTTAATTGGGCAAAATTAATGAAAACAAAACGAATATTAGACCAACTGGTTGTGAAACGAAGTGGTCAAAGACGAACTGGTGATTAGACGAATTAGTGATGATTGGACAAATGGTTGTTAGACGAAATGTTGATGGACGTAATGGCATTAGAGTAAATGAAGGTAGACCATGTGGTGAGTGGATAAATTGGCAGTGGACGAATTGACAATTTACCGAAAAGGTTCCGCAACAGGAACTAAGCTTCGAATCTTTAGATTATATTGCATGTATAAGTGCTGATCTACGGATGTAAAACCTGGGGCGGTATTCTGAAAGCACAATTAGCGGTCAATTAGCATTTTGGTATTCTGAAAAGTCACCTAAGTGCCCCTTTCCTTATATTTGGCAGGGTTGCGTTGCGCGCACTTGCAATAGTACGCGTTATGACCGCGCGAAGACTTAAAGATAAATTCCAGTTTTGGTAACGATCTCAAAATGACTTTTTACAGAATCTAATATAATGACCACCCAAGTGTCTGTTTGTATGAATAAAAAATATGCGCCAAAGGATTCTGGAAGAAATCGTGTAATTGCTGAGAAATCAGCAAAATAAGCGCAGATTCGGTCACTTCCGTCGGGTCTTTATTCCAGCAATAATAATACACTGTCCCACGTGCGCCTATCTGTGTTGGTTATCTTCAGTGTGAACATTTTTCAGCGTAGATTTCAAGATTTCACAAAGTTCAGTTTATGTAACTGTACCAGATCTAGATCCTCGATGATATACTGACAATTAAGCCTGGTTTTACAGACTTTCTCATGAAATCAGTGTTTACTACAACTACTGGAATTTCTCTTTAATTGAGTAGTTACGAGACTTTTGGTATTCTGAAAAGTCTTATAGCGCTCAATTAGCGGACTTTCCAGTGGGGAAAGAAAATGGTGATAAGAAGGCCATTATGTCTCATCATATCTTGATAAATGTGGCTTTCATTTCGTATAAATATCATCAAATCGGTTTAATACTAGGAGGAAGGAAGATAATAAAGGAGAGAGCTAAAAAGGGAATATAATAAAGGGCGATAATGTGGTATATAGAAACAAGTAAGATAAGGAATAGGGACTATATTTGGTAATAAAGAAATTAGATAAGGGTAAAAGAGAAACAGAAATTGTGTACTTGTGGGGAAAATATGACTATTATTTTCTATATTTTCTTTTATTATTAGCTTCATAAACTATTTTGTTTTTGCACACTTTTTTTGACAATAATGAAATTGCCAAATCTCGGTAGATGCAGCAAGGGATTAATTAAATCTTGTTTCTGACAATGAAAAAATAAGCATAGACCCCTTTAATATTTAAACGAATATAGAATAAAATACAAAAGAAAAAATAGTGAGTGATGCCATCGTTTTCCCCACCTATAAAAACCTATAAATGTCATAAAGTTTGTACATTAAATTTTAATAAAATTTCGGCTTTCTTTTTAAATAATGCTTGTTGATTTTTAAAATATGTTTATTCAAATTTTGTTGGAAAAGATTTCTCATATAAATGAAAGGTATGTAGTGTTTAAAATAAGTAGGAATTAAGTTAAAGAAGCCCCCCCCCCCCCATCATGGCCCCGAGACAGAGGCAAATAAAATATTATAAACAAGTGGAATGCCTCTGGCATTCCACGCGGTTCAATATAGAAGCAGTGCTGACCGTAAAAAAACTACTCTAACTCGCACAAGATGTTCAGTGATACATGGTTACTCTTATGTCCACTTTTTATGAACTAGACCAATAAACTTACAGAGATATGATGGTTATTCAACAAAAAAACCCAACATGGCCAAAGTTCATTGGCCTTACATGACCTTTGACCTTGATCATGTGACTTGAAACTCGCACAGGATGTTCAGTGATACATGTACTTGATTACTCTTATGTCCAAGATTCATGAATCAGATCCATAAAATTTCAGTTATGATGGTAATTCAACAGATACATCCAATTCGGCCAAAGTTCATTGACCTTTGACCTTGGTCATGTGACCTGAAATGCGCACAGGATGTTCAGTGATACTTGATTACTCTAATGTCCAAGTTTAACGAACTAGACCAATAAACATTCAAAGTTATGATGGTAATTCAACAGATACCCCCGATTCGGCCAAAGTTCATTGACCCTAAATGGCCTTTGACCTTAATCATGAGACCTGGAACTTGCACAAAATGTTCAGTGATGCTTGATTACTAATATGTCCATGTTTCATGAATCAGATCCATAAACTTTCAAAGTTATGATGGGAATTCAACAGATACCCCCAATTCGGCCAAAGTTCATTGACCCTAAATGACCTTTGACCTTGGTCATGTGACATAAAACTCACGCAGGATGTTCAGTGATAATTGATTAACCTTATGTCCAAGTTTCATGAACTAGGTCCATATATTTTCTAAGTTATGATGACATTTCAAAAACTTAACCTCAGGTTAAGATTTCGATGTTGATTCCTCCAACATGGTCTTAGTTCATTGACCCTAAATGACCTTTGACCTTGGTCATGTGACATGAAACTCTGATAGGATGTTCAGTAATACTTAATTAACCTTATGGCCAAGTTTCATGAACTAGGTCCATATACTTTCTAAGTTATGATGTCATTTCAAAAACTTAACCTCAGGTTAAGATTTGATGTTGACGCCGCCGCCGCCGTCGGAAAAGCGGCGCCTATAGTCTCACTCTGCTATGCAGGTGAGACAAAAAAAACGAAAAAGAGAGAAAGCTACAAATAGTTTCAAATAGGGGGATGTGAAAATCAGAACGCGTTCAAAAAAAAGAGAAAAGCACAAAGGCACAATAAATGAGAGAGAAAGAGAAAAGACAACAGTTAATTTCAACAACATAACGAACCTCTATTCTCAGATGCAAATGCTTTAGCATTTCAGCAAAAATTCTTTTTATCAAGATCGTGGTGCAGTGCACCTGCAGCAGCCGGGCGCCGCGCTGCAAGGCAGCAAAGTGAAGAGACACTGCGCGCTAGGAGAAAATTTTATGTTGTAAAAGCGCATTACTTTGATTGGCTAATTCGGCTCAGTAGGGGAGTGGCCTAAAGGGACTTTTTTTTAATTATATTTTTATTGGAGAATCATCGAGGATCACAATATATACAAACAATTTTTACATGATTAGAAAACAAAATCAATAAGGCAGAATAACAGCAAAATGGTGCATTGATCAAACTTTTCAAATAGTGGAAAATCTTCTTTCTTTTATGAAAATCTTGCAATCCAAGACAATTAAAAGTATGCAACTTTGAAGCCATCATGTAGGATCTGGATTAATCACAAATACTAAAAGCCAAGATATTTGAATACTACATGTACATGTATGTTGAACTCCACTGTAAAAACAAATTGACAAGAAAACTGCATTGAGCACACTACTCCTAATGAAAAAAAACATTCTGCCACAACATATAATAAATTGGAAAAATTAACATAAATAAAAATAATTACAGTACCAAAAGACAAGAAAAATGGGTTGCACTAAATCGTAGGATATGGCCTCAAATCACATCACAGCCAAAACCAAAAATGCAAACAACAGGGGATATAGCAATCCCAAACAGGAAATAGATTTTCTTTTGAAAAATACCTGACTTACCAACTGTATACTGTATTCTGTAATATTTGAGCAGCAATGCATACTGTGACATTCGAACCGCAATAGTATATACATATGCAAGCATAAAAAATACCTCTGAAGCTTTCGAATCAATACTGTATAACAGATGACCATCTGATAGAATCTAAATCATTTCAAACATTCACTTCACAAAAAGAAGAAAAATTTCTAGACCAATCCAAACAGATAAACCTAACCAAAGAATTTACTGTAAAAGTGACCAACAAACAAAAATATTTTTAAGCGAAATAGTCTTAGGCCTACAATACCAAAAAATTGTAAGGCCAAAACTGCCCACAATACATGTTTACATGTAAATAATTCATATCACCGTTGAAGTTCTTCATAACAAATGTGACAAAAACTGGATAATACAACTGGAATCTTATAGTGTGTGTAGTGTTTAATGTTCAGTTATACGTTGATCAACTTCCCGTCCGCATCCCTGTAGCAGAGTTTATCAGGAAAAACAAAGAATGGCTCTTTGCCTTCGTCTTTCAGCCGCTTGAATGAGACTGCCTTATTCTTCCTCAGCTGGAGCACACGGTGTGACAGGTCCTCTGCGACGAAAACCTTCTGCTCCTTGCAGACTGACTTGGTCATCTTTAACTTGTCGATGCAAGCTTTTCGTGCATTCTCTTTAAGCATGTAAGAAGCAAAACCTAGGTGGATACTCCTAGGATGTCTTGATGAATTGACATTTCCCTGGGGCTGTGGGAGGTAAGTAGGCGTACGATGACATCTCTGGATGTCTTGGATGACTCCTTCCGGCACATTTGCGAACCTCAGGAAATCTGCTACCTTCTGTTTGCAGTTCTCCTTGTTGGATTCCTGAATACCCAAAATCACCAGATTGTTTCTACGGGAGCGGTTCTCCAGATCGTCAATTTTCTGCTCCAGTTTCCCATTCTCTTCTTTCAGTGAATTGAGAGACGCTTTCAGATTTTCAACCTCAAAACCCAGACCTTTGATCTTCTCTTCGTGTTCGGTGACCTTTGAGGTAAGATCTCCTAACTTTCTATCGAGAATCGACTCTATGCGTGCATCCTGTCTATCCTCAAAGTCTGAGAAAAACTTAATAAACCACTGTGGTGCATGCTCACTAGTTGATAACTCACCGGGCGGTGCGGGCGTTGGTGAGCTGCATACCAGAATGCCCCTCTTGGCTGAGGAGATGTTGACTGCAGTGTCCCCGGCAATCCCGGGGGAGTCACGAAGAGGTGCTACGTCCACGTGCTCGTCGTTTAACTTAAACTTCTTCGAAAGAGGTGAAGCAGATTCCATGATTGTACGTAAAAATAGCTCCAGTAAATAAATAGATGTATAGCAGAGTGTCACAGAAGAAACATCGCTAAAAATCAACAATTTTAATGTCACTTTGATTCGTCACCGGTTATAATTCCTGTCTGAAATTGCTCGCTACGGAAATCACATCCGCACGAAACGCGCCGCCATTTTCCTTCCAATCGGCCTAAAGGGACTTAATTGAGCGCTAATAGAGTTTTTCAGAATACGAATTTGGAGGTACATTAGCGCTCCATTAAATGGGTAACTTCAAAGGAAATTTAAGAGGAAACTTACGAGACTTTTCAGAATACCCCCCTGGAGGACAACAAAGATGATGCAGAACTAAAACCCTCCAAACATTCTTCAGCACCTGTCCGAGTGGAATGTACATGGATACTGAGATGAAATAAGACCAACCCAGACCAGTGCTTTATAGGCCTGTAGGCTTATGGCGTTTTGCTGATGGCATACGCTGCAAATTTAGCTCGAACTATTTGAATAAACCTCAAGATTTTCTTATGAGGCCTACCTACTAAACCATGGGCACTTGTATCACTTATTATTCTCGTATCATTTACAGGATGGGCATCGGCTGAGCAATCGCAGAAACAGCGAGGCGTCGATATCAATGGGAACTGCGAGCCGATCATGCAGGATGGGAAAGAAGTTCCTCAAAAGATGACGTACCGAATCGATGACAAACGTTCTTACGGCAAACGTGGGAAAGGGTCTTTCCCTGTTCAGAGGAAAGCCTGTGAAATTGGTCAGTCTACTATATAAAGTTAGCCCCATTTTTCGGGATACTTTCTTGAAATGGTTTCCCTTAAATCCTTCAGTAATAGAGATTGGCAACGAGACCCTTCGGTAGATCTTGAGCAACCGATCATGTATGTTGCTTGAAAATTATTTTTAATGTATATGTATAACACCAACATGTAGTTTGGAAGCTAACAATATAAGAGCCGAAGCGGATTCCGCTCCCCCCCCCCCACACACATCGGCATTTTCGCGATATAAAATCCGCTGCGCGAAATTTTTCTACCGCGCAGCTCGCTGATATTTTACTTGCGACGCCCGGGTAGCAAAGTTTTTTTTCCCCACACAAGTTCCAGATCCCAATGTGAATATTTGTACTTTGTAATTTTTTTATATATTACATCTTATCAATTCATTGTAAGCGCTTTGGGCCTAATGGGAAAAGCGCAGTACAAATAATAAGTTATAATAATAATATTCATGACTTGCGTCTCCGGAATAAGACTAAGAGTACGCATGTCGTTCCATGAATGAATCAGCACCCTCATTGCTATTAATGACAAGAAAAAAGGGATTAACTTTATCTCATTGGTTTAACGTAAGTAAACGTTAAATTCGGAATTAACCAGTTCTAAGTTAACCATGAATATATTCTCCATCTTACGCATAAATTTGCATAATTGATTCATTTAAAAAATCGTATTATTTCGGAAAAATGAAATTAACCATACAATCTTGTAGATTTTATCGCACGCTACCCCTGTGCAATTTTTCGCTGCTCTCGCGCGATCGGCGGCCGAGGTCTCGAAAGTGATATGGGTCCAAATATCCCGGCTAGTCATATTTAACATGTTTTAAAGGGGAATCCAGCCTTGGCCATAGAATGTTGTGTTAGGGAGGAGGAAAATAAAGTAAACAGAATGGTGAAAGTTTGAAAGAAATCGGACAAGCAATAAGAAAGATATGGCTGCTTTAGAATTGAGATCACTAATACTATATATATTTCAAATTGGCAACTGGGTAAGTAAATTATGACAAGGGGCAAGGACAACTTTCCCATACGTCATGTTCTTTATTATCAGGGATTTGTGGTTTTCTCCTAATTACTCATTCCCCTGGGCAGTAATCTAATTATAACCCATGTATATTGTTTTATGTCCTCATAAAAGAAAAATATAATTTGAAACAAAACTTTTTGGAAAAATGACATTTTAGCCATAATACGTATTGCAGTACATGGAAGAGAAGCCATTGCCTTACATCACTATGACATCCCATATGCGGCCAATTTGAAATTTCCATGTGTATAGTGATTACCAATATTTACGACTTTTAAAAAATTCATAACTTTCTTGTTGTTTGTCCAATATTGTTCAAACTTTCACCTATAAACTTGTCTGATTTTTCTTTATAAAAACAAGTTTTTATTTGGGTTGGATTCCCCTTTAACTACAGAAGATGGCAGCATGTCGCCCTCTTTGGTTCCTGGGCAACCAACGGACTGTGCCGACATCCAGGCTCGTGGGGCAAACGTAAGTGGTGTGTACGCCATATACCCTGGAAAGCAGACCAACGTTTACTGTGACATGGAGACCGATGGGGGCAATTGGACGGTGAGTACATCACAGTAGGCCTACTTCTGGGGTAGAGTTTTTCCAAGACGATAACAATTGCACAATTGTTTGTGAGTAGCGTTTAACTAGGCACAAATTTTGTGGGGCCAGATAAGGCATAAATTATGCACTGTTAGAAAAATTTTCCTTAAAATAAAAGAAGTTCCTGCAGCAGAGTCTCGAGAACACCTGTCCCAGATTGCGTAATCTTGCAGGAAATTGGTATTTGGTGTATCTATAAATTTCATTAAATAAAACACCATTTCCCCTTTTAAACAGACCTGTTCTGTTAAATTGCAAAAAAAATCCTGTTTTCTGAATTCACAGAATGATTCTGTTATTGCTTTCTGCAAAGTCTTTTTTTCTGTAAAATCACGGGGGGTCAACCATGGATTTATTACGAATTATTATTTGTGATAGGTCCATGGTTTAACAGTGTGGAGAAAATTTTCTACCAAGCAGCAAGCGAGGAAAAGAAAGGAAAAAGAAAAAAAAAACGAGAGAAATGTGAAATTATTTCCTGAATATTAAACAATCGATATTTGTCGAAAAAATCAAAATTTTTGTCGTTTGCCTCGTATGCCATGTCTGACCACCACATTAACCACTAATTGGTGCATTGCGCTAGTGTCGTATACCCTGGGGGCCAGTCACGCGTGACCAAAAAACCGCGTTGAAAGGGGCATTTTTCAGTTTTGGACGCGGTCCGCGCGTGGACTCGTTAAGGGTGTAAAAAACACCGATTTTCAAGAAAAAGGGTGGTTTTGAAAGACTGGTCAATGGTAAATCGCGGGGTCAAACGTATTTGGGGTATGTTTTTTCCCAAAAGCTTTTATTCAAGACTACCCAAACGCGTGTTTAGGGTTTTTTCCCGAGGTCATGTTTTGTAACCCCCTAAAATTGTTTGGGGGTTATTTTGCACAAAGAGAAAAACTCGTTTAGGGGGTGTTTGGAAATTCCTTGGTCCGCGCGTGTGTACAGCAATATATTTGACTGCCCCCCCCCCGTCATAATTATTGAAAGAAAGGGGAGGGGGAATGTACTGTATAACAAAGGAAATCATAGAGAAAACAAGTGACATGTTGAGATGAAGGCAGAAAGGGTAACAATTTGTTAAAAGAATACACACACTTTTATTTGCTCCTTCTTGCGGAATGCAATAGGTTTTTCAACGTAGAACTGATGGTTCTCAGAATTTCAACCGTAACTGGTCTGATTACAAGACCGGTTTTGGGAGTATCTCTTCCGAGCACTGGCTCGGTAACGATATCATTCATCAGCTATCGAGTCAAAGGAATTACGAACTGCGGGTTGATCTGGAAGGCTTCAAAGGAAATACTCTATATGCCAATTACGACACCTTTCGAATTGACAATGAAACACTGGGCTACCTCCTGACTGTCAGCGGCTATTCGGGTAATACAGGTAATGAAAAAAGGTCTCCACTATATTCCGAGTATCTTTATTAAAGGTCAAGTCCACCCCAGAAAAATGTTGATTTGAATAAATAAAGAAAAATCAAGCTAGCATAATGCTGAAAATTTCATCAAAATCGGATGTAAAATAAGAAACTTATGGCATTTTAAAGTTTCGCGTTTCAACAGTTTCAATTATGTGCACAACTCAGTGAGATGCAAATGAGAGAGTCGATGATGTCACTGACTCACTATTTCTTTTGTTTTTTATTGTTTGAATTATACAATATTTCATTTTTTACAGATTTGACTATAAGGACCAACTTCACTGAACCATATAGTATTAAACAATGCTAATTCCACATGTTCAGAAGGAATAATTAATCGTTGTTTCACTTGACAATGAGGAGAAAATATGAATATTTCATATAATAAAATACAAAAGAAACAGTGAGTGGATGACATAATCAGTCTCATTTGCATACTGACCAGGATGTGCATATAACTGTTTTGTGAAATTAAGCGAAACTTTAAAATGTCATAACTTTCTTATTTTACATCCGATTTTGATGATTTTTTTTCTTTTTCTCTTTTTATTCAAATCAACTTCGTGTTGGGGTGGACTTTTCCTTTAAGAAAGTTGTATAAACTGTTTGTATGTACTGGCGTAAGACTATTCTTAGGTACCCCCACCTCCGCTACTACCCCGCTTTAATCTGAATCCGTAGTCTCAATATTCCACTCATTCTTGTTCTAAAAAGCTTTTTGATACCATGACTAAAGAGCTAAATTCTCCCTTTTCTTTCTTTTCATTCTGGTTAAGGGGATCGAGGGTCACCTTTTTTGTTCTTCTATCCTAAAAAATACTTCTAACTTCATTCACTCTTGGTTCCTTTCTTTATCCTTTTTCTACTTATTTTCCATTTCCTTTTTTATTACTCTCTTTATGTGTTCCTTCTGTTCATCACAGGCGACACACTTTGGTATCACAATGGGAGGACATTTCTTACTCCTGACATGAACAGCCAATGCGCAAGGGACTACAGGGTCGGTTGGTGGTATGGTCCTGTCGGTCATTGCTTTACTGTGGATAATAATGGTAAACCGCTTAATCAACCGGGCGGGATTTTTTGGATATCGGTGGTGACCCACAGGTTAAAGAAAAGTGAGATGAAGCTACGACCTGTACCGGATTACCCCATCAATTCGAACAATTAAGGGCAAGTCCAAGGATTTCGGTTGGTTTGAGTATGGGGAGGTGGAACTAAAGTGGTGGGGGGGGCACAGGCCAATGCTTTTTTCAGATCTTCATGGAAAAGTCATAGCCACAGATATGGGAGGCTAATCTTGCTAGTACACCAACACCTACCAGGAGAGCATTACCACGCTCCTGACGGGTGACACGAATGATCCTGACAATGTGCTGGACAGCATCCAAAAAGAAGACCAATTTCATCTCCGCCGATGCATATGTTGAAATCATCTAGATATTACCCAATACATTCTTTAGTTGAGATCTACAATTATTTCTTCACAGAGCTTGTCTGCTTCCTCAGCACCCACGTTCATGAAGTCACCTAAGAACATGGGCCCATGCAGTAACAAACGTCTCAGGGTCAATGTTCTGACTGAAATGCTTGCTAGCCAGTGCACGGACATGATGGCATGGGGGTGAACATCTTGGGGATGTGGAACTAACATTTGGAAAATTAGTTGTTGAAAGCAAAAGAAGGGGTGAATATTTCGCTTTGCTTGCCAGTCTCTTTTCTGGTATATAGTAAAAAAAAAAAAAAAAAACGCGCTGCGCTTTATATTTGTTGAACAGGCAGAAAATATGCGTCATTATGAAAACTTTACCCCTATTTTGGACACGAGCCAGGGGATCAAAGATCAACTTCATGTGTGCTCGTTCGCACGGCCTTATTAAAGTTGTTTACTTAAGGGTATGCTTGACTGGAGATGTGATACCACCGGGCGTTCCCATTATCAAAATAGGGGTGAGACCACTAAACAGGACCAATCTCAATGTATACTGGATCGTGTTACTAACCTTTATAGTAAAATATTAGTTTTTAAACATCTTTAATAGGTTTTCTTCTTCTAAATCCCTCGAAAAAATATGTTTGGTCGTCGTCTCAAGCTGATCACGCATGCGGAGAGGCCGAGCTTCACGTATTCCCCCTCTGACGTAATGGTATCGCCCATAACGTCATCCCGAGATTTTCTGATTTTGAGACACTTATTCCAATTGATTAATGATTTTGTTTTATCAAAAGCAGCGGAGTTAAATGACCAATGGCAATGAGTCTTACATAGAAATGTAGCTTAAAATCAGAGCTCTCCAGAACACTGATCCCCATGTCGATACGATTTATTGTTTTGAAATGAATAATGTCGATACAGTAGAAGTGCACAAATTCTTTGGCTTTTTCCTCGCTCTTCCATAGACTTTTAATGAAATTTGAAAACTCTTGATGAAATTTACCCTTTAAAAGCAGCGGAATTACACAACTTCTGGAAATAAATTTTACACTGAACGATAGAGAATTTTGTCCTCTATCGAATTCACCGCTCCCCATCTTGAACCATAGAGAGATATTTGAGATATCTCGACATATCGTACGGATGGTACGAATTTGATGCCAGAAATTACATGCTTAAGCTAATCCCCGCGTGTGCTCACTGCGTGCGTAACTCTTAAGTCCACCAGTTTTCATTATGCAACTTTTTTCCCACCCCCCCCCCCCCCTCGTTTGAAAATCCTGGTGCAGGCCCTGTGCTTTTATGTAAGGATTTTAAAGGTTTTCTTAATCACTGTTTATTATAATTGTGAAGTGTTGGGTTTCTAGTCCTCTCTATAAATCACGTTTAAAATATATACGTATCTCTCCCATTTACTTTGTGTGTAGGCCTACCGCCCCCCCCCCCGGGGGGGCACTCGACCAAAAAAATGGTAGGGGTGTGATGCCCCGGGCGAAGCAAAAAACGGGGGCCATGGAGCGGGCTTATTGTAAAAAGGAGGGTCCTCGGAACGGGCTTCGGAACTACAAATGTTTGTGAAAACGGGGGTCCTTGGAACGGATCTCCGTATCTCTGTGAGTGCGTATACATCCCTATGGAACGGGCAGTCGTGCATGGTGCAGCTATAGCGCGGCCTCCGCCGAGTGCGCTCGCGCTGAGGCGAAGGTCGAAGAGCGCTCTTCGGCCGCTTTTCACCAACATTGCAGCTAAGCTCCTTGTAGCAGATCAATCCGACCGGAACGGCGTAACGAAATATATGCGAAGCTTTGGAGCGGATTTCTTCTACTTTCTTCTCGATATGAAGAAAATGCTATGCCTTGGAGCGGCTTTCTTTGTTCTTTTTCTCGATAAGACAAAAGTGCTATGCCTTGGAACGGAAATTTGAGTGTAACAAGTGGAATGCCTCTGGCCGTCTCACCTGCATCACGCGGTTCAATATAGCAGCAGTGCTGACTTTGAAGACTACTCTAACTCGCACAAGATGTTCAGTGATACATGGTTACTCTTATGTCCACTTTTTATGAACTAGACCAATAAACTTACAGAGATATGATGGTTATTCAACAAAAAACCCCAACATGGCCAAAGTTCATTGACCTTACATGACCTTTGACCTTGATCATGTGACCTGAAACTCGAACAGGATGTTCAGTGATACTTGATTACTCTTATGTACAAGTTTCATGAATCAGATCCATAAACTTTCAAAGTTATGATGGTAATTCAACAGATACACCCAATTCGGCCAAATTCATTGACCTTTGACCTTGGTCATGTGACCTGAAACGCGCACAGGATGTTCAGTGATACTTGATTACTCTAATGTCCAAGTTTAATGAACTAGACCAATAAACTTTCAAAGTTATGGTGGTAATTCAACAGATACCCCCGATTCGGCAAAAGTTCATTGACCCTAAATGACCTTTGACCTTTATCATGAGACCTGAAACTTGCACAAAATTTTCAGTGATGCTTGATTACTATTGTGTCCAAGTTTCATGAATCAGATCCATAAACTTTCAAAGTTATGATGGGAATTCAACAGATATCCCCAATTCGGCCAAAGTTCATTGACCCTAAATGACCTTTGACCTTGGTCATGTGACGTGAAACTCATGTAGGATGTTTAGTGATACTTGATTAACCTAATGTCCAAGTTTCATGAACTAGGTCCATATATTTTCTAAGTTATGATGACATTTCAAAAACTTAACCTCAGGTTAAGATTTCGATGTTGATTCCTCCAACATGGTCTAAGTTCATTGACCCTAAATGACCTTTGACCTTGGTCATGTGACATGAAACTCTAATAGGATGTTCAGTAATACTTGATTAACCTTATGGCCAAGTTTTATTAACTAGGTCCATATACTTTCTAAGTTATGGCGTCATTTCAAAAACTTAACCTCAGGTTAAGATTTGATGTTGACGCCGCCGCCGCCGTCGGAAAAGCGGCGCCTATAGTCTCACTTTGCTTCGCAGGTGAGACAAAAATGGGGGTCCCCTCCGCGGCACATACCCACTATGTGCATTATATACTGAGTGCCCCCCCCCCCTCGGCCCCCGGGGGGGGGGGCACTCGACCAAAAAAAATGGTGGGGTGTGCCGCGGGCGAGACAAAAAACGGGGGCCTTGGAGCGGGCTTATTGTAAAAAGGAGGGTCCTCGGAACGGGCTTCGGAACGACAAATGTTTGTGAAAACGGGGGTCCTTGGAACGGATCGCCGTGTGAGTGCGTATGCATCCCTATGGAACGGTCATGTGTGCATGATCTATGATGCAGCTAGCGCGGCCTCCGCCGGGGAGCTCTGCGGCCGCTTTTCACCAAAATTGCGGCTCATTCAATGCGATCGGAGCGGCGTAACGAAAAATATGCGAAGCTTTGGAGCGGATTTCTCTTTTTTTTCTCGATAAGAAGAAAATGCTATGCCTTGGAACGGAAATTCGAGTGTGAAAATGGGGGTCCCCTCCGCGGCACATACCCACTTTGCATTATATACTGAGTGCCCCCCCCCCCCCACTACCCTCGCCATTTTTTCATTCAATCAATCGCGGTGTCGCGAATTCACGTGCTATAGACCAGTTCGTAGTTACTTCATGCATGGACAATTTTGGTCAAATGACCTTTCATAGGCAGATTTCAAAGCAAGATATTACAAGCTTGCCTTACATCGAAGGATTAAGAAATTTAATAGACCTGGTATTTCATAAAGCTATTCGTAAAGTTACGAACGACTTTACGCACGACTGGAACATGTTCTTAGGTCATAAATCAATTACATAGAGATATCACATAGCATAAGAAAGGATCACCAGTCGTGCGTAAAGTCATTCGTATCTTACGAACAGCTTTATGAAACACCCACCAGGTGACTAGAATAGCACACCAAAGAACACTTTATGAAAGTTGCATTCCTACTTTAAATGCATATCATAGCATGTTGCACAATGTACTTGGCAAACTGTGAAATACCAGTCGTTCGTGGACGCATTGTTGTTGTTTTTGGATGTAAATGAAAAACACCATTAAAAGAATATATGAGTAATCAAGACATCAAAGTTGGTGCTTATCTCATTAGATTTTATACCACCATGTCACTTTGATGCAAATTACCTTCCTCTGATCATGCGTAGAATCTTTTGATCATGCGCAGAAAGGAACTACGAACTGGCTTATTGCGCTCTTACAGACATGACTGAGTATACATTTACAGGGGCGCGGATCCAGGTTTTTCCATGGGGGGGGGGGCATTTTCCCGACGAAAATTTGATTCAAAGGAGGGGGGGGGGGGTCATTTGTGTAAAAACGCCATATTTACATTGAAAATACTGAAATAGCTCTAACATGTCTAAAGGGGGATTGATATCTATGTTTATGCTTGTTCTTGATGTAAAAAGATATCTACTTGAGATGTAATTCAAGAAATTTATTTGAAAATATGTAAATTGTCAAGATGCAAAGAATTCTGCAAAAAAGTGTTTTTTTTTTAAATTAGGCGGCAGCACCATTTTCAGCGTTAACCATTATTCTTACTTTCGGCATAAAAATTCGTCTTTAATACCTAAATTATGATAAAACATTGATATGATTGACCAAACGACTCGGCTTTTTTTTTAAGAAAAAAACTTTGCCTAACATGGCAACGGTTGAAGAAACAGACAAAGACCCCAGTTTAACAATGAAAGGGTTCCATAGGAAAGAAACATTATGGTATACAACTATTCTGGATGTCTATTCGAGACAATCTTTGAATTTACCCTCTCGATAAAAACGGCGTTGTTCTGGGCACTTTGGGCACTGATTCGGAAAATTCACCATAGGAGGTACTATTTTGATAAATGATATGACATGTTGTACTTCTCGACAATAACGACACAGTATAAAATGGATAACGTAGGTCTAGAGCGGTGAAAAAGCAACGTACAGCAGGACTATTGCTTTGGACCTACGCTAGTATAATTCTCACTTTTATAAACGGCGTTCTAGAAAAGACAGATGACGGAGATTGAAAAGAGTTTGGGGGGAATAAAATAATTCTCTTGTACAGTTGACTTGATTGACTCGCCATTCGCAAACCACTCTTCAACCATTTAATAATAATAAAACGAATTTGTTCCATCACTGGATTGCAGCTATATAATGACATGAAACAGAATCATTTTTTTTAAATTTGCTTCGTATATAGAAAAGTAATTTATTAGCACCTCTAATGCATATGGCAGCACAATTATTTATATGGTAATAAAAAAAAGCCAATTTGCAGAATAAATTAAAGATGAAAATTTATATAGATTCAATCATTGATATTTACTTACATTTTGATTCGATTCAAATAAAAAAAAGCAACGAAAGTATAATACGTTAAGCATCTAATCATAAATCACTATATCCTTTCAAGTTTGCTTTCTTACACCGTCTTCATGGAAAATAAAAACATATTCAGTTTAACTGCGTTATGCAATTGTCATCATTTTAATGTTTGTTTCTTTTCTTTTTTCAAAGTAAGGTGACAATATTTCGTATTACTAAGATTTTTTTTATCAGAAAACTATTTTAAGCGAGGTAAATAATGTAGTGTTTTTGTTCATCAATTGTATTCGATTTGCACTGAACTTCTAGTCGATTTCTTTTTAAATTTCAATACTTCATCCTTGTATATTCAGCATAAACTTCCCTTTGGAGGAGCAAAGTGTTCCACAGTGTGTTCACAGTGTGGAATACAACGTAAAATCCTCTTCACGCTGTTTTATTTGAGCATTTCAACAGTTTAAATCTCATATTAACACAGTCGACACAGTGTGAACACACAGTGATTACACTGTGTGACGCTGTGAACAGTCACACTGTCGAGGTGTCCACAGTGTAAAAATATCTTCACACTGGTGAATTTGAGCATTTTAACAGTGTGAATCATATTTACACATTGTCGACCATGTGAAAACGCTGTGAACAGTCACACTGTCCGGGTGTCCACAGTGTTGAAATATTCGAATTTGAGCATTTTAACAGAGTGAATAATATTTACACATAGTCGACCATGTGAACACGCTGTGAACAGTCACACTGTCGAGGTGTCCACAGTGTGAAAATATATTCACACTGTTGAATGTGAGCTTTTTAACATAGTGAATAATATTTCCACATAGTCAAGTATGTGAACATGCTTTGAACAGTCACAATGTCCAGGTGTCCACAGTGTGAATATATCTTCACACTGGTGAACTTGGGCATTTTAACAGTATAAATCATATTTTCACATAGCTGACCATGAGAACACACTGTGAACAGTCACAATGTCCGGGTGTCCACAGTGTTGAAATATTCGAATTTGAGCATTTGAAAAGTCAGAGTGAATACCATTTACACACAGTCGACAATGTGAACACGCTGTGAACAGTCACGCTGTCGAGGTGTCCACAGTGTGAAAAAATCTTCACACTGTTGAATATGAGCATTTTAACAGTGTGAATGATATTTTCACAGTGAGAACAGACTGTGATCACACTGTGTGACATTGTGTTCTTATCAACGTGGTAAACATATTGGAATTGTATAAATTACAATAAAATCGTTGGCAAATATTTTACATCCTACTGAATTATCTAAGGGTCCCACCTTTTCTTATTTTGTTTTAAAACAGAAATATACAGCAAATGTATCTCAAACTTGCAGCATTTAGTGTCCAATATAGCTAAATCCTCATGCGTATGGTTGAAATAATTATTATGCTCTAATAAAAATAACTATAATGTACATGTGTAAAACTACGCCTTGTGGACGTTTGAGGCTAACAAGTAAGAGCTCTTTTGATTAACGATATTGTTTTGGTTTTGCTGTTATATAATGTATCATATCATTATATCCATTCATTATTTTGATAAGTCATTAATTTTTCTATCCCTATGTATTCACGGATACTGTTGCAATTAGTTATAGTATAGTATTGTTATTTTCTGTTGTTGCTTCTGTTGCTGTTGTCATGGTTGTTGATAAACCTTCTCAGATTTCTCTTGGCTGAAACATAGAGGAACAATGGCAAGAATAACGTCAGAAGATCAGCCGCGGCAAAACCAATCATGACCTGAAAGTATGTGAGAGAGAGAGAGACCTAAAATAACAGAGGATATTATTGAGAACACCAGAGCTATATATATATATAAATTTAATTGATGGATGGATATATCAAAAACGCTGTTTAAAATTTCAAAAAATGCTATTCATTTAAGAATCTTAGATTAGTTTTTTATCAAAACTGTTTCATCAAGTGTCCAAATTTTTTAACAAAGTATAATTATCAATAATTGATTTTCGATTGTTTTTACTGGTTTAAATTGCTGTATTGAAGTTCATGTCATATTAAAAAAATTAAATAGCATTTTCACTGTGACTGATGATAACTAAACCTTGTTTTATCAGTTGCACAGGACTAAACTCACATTAACAAAAACCCCTCTGCATTCCTCCATATTGTCCCCATATTAAGCTTGAACGTGTTTTGAAGAATGCAATTATCACAAATATATTAGAATAAAACGGAGAAAGAAAATTAATCGGCTGAACTATTCTACTGTCTTAATTATTTAATTTCGCACTAACTTCCTCCCAAACAAGTGGCCTTGGATTTTTTTCTAATCATTTCGTTTTGTTCTGAAAAGTTTTACAGCAGTATACTAAAATGACCGTTCAATCTTTCCACTCACTCTATCTTAAAGCTTGTTATACGGATGGATTAAGAAAAAAAACCTCATTTGTATTTAGTTTTTAGATATATACGAACTAAGCATAAATTATAATGTTAATATAAGTCTTCCTTTGAAAGCAAAATGAAACATTACGTTACAAAGGAAAGGTGTTGAATTCAATTTTATGGTCAAGTCCAAAATGTTAAGTAGGATTAGACCGAAAGTTTTAAATATTACTACCGAAAACAATATGTATCTTTAAACAATTATAATTCGAAAATGTGTACCACAGATGTAGGAGTACCACAGGGATCGGTATTGGGTCCGCTACTTTTCCTTTTATTTATCAATGATCTTCAATATGTCAGTCAACGACTTTTTTCTATCTTGTTTGCAGACGACACAAATTTATTTATCTCTGGTAATAATATCGTAGAAATGATCTCTACTTTGAATCTTGAACTTAAGTCTATTCATGAATGGTTCACAGCAAACAAGCTTGTACTTAATCTGAATAAAACATTTTATATGATCTTTAAACCAAAAAATAAGAATATAGATGACGAAAATATTAAAATATGTATAAATAATTATGAAATTCAGCGAGCAACCAATACCAAGTTCTTGGGTGTCTATATAGATGAAAATCTAAGTTGGAGTATACACGTTAATGATATTTGTTCCAAAATTTCCAAAAGTATTGGTGCAATGAATCGTCTTAAGAATGTAGTACCCAAACAAGTCTTATTAACTTTGTATTATTCAATGATCTTGCCATATATCTCTTACTCCTGTATTGTGTGGGGACACTGTGCCGATTACCTATTGGATCGTGTTTTAAAATTACAAAAACGTGCAGTCCGTATCATTAGCAACGAAAATGCATTTTCGCACACTGCTAATCTTTTTAAAGATCTAAGGATTCTTAAGATCACTGAATTGTATGAACTACAGGTTGCTATATTCATGTTCTCATATTTTAAAAACATCTTGCCTTCAAATTTTAATGAATCTTTTAGGCTTAACAGTTTTTTCCATTTTTACGGTACAAGGACCAGTAGCCATTTACGCTTGCCGTTATACAAATATCAATTTTCTCGTACAACTATATCTTTTGTAGGAGCGAAATGTTGGAATGACATACCAAATGATATAAAAAATATGCCCACTTTATCGTCTTTCAAACGTAATTATAAAATGTACCTTTTCTCTCGATCACAAAACAATGCACTTAAATGATTTTTTTTTTTTTTTTTTTTTTTTTAACCAACTCAAAAATATCGAATTACTTGTTTGTTCGTTTGTCTGTTTTGTTTTGCTATTTCCTTTAAAATATTTTAATTCATACATATGTAACTCAATAATTTTACTGATATCCTTTCGGGGACTAGCCCGTGATAGGCCCTTGGCCTTTGCTAGTTCCATCATACTCTCAATTATTATGTTCATGCTATTGTTTAAATTTTGAATATTCTCGTTTGTACTTGTTTTGTAAATTTTGATTGTATTTGATGTTCTTTATTGAGATTATGAAAATAAATGAACTGAACTGAACAATCATTATCATCCACATTGTGCTGCACTCAACCCAGGTGAGGTGAATGGGTACCCGGCAGGATCAATTTCTTGAACACATGAGCGCTGAAAGGCAGCTCGATCTAAAGCCGGGGTAATTATAATAACGCGCCTCGGAATAGAATATTTCTAGATAGATGGTGCTATATAAATGCCTATCATTATTTAATTTTACAATCAATATATAAACCATACTCAACCCTTACCAAAGTTACATTCTGGCTTTAAGATAGTTCATAGAATATGTATATAGTTCATTGTACACTCTAAAATATGTAATGTTAAATCAACATTTGAAAGAATGGGAGAGTGACACCCTTTCCAAATATTATACCCAGCCATGCATAAAGCTGTTACCAACAATGAAAGTGTTGGGTTGGAACAAGATAGCTTGTGTGAAAACAGAAAAATCAAAGAAATAGATCAAGTTTGAGAAAAATCAGACAAGTAATGAGAAGGTTATGAGCATTTGAATATTGCGATCACTAATGCTATGGAGATCCTAACATTGGCAATGCGACAAAGATGTGTGATGTCACTTGTGAACAACTTTCCCATTACTTTAGTATATATTTCACTTAAATTGCCTCTTTTATCACATCTATCAGATGATCACTGTGTTCTTTCGATAGGAGGGCATGTAATACAGATTTTTAAAGAATACATCATGGATAAACAGTTTGTATCACCATAAGAAAAAGCAAAAAGAGACATTTTGGGGGTATTTTATAGTCCATCAAAGGGAAAGTTGTTCACATGTGACATCACAAATCCTTGTCGCATTGCCAATGGGGGGATCTCCATAGCATTAGTGGTTGCAATATTCTAATGCTCATAACTGTCTCATTGTTTGTCCGATTTTTCTCAAACTTTCGTTGATCTGTTTCTTTGATTTTTCTGTTTCGACGCAAGCCTACTTATGCCAAAGGTTTCATTCCCCTTTAATTTAACATTTCATTCTTTTGGAGTGTATGACTCACGTAGAAGGGATCATCATCTAGATACTCTTGTATGATAATGAAGATAGGATACTGTAGCAGGGTTACCAAACCCGTTATAGTCCGGATGACACCGTATATACGACCGAAATACTTCTGAGGAAATCTGACAAAAATAAAACACAAAGCTTTCCAAGAGTCATTAAAGAATTAACACGTAATATAATTAAATGTTTGTTTATTTGTGACGTCACATGAGCAGCTTCAGGATTAAAAATATTATAAAAAAATAATGAAAATGGGTTTATTGTACCTTTAGTATTTCGAAAGATCGATTATTTCACACCCCTCATGAAAGAAGACAATTTGTAGTCCTCATGCACCATTAAGAATGGAAATTTCTGCATTTTATATTACATAACATAGGAGGCAGATGCTCGTATGTGACGTCACAACTTAAAATACATAAAATTCTTAGAACTTTCTTCATATTCAAAGGATTTCCCTCAAACTTCAATAATATTTTTATTATCTTTTCTGCTATTTTACAATAAACCTTTCGTTAGGGTGAACTATCCCTTCAAAGATGAAATGCACTTGTGAAAATTCCATCATTAATTATTGTGTAGTACTTATGTTACATATTGGGTACTGTTTACCGGATGACTTAGAGTTGGCTATTTCCTGAAAAGTTTACGTAATTCCCGCCAAAGATGGGGGAACAAAAACTGGAAAAAAATTGTAAATGCTGGGCAGCACTTAAGATTGACAGGGAAGTACAATGAATGCTAGAATATGGTTGAGAATACACCTTGGGCAATACTCGAATATATTTCGTTTATAGTATCTCCCTACATTTCCATCTGTTTTCCTCGAATGATCGACGCAGTATTTGCCACCAATATTCTTCACTCCGGCAAACCCATAAAATATGTCACATTATTGAACATGACCGTTTATTGGCACGCCAACGTACTCTGGTACAGAGAAAGAAAATTATTACTAAGACATCGAACTCAGAGATATACGTGTACATGCCGATCTAAAGTAGATCTGAACGTACGAGGGCGGTTGCAACACACGGCAGTGTTAATTTTGCATACTGAACATCTTACGAAGTTACGCGAGGGTTATATAGGCATACGCTCTATTCAATTTTGAGATGATTGAGACGAGAATAACACCAGAAGAGCAGAAGGGAGAAGAAGAATGTTCACTAATTTTCAGAAAAGAGGGATGGATCAGTCGGCAGAGAGTAGAGTGACAGAATAATTATGAATGTCTTCAGGATTTTCAGACTTTGGCCTAGTGCCACCCCCCCAAAAAATGAAATAAAATGTTCATCAAATAAATGGCCCTTTCCCCAACTATTGCCCCCCCCCAAAAAAAAATAAATAAATAAATAAAATAAATAAATAAATGCTGATGACGTCAGTCAATTATATTTCAACTTTTATCCATTATTAAAATGTGAAATAAAATCCCATTCCTTTTTGAACTTGTTGAATTTCTATTAGTGCAACCCGTCATCAATCAATGAAGAGCTTCTTTGAGGTCAAATCTGTGAAAAGTGAAATATTCTGTAATTCATGATGACATACATGTATGATGAAAATACTGAGTGCGACTCATCGGCTCTCTCATTGGCAAATAATATATGTTACTACGAGTCTCTTGTGAAATAACAGAATAAGCGATCTTGTGAAATTAGAAGAAAATTCTCTAAAATTAGATAAATTCCTTATTTTACATCCAATTTTAATGAAAATAATTTCTGTTTCGTTGCGACAGGTTAAATGAGGGTGACCCGACATTTGCTCTCGCGACATAATGCTCATGGTCTTTTAACATCTAAGAGGGCATATAGGATTAGAGTTAGGATTGTAATAAAGTCTTTTGGTTTAGGATAATGTAAAGCTTTTTGGGAGTACGGGGTATGTTTTATTGAAAGGAATCAAGATAACTACATATTTCAAAAATTTGAAATGATTCGAAAGGATAATGTAAAGATAAGGATTAGGGTTTATTTCATTTTGGAGGTTAGATTTTAATATTTGGCTTAACGTGTAGATGTTCCATCTTAGCAAGAGTCGCCGGAGCAAATGTCATGGAACCCTTTTATGACATTGTACACTGTAAAAAATGAAGTGCTAATTTAGCACTTACAGTGCTTGTAGTGACTGCACTACGAGTGCTGATTTTCTACATTTAAACTAGAAAAACAGCACTCGTAGTGCAGTCACTGTACAAGCACTGTAAGTGCTAAATTAGCACTTCATTTGTTTACAGTGTAGTTCTTACATGGCAGAAACAATGACTGGTCCGGTGCCGAAGAAGAACACTCGGAAGAATGTGATGAGCATGAAGGCCAGGTACTGCACCTCGATGTTAGGGATAAGGAATATACCCGAGTAGGCCGCAGATAGGAGGCTTGGAAAGGCGAGTGGAAGGCAGCAATCTAGAATATCATGGTAATAGTTCCTTGCTTTGAGTCCTTAATTCAAAAGATAGGAGATAGATTAGAATATTGAAATACTTCTCTATGGGGTACGAACTCTTAACATAATGGCCCTTATTCTGAAGTACAGTTTAACTCCATAAGCCTTGTCTAACTCAGTGCTATATCATATGTGGAAAGCCATACGTGTTTCAATTTTGTTTACTCTGTATGTTCAATGTGCTCTTTTTTGTGACCTCAGTCATATTTGATCTACGGCGGCCGCACGGCTAGTCAAAATAGCCACTGTAACATTTTTGAACCAGCTACGTATAGGTGGTTTGAATAAAAAAAATAGAATAAAACGGCTGCTTTCGACGCGCCGAACGGCCCTTTAATGTTCATAATTTTCAGTCAAGACTGCCTCCCCCACTTTCATATGAAGTATTTTTACAACGTTAAAAGGTAGGGTTATGTTGAGAAAATAAGATTAAATTTTGATAATTAATTTTGCTCTTTATGAAACGTCTTCCCGCCATTTTTTAAAAGGAGGACATTTTCTCTCAACGCTACCTAATGGACATTTTCTCTCAACGCTACCTTTTAAAAAGTAATATTGATGTTGGGGCGACATATAAGATCGCAAAAAAAATCTGCTATGTCTTGTCTTCCAAAAGTTTATATTTTTTCCCTTTATTTCATCGCTTATACTATCGAGATATATAGAACAAAACATATTGTAAATGTTGGAAATGGAAATAAACGAAATGTAATCAAATGAAAAGTGGCTTCATTTTGCAACACAGAGAGCTTGTTTCGACTGCGAGGGATTTTTTTTCTTCAGTTAATGACATACAGCAGTTTTGCAGTGGGCGGAAGGGAGATGAGGATGGAAGAGAAGGGGAAAGGGGGGGGGGGGGGGGGGGCTGGATGCTGCTCCCTCCAACACATCGTTCCCTAGTGTAAACTTTAAAACTCACCATTTTTACATGGACCTGTTTTGTTCCTTTCAACGACAAGACCACCAACTGGACCTAGCACAACAGCAGTCAGCTGTGTAATGATGAATACATTTGTATATGAACTTACTGGAGACCAAAAGAGAAAATGGAATGATATATGCAATTAATATAAGGCGCCAAATCCACCTCGTTAGTTATGTTATGCAAACATCTATTTGAAAAAAAAAGGTTTAATACGTCTTTTAAACCGTCTTTTTATTTAAATCGAGGTTTTAAAGTTTTGTTTTGATTCATTTAATGTGATAGCATTGAGATGTCATGTAATTTTGATTGTGTACTATACAGTGCGTATCAAAAAAAAAGTTTACACTTTGAAAAAGCCCTGGGAATTAAAAAATATACAACATGTGGGTAATTTTTTCACATATAATCTTGGGTTTGGGTCTCATCTATCTAATGAAAGTAAAAGTTTTGACAGAATGTTACACTTGAGTGAGCACTGTCCATTTTTGTAAAGCTCGCAGAAATCTGTTTGCGCAGAAATGCTCGTTTTCACGCCGTGTCAAGGGGAAAGGGCGAAATCAAACTTACCCTGGGTAACATTTCTCATACATTTCCCTTGCACTTTTATTTTAGTCGATTGAAATAAAAACGGATACATTCCAACATTTTGTAACAATTTTGCCAACCAAATTGAAATTTCAACACTTAGTAAGCACAACCTTTACCCTTTTGTGTGCCAGCTGGATCTGAGGACATAACGGAATCTGAACAAAAGTTTATATCAGACATCTCCAGCATTTTTCACTAAGTTTGTGTCATTAAAGTGGGTTTACATTTCATTTTTAATTTGATACTTGTTTCCTCCACACTTTTCCCAAGCTTGACAATGATTAATAAAATGAAAATGAAGCCTTAGGCATTTCATGTAAATCACAGCTCAGAGTAAAGCAAATATCGTCAAGATGGCCTCGGTGTGTGGGGGAGTGGGGTGGGGCGCAATGCACTCTTCGAAGTGTTTTGGGCAAGGAAACAAGATTAAAAAAGGTAAAAGATATCATCAAATCAATTTACTAGCTAAATTCCACGTGTTCTTTATGATTAAGGTCTACTTTTATTCGCATAACTATTTCCAAGTTCTGCGCAAATCATTTTACTTTTCAAAAGTGGTGCTCACTCAAGCGGAAATATTTTTCGACAGTTACATCGTCATTTGCTTAAATGGATCTGTACCAATGTTAAAATGTGAAAAAAATCTTTAGGATATTACAAATATATAATTTTACAGGATTTTTCTAAGTGTAAACTCTTTTTTGATACGCACTGTATTTTACTTTTTATTAATTGTATTTCATTTATTTTGTAAATCTTTCTATGTCTACAGGGCTCTTTTGTAAAGCAGGCCTTTGGGTTCTGAAAGGACTACCCTGTTTTTAAATAAACTGAATAAATAAATGAATAAAATACGCATTGTTTCTGAGCACTAGATACCAGGCCTGCTAGATACATAAACGAAATATAAGTTATAGAAATGAATGTAGCATAAAGATGATATAACAATAGGACTGCATAGGGAGATACGTGTAAAAAAAATAGTAAGACTAGGATGAAAGGACATATACAACAATAAAAAATAACACACGCAATGAGCCTACGCAAAGTAGATAATGGAGATTATGATAAAGGAGGAAAACTTATTAAGTAGGATTGCTGAGGGGATAACCTTACAGATTGCAAAAGGAATAATGCAATAAATTACGACAAAAATAAAGCTTACTTTACGTTTATTTCCAGGAGTACATAACAAATGATATACATTTCATTTCAACAAAAACATATTTAACAAAGGCCATTTTCCGAAAATCAAGAGAATACAATATAATAAGAATAATTTTTAAATAACGCCAATTCTCCCGGGGAGCACTTTCATGAAACAAATAGTGAATTTTACTATATTTGTTATCAAGTATTGAAATCCTTGCATCTGATCTAATCAGGTGAAAAAATAGTGAAAAATTCTTGTCACGAAATGCTCTCGGATTTCAAGTTCTTTATATTGTAAGAAAAGTAATAAAATTATGCTCAATCCTTCTTCAAATTGTCAACTATCCATTTGACTGATTTTTCTTTTTCTTCTAAAACATTTGTTATTTTATTTGTTATTTATTTCATTTCATTTATTTATTTATTTATTCATTTTTTTTTTGAGGGGGCAGGTTTCCCTTTAAGACATTGAAATAAAAAAGAACTTGACATACATGCACTCGCAGAAAATACCACAAAAATAGGAAGGAATGGGGGTTCATACCGATATCTGTGTCTCCATTTGCTAGTCTGGTCAAGAAATAATTCAACACCCCAAGGGTGAAAATGACATCGAGTTCCAGAATAGCCTGCCACATGAGTATGGCCCAAAACGGAAGAGAGAATATGCAGGATTTGAATGACGTGTACCGTGGAAGATCTTGGGTTGGCGACGGGGGTGAGGGCGCCCTTCTAGGTGAACTGTCACTTCTGTTTCCTGACGTCGGTTTGATAGCGCCGACTTCATTCTCATGTACATTTCCTGAAATGATTTGATAAGAGGATTTTAGTGATGGATATACGAACTTGTTCAACTACATCCCTACAAACTCTGAATAGTTTGGAATGGCGCCTGGATTTACTAATTGCCCAGACAAGTTTTAAAAAAAGATGAGAAGAAGACGTCAGTAGTGCTCGAATCAAACTATATAGACCTAGCATATTCATTAAATATGTATATAACCTGTCGAATCTGAGATTCAAAGCTGTGATCAGATATTATATATAGGGAGCGTGGAATTATGAGACGTACATAGATAATAATTTCATCCGATTCATTAACATATTCATTACCTTTAATTTTAGATATAGGCCACTCTTCCGCTTTCTCTCCGTCAACCACATACGCCTTGTTATAGAAAGCAGGAGTAGAAGTGGGCGGGGCCTCGGGCCGCTTCCCACAGCATCTGATAAGCCTGTAGTCCGGTGGGAGTGGCCAAGGAATGTGATTGACAGGCAGGAGGATGAATGTGTTGATGTTTAGGAGAAGGGAGCAGCCGGCTGAGATGAAGAGGGTTGTCGGCATGGAGAACCCTGCTTCGTATGCTACCTATAACATGGGAGATGAAACAGAGAGTTAATGAGAGAGGTATATAAAGATGGAGAGAGGGAGAGAGGAAAATAGAATGTGCGTGTGTGTGTGAGAGAGAGAGAGGGGGGAGGGAGGGAGGGAGGGGGAGAGTGGAGTGGGAGAGGGTGAACAAAATATTGGGGGAATTGCACCAAAAAAGAAATCAAAGGGAAAATGTCTGTTTGAATAGGCAAATAAATGGAAACAAATATTTTTGTCAGTTAATGCAAACTTTAAAAAAATCTTTGTTCTGCTTTTTGCCCCACACATCCCCCTCCAAAAAGAAGAAAAACCCAAGCACACTCTAAAGCCCCCATCTCACATCCACACGTGTGCGTACACACACCTACCCCGTTATCATACCTCAGTACCTGTATTACCTTTATTATAAGGAAGACGACTTGTGCGGATCCGTATAAACCCTGTAGAGCAGTGATGACTATCGACTTGTGAGAGGGAAATAAGTTTCCAATCTGATTCAAAGTAAGACGATGAAATAGACAGAAAATATCAAATTACCACTGAAAGTAGAATCTTACTATCTATTACTGTAAATGGATCAAGATCTTCTGTGAATAGTGATCAACAGAATATTAGATTTAGATTTGAACCTAAAGCTTTTCGAGACTTAAATTCAAATCTTTTGAGATTTAAAAGTTAATCCTTTAAGATTAAAAATAATTCAAAGTTTCGGCTGGTCACACTATTCACAACGGATTTATTTCGAATCCTTGAAATTTAGAGTAAACATATATCAGTATTGATAATCGCATTATCATTAGTAAATTATATCATATGTATATTTTTAATGTAATTGAATAATATAACGAAAAGCTACTGATTTGCTTTGTATTTTAAGGTCCCCATTTTCCTCAAGATCGATAATTATCTAATGTACTCTATTGTGTCTGATACGCTACTTTGATTGTAATATACATGACGTTGTCGTGTATTTTTTCAAGTCAAACTGAAATAATTACTAACCTTTATTCACATTTTTACTGATGGTCAACTAAGCAGGAATATTTTGAGCTCAAATGAAGATATTGACTATTTCTTCTACAAGGGTTTTTCATATTAGCCTAGACGATTAAACTGTTGGGCAACATACTGTCCACTATGTTGGGTAATGTATGTTGGTAAAAAACTATATATATTCTGGGCAATTATTATCCAACGGAGCAAAGTCGTTACCCAATGACTAGTTTTTGACCAACCTCCATGTTACAGATGATTACTGCTGTGCCACCGGTCACCATGAAGATAGCTCCTGGATACAGAAGACCCGGTAGCTCCGGGGAACTGAATCCGATGAACAGGTTACCCGCGAGAAGTAGTACACTAAAGAAAAAAAAAAGGGATTTGAAGAAAAATAATCAGAAAAGTGCACATAAAAGAAAATGAATTTTTCCAGAATGCTGAATAAGACTTTGTAAACATTTAAACTTTTCTTTTCTGTCTTCCTTCCGTTGCTTTTGAGATTTTACTTTTTTTAATACTTGGAAAATAACAGGGGTCGCCCCTCCCCCTATGTAGCGCGAAACAGGTCCCCAAGTACATAGACTTCATTAATATCACCAACAATTATTAATGAATATGTATTATTGTTTAGGGTACTCTCTAACTTCCGTAGATTGAAAGTCAATTGGTCAGGGACAATCCAAATTCGATCGAAAGTTTCAATCGATTCGAAATAAGATTGAATTCTAAAGATTGGAGAGTTAAATCCAACTTTGAATTGGCCCTTGATCTTAATCTATGTCAATCTAAGAATTTAGGGAGTACAGTTAAACCTGTATTACAGTGGTCACGTATTAAAGGGAAGCATACATTATGGCCTTTATAGACAGGTAACTGATATAGACAGGTTCTCACGCATCTGCCTCAATGGGAATAAGTTTCAGGGGTCACTCTATACGCAGGTAACTGATATAGACAGGTTCTCACGCATCTGCCTCAATGGGAATAAGTTTTAGTGGTCACTGTAGGCAGGTGGCTGCTATAGACAGGTGGATACTAACACAGGTATGACCAGGGGCGGAAATCTCTCCCAAAAGGTAGGGGGGGGGGACAATGGTCTGGAAAATTTGACGAGCAAAAAAAAAAAGCCAATACCTAAAATTTAAGGTCATTTCGACGAAAATATATTTGACAAGCAAAAAAAATAAAATAAATAAAGAGGTCATCTCGTCCCAAAACGCTCGTTTTATTCCCATGTTGAGTTATATATTTCTTAGCATCATTAGCATCACCAAAGACCCAAAATAGTAGGGGGGACATTTGATATTGTGTCCCCTGTGTCCCCCCTACTATTTTGAGTAGGGGGGACACGTCCCCCTGCCCCCCCTGGGATTTCCGCCCATGGGTATGACTGTATACATACCTAAAGAGGACTCGAGTGACTCTGGTCCCAAACACATCGAAGAGGACACCCATGGGAAAGAAGGAAAAGAGTTGAATGGAAATGGCGACAGAATAAACCAGCTGAAGACTGGCGTCTTGGGAATGACAAGATAAGCCCGACGAGGTGTTGGCGGAAGACGGTTCGTCAGCATCTGAAAACAGAAATGTGAAAAACCAATAACAAAAAAAAATCACCCATTCCTCAACGACATAGAATAGTCTACACAGCAAGGAAATCAATACGATAGTAGCATTACGGACCCCCCCCCCCCGAACTTATACGAATACGAATATACAGGGGTGTGAGTGGTCACAAATAAAAAGATCTGAAAAAAGCTTAAGAGTATTGAAAAAGTCTGAAATAGAAAGAGCTCCCACACTTTCTGTACAGAGGAGAGCCAAATATAAGCTGAAATTCAGCTGGAAAAAAAAATCTGAAATCAGATAAAAATCTGAACTCTCACACCCCTGAATATAATTGATGACTGTCATCTCTTTCTTGATAATATTAAAGGACAATTTGTGTGACAAATGTTTAAAGTTCACAACAGTAAAATCCAAGTCCACTCACGAAAAAAAATTGACTGGAAGAAATAGACAGATTAAAACAAAATCAGCACCTTCCTCCCCTCCTTGAAAACACGGAATATTTTCATCAAAATTGAATACTAATTAATAAATTTTAGCAAATTTGAAGTTTCTCTTTCTTTTATAAAACAGTCACATACAAAGATCTTGGCTGAATGAAAGCTGTGGCAAGGTAATCAAGTATTTTTTTTCTTAAGAATAAAAATATCAGAAGACTTATCTAAGTAAAAAAAGCAAAATCTTAACTACACTCTAAATTCCGAGGATTTAAAATAAATCCAGATCGGCTGTGAAAAGTGACCAGCCAAATATTAGACTAAGATCTAAACCATTAGGAATTAAACATAAATATTAAAGATTTTGATTTGATTCATTTGATATTGAAAAGTTCATCCTAGAGATTAAAAATAAATCCAAAATATGGTTGGTCACCATTCACAGCCGATCTGGATTTATTTTAAATCCTTTGAATTTAGAGTGTAAGTCACATGTTAAACCCCCATTCTACCGAGAACAAAACCACTGAAAGACCTTTGAAAGATCTCTATATAAGACAAGAAATATACATTAGTCTTTTAGAGTACTTTGAGGAGTCTTTTTGAGCCATTCCACAGAGATGACGAATTTCAGTGATCTTGAAGACCGCTGTAAGACCTCACCAATTTTAAATCTTTCAATGGTCTCCGTTCTGTGGAATGGGGGCCTTAATGAGTAAAACTCTCACAAATATTTCCAATTAAATAATATGTAACATTTTTAGGAAAAAAAGGGGCACGATATAATTTACCAATCGATCTCTGATCCTCACACGAAGAGCAAGGCGTGACGAAAGATGAAGCAGAAGCGTTGACGTCATCGGTGTTCTGGAGACAGTCTCCTCCGTAGTAGCCGATATCCTTCAGTATAAATACGAGTGATGGCCATCCGAATATGGTACCTCCGTAAAAGAGTGTCTCCAGGCAACCGATCATCAGGGTTATCTGCCTCTCGATGGCCATCTTGTCTCCAGGATGCGATCTGTCCTGGAAGAAACCATTCGGATGTACGTAGCTGTACTTTTGGCTGTTTGTGTTCAGAGATTCCGAACTAAGCCAGTTTCCACCAATGGCAGGCTATAGGTTTCTTTAACGAGTCTTTCCTCACATTAACTTGATGAAAGAAAGTAAACGATCCACAGCTTGGCTTTCTTCGGAGATGTCCGGAATCCAGGAGCAAGGTGCCAAGTCTGACGAATGAACATAAATAAAAGAAGAAAAAAAATCGGAAAAGAAAAGGAAAACAAAAAAGAAAGGAGATGAGGAAAGGGAAGATAAATGGTGGGAACAACTGAATGAAATATAATTGGGAGGGGAATAATTGGAATGTAATATGATATTTTGATAAAAAAGGGTCGAGTGGTCTGGTAGTTAAAGCATTGGTCTCATGATCGCAAGGTTATGAGTTCGAATCCCAGCTTGGCCATTATCTCCACTTTAACTAAAAAAAATGTCCAACGGGAGTATTCTGAAAAGTGCTTTTTTTCCTCTTTTCTAATGTCTTTATTACCAGATATACTCCCTATTCCTTATTTTACTTGTTTATATTACCTTCTTTCCCTTTATTCTATTCCCTTTTCATACCTTTCTCCTTTATTCTCTAACTTCCTCCTAATTTTGGTCGCAGCATTAAACCGATTTGATGATATTTATACGAAATGAAAGCCACATTTAGTAAGCGATAACGAGACTTAATGGACCTCTTATGTTTCCCCGCTGGAAAGTCCGCTAATTGGGCGCCATAAGACTTTTCATGTTTCCAAAAATCTCCTATCAATTAAGTTTTCGCGCGGTATAGCGCGACTATTGCAAGTGCGCGCAACGTTAAATGACTTTTCAGAATAACAAAACGCTAATTGAGCGCTAATTGTGCTTTCAGAATACCGTCCTCTAAAGGAGTAATTTCTGTCGTTTATATCGCAAAGGTAAGTCATTATACTGATTAACGTGGACGTTGATGTTCCCCATTTCATTGATTATACCAGTGTAGCGTTAAGCGGTAGAAATGTGTGTTGTTGAGTTTCTACTGCACGGAGTCACTGTATACAGTAGAATCCTAATTATGTAATTATTCATTGTATCATAAAATGTTTTATATTTAATACATTGAAAAAATAAAGAAATGTTATTTTCATTACTACTTTTCTTTTTTATTTCTTCGTTTTATTTTTTACTTCTCCTTCTTCTTCGCCTTCTTCCTTTTCTCATTCTCGGCCCACTCCCCCCCCCCCTCATTTCCTTTACCCCTCCTCTTTTTCCCCTTCCTCTTTCCATTCCTCTCTTTCATTTCATTTCTTTACTTATTCTTCTTCTTTTTCTTCTTTGAAAATAAAACATAAAATAAAAACTCTTAAAATATTCCTTGGGTAATTCGTACTTTATATTTTTTCCCCTTTTGCCATCAAAATTGACTGTCATGATGGTGTGAAATGTAAACACGCACTGCGATTTGACATTTTGCAAACCACCGCTTTGTTTGATGTACAAACGCCTTTAGGATCACAACAAATAAAATCGTATACAACGTCAACAGAGCGAGGACGTCAAAATAGTTGACCGCATACATACAACTTCTTCGTAAATTCAGATATAAATATACTTGGCAAAAATGTACATGGCCAGAAAGACGGTTATATGGATAGATACGGTTGTTTTATTGAATTCTTTACATATTGCCGTTGACAAACGAAAATGCATGAACAAATTTTAATTACACAATACGGTACATTTCACTGATTGCAAGTGAAATAATCTCAGTCGTTAGAGAAATTCACCGTTACCCAACTAGACAAATCAATTTGTATCACCTGCCAAGGACTCGTACAGCATTTACACAGAACACTTTTATATTTACTGCCCCAAAATTTTGGAATTCCTTTCCCCTGAATACGAGAGAGAGCTTAAGTATAGGCACATTTAAATTTAAAGTTCAAAAATCACTACTTGCCCCCTACTCACAACAAACCTCAATTACTTGATAATATCATACAGATCCCACCGACCCCCTTTCCCCAGTCCTTTTTTTTTCTTCTTCTTCTTATTCTCTCTCCTTGTCCCCTGTCCATTTTTCTGTTTTTTTTGTTTGTTTGCTTTGTTTTGTTTGTTTTTTTGTTTTAGCATTCATGACCATACATTTATTTTCCATATGTTCAGCGATTTTCCTACTACATGTATTTACGTTCCCTTGATTCGAATGATCATTTTCCAAGTTCACATTATATTACGATATTTACATTACATCGGCGGATCCAGGGGGGGTGCGCAGGGTGCGCGCGCCCCCCCTAATATTTGAGCGGCGCCGAAGGCGCCGCTCAAAATAAAAAAATTAAAAAAAGTAAAAGAAAAGGCGCCGCTTGAAAAATTAAAAATAAAGGAAAGAAAGGGAAAAGGCGCTGCTTAAAAAAAAATATACACTGATATAACATTAGCAACAGTAAAGGAAAGACTATCCCCAGCAAAGCGTAATCATATCATCTTCCTTATTTTTTCTTTTAACTACCCTTTTCCCAACAACTTCGCCGGTAGCAGTGCGCTGCCTGCATATAACTGGCGCCAATCAAGAATAATCAGCGCCACCTTAATCTAAATCGGCGCCGGACAAGAATAATCAGCGCTATTTAGTTATAAATCGGCGCCAGTCAAGAAAAATCGGCACTGCCAGAGTCTTAACCGGCGCCGATCAAGGATAATTAGCGCCACCTTAATCTAAATCGACGCTGGACAAGAACAATCGGCGTCATCTGGTTATAAATCGGCGCCGGTAAAGAAAAAACGGCGCTGCCTGAGTTCTTAACCGGCGCCGATCAAGGATAATCAGCGCCACCTATATCTAAATCGGGGCTGGTCAAGAATAATCAGCACCACCTGGTTAAAAATCGGCGCCAGTCAAGAATAATCGGCGCCTCCTGGTTCTAGATCGGCGCCAGTCGATTATGGATTGCCGCTGCCTGAATCTTACGTAACGTCGGTAAAAATAATCAGTACTACTTGTTTCAATCGGCGCCGGTAAAGAAAAAACGGCGCTGCCTGAGTTCTTAACCGGCGCCGATCAAGGATAATCAGCGCCACCTATATCTAAATCGGGGCTGGTCAAGAATAATCAGCACCACTTGGTTAAAAATCGGCGCCAGTCAAGAATAATCGGCGCCTCCTGGTTCTAGATCGGCGCCAGTCGATTATGGATTGCCGCTGCCTGAATCTTACGTAACGTCGGTAAAAATAATCAGTACTACTTGTTTCAATCGGCGCCGGTCAAGACAAATCGGCGCTGCCTTTGTCTTAACCGGCGCCACCTACATTTAAATCGACGCCGGTCAAGAATGATCAGCGTCCCCTGATTTCAATAAATAAGCGCAGGTAGAATAATGAAGAAGGGCCTATTGCTAACCAAATCTAGATCGGCGCCGCGGTCAAGAATGATCGTTTTGCCCTCCCCCAATAGTTCCGCATGTGCAAAAACAATAAGATGGTTATTGTTACACAGAAATCAGCAAACGAGAATGAGCTACACAACTCGTTCTTTATTAAAAATCGTGCTCAAATTATCCGCTTTTCAGATTGGAACATAAAAATTTTCAGCTCGCGCTTCGCGCTCGCATCATTTCTGTAGCAAAACCCCATACTTTTCATGATTAAATAGGTGAATAGAATGTCCCGTTTTTAGTTCTGAACCTCAAAAGAACTCCCGCTTCGATTTGCAATAATCTTTTGTTGGATATAATCTTGTTCTTTATTAAAACGTACATTAAACTGTAATGTTTTCAGATCGAAATATCAAAATTTTAAGCTCGCGCTTCGCGCTCGCATTTTTTTTTAGATACCCATCTTAATCATTGGTACCAAGAATGCTTAGAATATCAAGCTTTCTGGTCAGAATATAAGTAAATTTCAGCTCGCCCTCGGCACTCGCATTATCTGTGTAGTGAGATATGTATCCTCCTCATGAGTTACTACAAACAGTCCTAAACAGGCACCTTTTTCCTGTTTTCATGCAGGTCAGTATACTTTAAAAATTTCAGCTCGCGCTTCGCGCTCGCATTAATTTGTCGGTGAAACATGTTTCTCTATCTCATGAGTCATATATATCTATATGATATGAGTCATACATATATATATATATATATATATATATATATATATATATATATATATATGCATGTGTGTGTGCGTGTGCGTGTTTTGACAGAGTCAGGCATTACCCCTTTTTCTTTTTCAACATTTTCTTTTATGGCGCCGGTGAAGTGCAAAAATATGTGCGCCGCTCGGCAGTGCGCCCCCCCTTTCGCCAAAAGCTGGATCCGCCTATGCATTATTTACGTATTTGAGAGATCAGCGTCCAACAAGCCAAGCTTCTAAGCTGGTCTCTCTTTTTATTTCATCCCTTTCTTTTTTTGTTTACATTGTATGACAGATCTCTCTAATACTTCGTCCCCACTGCCGTGTGATCCCTTACGAACGCCGTGATTGGCCTTTCGTAACTGATCGCGAAAATTTTAAATCATTCAAAATTTGTCTATGATCAATACGATTGCCAAGATTGATCTAATACGATCTGCTACGATCTGACAGGATTATTCCACGATTAATTACGCTGTTTGAATCATGACGCAGATAGTGACAGTGAACTAAGTATAAGAACATTCAAATTGTCAATTTGTCCATTGCCAACTCGTCCACTCACCACATGGTCTACCTTCATTTAGTCTATAATAATAATGATAATATGGCCAATTTTTATAAAGCGCTTTTCCCAGAATGGCTCAAAGCGCGTTGTAGCATATTATTACCCCGGTCATTGGATTCATTTCAATCCCGCACGAAAAGTGCACAATTTCCACTCCCTGGGGAGCATTCCTTGCATTCATCGCAGCCTCATTATGGCGCTAGCAAAATCAAACATACAATATCTTTCGCATCCTACCGGGTACCCATTTAGCACCTGGGTCGAAAATGACAAAGTGTGGACTAACGCCTTGCCAAAGGACGCTAGACCGCGGCGGGATTCGAGCACACGACCCTCTGTCGTAACAAACAGTTAGTCCAAGAACCATTTGGTCTAATTATCACCTCGTCTAATCACCAGTTCGTCTATTACCATTTCGTCTAATAACCAGTTGGTCTAATACCTATTTTCTTTTCTTTCATGTTGCACAATTAACACTTAAGTTTGATTAGACCAAATGGTATATGGACTAAATGGCTATTAGACCAACTGGCTACAAGACGGAATGGCATTAGACTAAATGAAAGTAGACCATGTGGTGAGTGGACGAAATAATGGTAGACCAAATGATAGTAGACAGGATGGCAATTGGAAGAATTGTCATTAGACGAATTGGAAATAAACCGTATTTATTTGCCCACGAATGTATAGTTGGTCTTACATGTACTCTTGAAAGCCAGAGATCAGGGAGGCTTACAGTTCTTACTTGTAGAACGTATCTGTTTCGCTGATCGAACCTTTAGCTAATCCCCTCCGTAGCCGAGACTATCATGATCGGATTCGAGCCCTGGTCACGTCTTTCGGATGGTGACGTTAAAGGTCGGTCCCAGACGTAGATAATCATATCTGATTGATACACGTCTGACAAAACTCAAATACACACACATTCCCAGTTCAACTCTGTATAAAAATCACCTTTTCATATCGAACATCTACGACGGTGTGCGAAATTGTTTAGGCCTATATACCCGGGCTATAATTATGTCAGATCTATGTGCTCTTCTCTATTATGTGGTACAGGTCTATTATGATACAATCTGAACAAAGAGAAACTACTCAATCGTAACCAGATGGACGGTTGAACACACAATAAAGCTCATGACGAAAATGAGGCTCATTTATAGGGTGGTTTTTTAAATATATTTTTTCGAATGCTGGAATGGATGTGTTTCTTCTGGTACGCAATTTATTTCATAAGTTCTTTTAAAAAATATTTTTTTTCAATCGTTTGCTAAGCCCGAGAGGTGTTGTGATTTAAAGATATCTCCAGCCAATCTTCATGCTCTCCTCCGGGGGGGGGGGCGCACTTCCATTCACAAGTGGATACCATGCGCGACCATGGGGTCTCGAAAAGCACCATTAACACGTAATTTCCATATTTTGAAAATGCACCCCTTAACAAGCATTGGCGTGTGAAACCCCACCCTTAACAAGTATTGGAAACAAAACAATACTCTTGGCAAATATTCCCTGAAATGAACCCCTAAACTTCCCTAAACAAGTACAGGAATGTTTTATTGTTACGGGTCCTTCGGTCGTCGGCTTTACCTTATTTGGTTTAGTTCGACCCCACCTTCTACACCTCGCGCAAATCGGACTCTTAACACGAAGTGTTGGGGCAAAAAGGACATCCTTTATAAAACATTTTCATTTTGTTTTATCATCCCCGCAAATTCGACCCTAAACACGTAATTTTCCTAGCGAAATAGATACCCTTTTTTCATTATTTTTGTGTTTTTGACACCCTTATCACGTTACGTACGTAACGTGCCCTATCGTGAAAAAGACATCCTTTTTACGTGTTTTTTTTGGTCGCGCATGGTATCCACTCGTCAATGCAAGTGCCCCCCCCCGGGGCTTGAGTCATGATCGAAAAGTATCAAAGTAGATTCATGTTTAATGTTTCTATTTTTTCTTATTTTGGCATTCTCAAAATCAGAACACCAGGTAATGTGATTATTCATATTTGAGGAATAAAACACGCCTAAATATTGAAAAATGCAAATGGCCTCATCGACAAATGTACTTTATAAGGAACTCTAGAGACATGCATAATGGAAAGCACTTTTTATGTGCATTTGTCCTTCTTCCATCTCAATTGTAGACAAAACAGATCGGTTTGTGGATAAAAAGATTATTATGAAATTGGATGGAAATATTTTTATTTTATGAAAAAATGTGTTTTCATAATCATACGGGCCTCATGTTAAACAAAGAATAAATTGAGATTTGTTTTTCAAGTTACCTTATTTTAAGAAAATGTGGAGGTGTTTCGTTTAAGCCACGAAACAAATTAACATCTTTTTATTTATTTCAATGGGTACTCCGTGCTGGAAAAAAAATATATCAATAGATTAAATACCTTTCTTCAAATCTGATAACAATTAACTAAGTTATTGAAATTCAAAGTTCAGCAATATTTTGTGAAAACAGTTATATGCTTACCAGAAACTTTACAAAACTCCTATGTGAAATGTTATTTATTAACCACAATCACGATTTTCACCTCTTCTTTGGACATCATATTCCAATTACCCAGAGGGTTTTTTTCTGCTATTTTTCCATTTTTTTCTTCAGGGTGAACCTTCCCGTCCCTCAGCCGGCTGATCAGCCGAATCACGGGAGGATCAAATCGACGTATCCTTTTTGCTGAACTCGATCGAGATTCAAATAGAAACCTACCTTTGCACCTTCTTTCCATGAACTACTCCAGTCTGGAGCTTGCTCCCTCCTTATAACCAACTCCAAGGCTGTCGAAACTTACGAAATTAACCCTTGGATGGCGAATCGCCGACAGCAACGCATTCCCTTTAATGCATTTGGTATTAATTCCAGCATTTACTGAAATAACCTCTACAGTCTCAACCGACGACGTATATCCGATTTCAATCTGATGATCAGGAGAACGAGCAGAAGAGATGTAGGTCGAAATCATATCCAGCATCAGATCCTACAAAGCATTTCAGGGGCCAATATTGTCTGGGGACAATGCTGACTCTATTATGCTTGTGCATGGGCCCATACATTTATTTTGTCATAGTCTGCTGGTTACGCTAGTAAAGTGAAAAAGATAAATAATCAATTATTACAATTGATTCCAATTTGGCGAGCCAAAGTGACCACAGAGGAAGACTGACGGTGGCGGGCTGTCTACCTCAAACGTCAACAACTAATCCACTCCTTGGCCATCCGAGTATCATGCGTCTATACGACTGGACAGAATTCACAGCGGTTTCGAGGAGCTGTTGGCTGATGGCGGAGATGGCCTGCCATAATATATAGCTGCTGTGGGTGAGAAAAGCCACACCGAGCGACATGTTGTGTGGAACATGTTGAACCACCGGACGGTGGGTGGATCCGCCCCTTGACAGTATGACACCTTCAATGACCGTGAACGACGGGAAAGAGGTGGCCTGGGTACATTGTGTTTTCAAGAGTGATGGGGGAAGCAAAGGACTCGATCCAAACAACAAAAAAAGTGCATGACTCTTCCGACTCACCTGAATATTGCAACGGTGTCCGATGTATCACTTGAAGTTTGAATGGTTATGGGGTTATGGTAAATATTTTTATTCGGTTGGCAGTACAAAATAATGTAGCTAGAAAACAGGCAACGGACAGACATTTCATGACGGACATTCTTCATAGCGAAACATTTTCATCGCTTTCTGGTTTCATGAAGTGGAAAGGGGGTTAAAAAGTATAACATGCTTAGCCAGATGGTAAAAATAAAAAGGTGACTTTTTTAATATTCCATAAGTCCGTAATACCTTAAAAGCAAGATAAAATGAAAGGTATAGCCTAGCTTTACCTGAAGTTTTATACGAAATGAAGACTTAAAACGACAGATAATCAAGGTTTGGTAGCCGACTTGAGCATGTTGAGACAGAGAGCCTAGCGCCGGACCAGTTCAGAGCAGGGGTATGTGGCAGGCGATACCTAGAGACTTATATTAATTAGCTTGTCTGATATTTCAGTGGGGGCAATACTACTACTACTACCATGACTACTACTACTACTACTACTACTACTACTACTCCTACTCCTACTACTACTACTTCTACTACTACTACTACTACTACTACTACTACTACTACTACTACTACTACTGCTACTACCATGACTATTACTACTACTACTACTACTTCTACTACTACTATTACTTATAATAATAATAACAACAATAATGTACATTTATATAGCGCTACTATGTGCATATACTCAATTGCGCTTTGACACATGGTATCATTACCCCGGCCCTAGCTGAGCCGCCTATCGGCGCTAATTGCGTCAAAGAATAAATCCTACCGGGTACCCACTCACCTCACCTGGGTCGAGTGCAGCACAATATGGGTAGATTTCTTTCTGAGAGAATACACACCATATGGCTGCATGGGATTCGAACCCACGTCCCTCTGATTGAAAGACGAGAGTCGGTAACCACTAGACCACGATAGGTAGGTCGATTCTGAATCCTAGACAAAGTTACTGACCTAAGTAACTGCATCTAAATGAAGAATGTAATTGCAGTGGATGACTTAGTGTTTCACTCAAACATCAAAGAGACATACGTAAAATTCGTGTCGTGATCTTTCGACACATGCAGGGTCCAGTAAAGGGTGCTTGTTCAACCAACGGAATAGACCTACTGATTTAGGAGTTGGGAATTGCTAGTATCCATAACTACGAGTGTATAAGGTCGTGGAGGTTGTCCTGCACACCTGTGATGAATCTGTTGTCGGGACAACACAGAGGGGTCTGGGAACGAGTTTTCAAGAGGGGGTACTGGTTTGATAACAAGAACACCCCCCCCAAAAAAAAAGAAATCATTATTCCAAATGAAGGGGATCTATAGATGTTAACATACCAAACCCAATTTTAAGGGTTGCTTCGTGTAACACCCCACACACACACACACACACACATTAGGTGGTGCTGATTAGTACCCACTTTCCAAAGCCATGGCAACATACTCATATCTTCCGAATAATATATAGCAAATATATATATTCATGTTTTCCGAGTTTTGCCTCAAACATATATCTCTATTACTAGGTACTGTCACGTCCGCTGTGTCGTGCGCTAGCGACCCGTGCTACATGGGGAAAGTTACAAATCATAGCCGACATGGCAGAGGTATATAGGCAAGGAAGCTCCTCGATATAGGGTTAGCATGGGTCACGTACGTCTTTTGATATTAACGGACAGTTCATGGAGATTATCATTTATGAAATTCTGATTTATTTAGTTCTGTAAAATTTAATAACACACATCCACGTAGAACCTATCCTCTTCCACTGATGATTGACACTCACGACTTTGTTTTTTGATTGCTCAGAAATTGTTCTCCAAATCTGAGGGTTTCCCCCAAGTTTGAGATGGCTTACAAGAGCAAAAAGAACAAGGTCGGTCGACATAACACACACAGTGAAGATTGATCGATTGGATATGTATATAGAGGCCAGTGTAGAAAGAATATCTTAGTTAACTCTAAGTATGAAAAAATACAACCAAGTGTAAAAACGAAACAGCAAAAAGAAACAATCAATGAAGACAACGTTTCCAATATATACGTAATGGCAGGTGGACGGGGCACAAATTTGTCGACCCAGTGATGCCAGAGTGACGCATGCACCTTTACAGGAAAACTATCACTCCTGGGGCCCGTTGCATAAACATTTTTACCTGAGAAAACTCAGGTTGTTTTTACCGGAGTTTTTGCCCTGTGTTAAAGTCAATGGCAGAAAACAGACTAACCTTAGTTTTCAGCTTTTACCAGAGTTTTCTCAGGTAAAAAGTTTTATGCAACGGGCCCCTGGTATATATCTATCTATCGAAAGTGGGTCAAAAGGAAAGTAAAGACGATTTATAACATCCACAAACTATACAGCATGGGCAAAATAGATGGTGAATTTTCGTGAGTCTTAGCTAAAACATGTAAAATGGATGCAATGATGAAATTAGAATAAAATATGTCATACCTGTTTGGGATTGTTGGATCAGGTGTCTGTTCACGGAGAGTTTTCGTCTCAAATGCGTCCTCCAAGTGGTTTATGCACATTTCTGTGATTGAGTTAAATAAAAACGTGTGTCTTTCCATGCACATCAAACACCCTGGGCAAATAACGTGCATTCATTGAATGTATATTTACAAAGGTAAATTGATTTGAGAGAGGACAAAAAGGGCAAGTTTGCGTGCAATCATAATTACGCAAAATGAAAAGAATTACTTCATGTTCCTCGCATGAGCTCATATTTCCCTCAGAAAACAAATGAACTGAACCTAACTGACATTGATTTTTTTAAAAAAAAAAAAACAGTTACAGCATAAAAAACACCCGTTCTTAAATAAATACATGTATAATGAAAATATTTGACAGGTAAATAGGAACCAGAATGGCATTTCTGGTATCTCTTAATATAATGCTCAAATACAAGATATTTGTCTCGTTGTAAGAAAATAAAAAAATTAATGAATTATATACACTGTGTAACTCACACAATTAAAGTTGAATATACACGATACAAGTGACATTTAGAGTAGTAAGAGTGGATTGACGACTATACGACTATACAAAATACAATATAATCTTAAGTTGCTCGCCATTCATTCATTCATTCATTCATTCATTCAATAGCAACTCTTCAAGCGCTCTTCTGAAAGAAAACACAGATAACTTTGTTGTAATACCAGTGGGTAAATCGTTCCCCACAGAACTACCTACATAATTATGAAATTTAAAATTTTACATTTTTTTTAAATGTTTAGAATGTAGTTTTTAGAATTACAATTTTTAACTATTATCATGAGCTACAGAAATCCTTGCATATGATAGGTTGAAAGCCTATTAGTAGTGTGTAATGACCGGGCAAGAAAAGTTCTCATTTCAGAGCACTTGACAAGCCAGAAAGGGCAATGAGAATGACCACATAACGTACTTTTCTTTAGAAGCTTTGAATGAGATTATCAATCTTGGACTTGTATTTTTTTCAGAGTCTTGCCTCAGTTTTCAATTTAAAAAGAATTCTTTGAAAAATCGTTAGAGGCAAGACTCGAACCTGCGTCCAACGAAACTACTGAAGGATTGGCAAATTGATTGAGCCAGACAAGTTGAGGTGATCGATGATGGATCGGAAATTACGATATATCCTAAAGTTTCGTGTTTTCGATGAATATTTCATGAGGCGTAGTCTGACTAAATAAACCATATTATATCTTCATTCCCACTTCTAAGTGTGCGGGTGGTGCGAACGTATGTGTCCCTCTTACCATGGACCATGCTCTCACAACATCGGAGGGGCCCGGGGAGGCAACATTCCTTGCAGTGGCGGACCGTGACCCCGAGGAGACAAAGCATGGGGGAGGGGCACGGCATATTGGCAGTGCCCCCCCCAATGCTTTGTCTCCTCCGGGTCACGGTCCGCTACTGATTCCTTGAATGGCAGGCAATTTTGTTGCTCCCCGGAAGCCAGCAACGGAGGTTGAAGTTATACAGCAGCGATGCGGTTGATCAGCAGAACTAGAATAGGTTTTCAAAGCAACTACTGTTGCGAAGGTATTGAGTGGCCTAGTGATGGCGATCAGAGAGGTATAGGCCTCACGATTTTGAATTACAAATGGAATGGTGATCTCATCATGGCCCTACACAGATTATTTTGCTTGGAGGGGGGGGGGGGGCAGGACGCGTAAACTTTTTCGAAAAAAACAAAAATCGAAAGCGAAGGGGCGAAGTAACCAAGCGTGTCATTGGGCTCTTTGTTTCTCATTTGTAAAGTTGAATAAAGGATTTTGTTTAATATACTTTTGATGAATTTTTAGGTACAAATTTAAGTTTTCGAAATTTCGGGGAAGGGCAACTGACCCCTGCCCCCTGATGAGGCCATGAATCTCATTACCTGATGACACTTGCAATGGCTTGGAAAACACACAACTGAAGACGAACAAGAAGAAAGTGCTGAAAAGAAAATGATGAAACAAGGAGAAGGAGGAGAAGAAGAAGAAGATGAAGAAAGAAAGTAAGAAAGAAAGTAAGAAAGAAAATAAAAGAGAAAAGAAAAGAAAAAGGACGAGACGAAGAAGGAGAAGGAAAATGATAAAGGAATGGAAAGAAATTGAAATGAATAGAAGAGGATGGACAAGGAGGAAGAGAAGGCGGTTGGTTGGAGGGGGGTGGTAGAGACTTGATAAAAAAAATGGTGATGACAAAACCAAAACGACGCATTCGATGAAAAATGAAAGCAAGTTGTATAAAGCAGTTCGAAAAGAAGGCGTTTTTCTTTAATCTCCAAAATCTTCAATCATATCTCATTTACAACGTAACAACTTTTAAAAAAGAGAATTTTATTCGTGACTTGGAATGGATTACTCCTGCAACGATTACAGAATCGGAATATAAAAACAATGATTATAAGCAACCTTTGTGATATGCATAATGCATTGCTGATTATATTAGCGAATATTGCTTGAAAGTATTATCATGCTAATGCCTTATGCATTATGAATGTGCAGAAAATCTGATTTTTTTATCGACCTTTCGTGCTGTAAGCCTTAAGTAGGACAACACTCGCAGTAATCAAGATTGGTTATCGCAGCAAAAGTCTGAAGAACGACGTGGTGTTTGGAATTTGGTATAAAATGTTGATAAGAACATATTTCCATATAATTGTATTCATTTAAATAAATCCAAATACAAAGGGAAGACTGACAAAATTTTCCGTTATTACAACGACGATTCAGACTGACTAAAAAGCCGAAACTGAAATACCCATCCACGGATTACCAAGGTCGTTACTTCAGCGATTATAATTTTGTTGATTTACGGTAAAAAGTCACTATTTCTCATATGTCCTTCAAAATTCACGCCAAACCCTAAACGCTGAGTATGATAAAGTACAGAAATCTCAGTACATATAGAATCGCGCGATAGTTCAATGACCGTCTATTCTAGCTGTCAACACGGGCTATATCTTGGTGGTGTGAATTATAGACGCATATTAATTCAAATTGACAACTAAGCGGTTCGCATCCACTTAACTGACCTAAGATATCAATAGTTACCCTAGACTTCTCGTTAAAAAGAAAAAAACATCCATCCTCTCCTTAATTAAGTGTTTCTTAATATTAGATATTCACTACCCCATCTTGATGGAAATGACTGAACTATCTGTCCGATGACGCAGTGCGTAATTTGGAATCTAAATGGAGGATGTGACAGACTGCCTGTAGGTCTTTACTTGAGAGTTCTTATCACGCGCACACGTATACCTTCTCTATATTTCCATTTCCTCCCTTTTTTTCTCTCTCTCTCGTAAGTGGCGGCACCAGGATTTTAAAACTAGGAGGACAAACTACTTTTTATGGAAAGCACAATCAGAGATTAATTCAAGATACCACGCCAATTTAGTTGAATTAAATTGCATGGGATGGTGTCAGATTTGACTTTCAATGATATCTCCCCGCAAGTCGCCAATTCCGCGATGTCTCTGAAAACAAGGTGGCCGAAATATCACCATTATTTCTCAATCACCCGGCTTCTCCTAACACAGTAATATTTTTGTCATTCTTTCCGTTTTATGATATCATGAGATTCCCGAGAATATAATAACCTTTTCTAATTTAGATACACTACCCTTCACAAGATATGGAGATGAGCGGGAATCGAACCCGGGCCCCCAGCTTTGAACGCCGGTGCCTTAACCACTAGACCACAGAGACGGGTTAGTGGCTAGGGCGACCCCGATCCAATTGACCGTCAGATAGATTTTCGACACTATACCAATTATAATTTCCTTTGTCGGGTGCAGGTGGGTTTTGAACAATGACAAGCCGCCATGCCTCAGCTGGATCAAAGGTATTGCTTTGATACAGTAAACGTATACGGGAGAAAGTATACAAATGTGTGAAGTTATACATGTACAAGAGCTTTGGCAACTCTTTTATTGAAATATTATATACATATATATATATATATATATTATTTATTTATTTATTAAAGAAATTAAACTGGAAACAAGAAAGAAAGTTGCCACTCCTTGAGGAAGCCATTCATCAGTGTACGTGTCTGCGATGCAGAATTTTGAAACGATTTTGACAAGAATTGTAGGAAAAGGGTTGAACACGCAAATCACACGAAGCCTGATGGCAAAGTACTGCCCTGGGGCCCGTCGCATAAAAGTTACTATTATGGTAAATCTGCCATCCAATGGTCACTAACATGGTAACTATACCATGTTGAAAAATGAAATAAATGAAATGAAATGGTAACGATGGTCAACAGCCAATCAGAATCAAGGATTCCATGCAAGTTACCATAATAGTAACTTTTATGCAACGGGTCCCTGGACGGGCATTGCTACTTATCCGTATAACAGCACATTTAAAAAAAACAGACAGTCCATCCAACAGTCAAACATCTCGACGCAACCATCGAGCGAACAGAAGCATCCTACATACCTCTTTTCACTGGAGAAGCGGCAGGATGAATAGCACTGCCGCGCTCTTCGTCGATTACGAGTACGACGGGAGTGACTTCGCCTTCGAGAACGCCACTACGGTCGGCTATTATCCTGACATTCCCCAATATGGGTTCATGCAGAGAGCGGTTTTCTGGTACAAGCGAATCCAAATCGCACTCTCGGCCGTGGCCATCATCTTCATCAGCATCGCCCTTCTGGTGATCGCCAAAGAGAAGTCTTTTCACAGCATAAACAACTACTTCATCGCGAACCTCCTCACATCCGATTTTGTGATAGCCATTTTGTCACTGGCAGATGTGTTCAGCTCTTACTCCTTAGCTCAATGCGGCGGCATTTACAGGTACTTTAACTATGTGAGTAGCCAGATTTTCCTCTTTATCAAATACAAAACAATTTCCTCCCGTCACCCACCATCGTTTTAAATACGGAATGACTCAGAAAACTATACGTGAATATTGTAAACAAATTTTAGTATCCCGCAATCAAACTCATCAAAACGATTTCCTTTGAGTTGTATATAGGCTTATTCATTTGAATACATTTATAACCAATTTGAGAAATACTCAATTTTCTTGCATTTATTTCTTTTCTTTCTAAATATAGACAAATGTCGAGTATTAATAATCCAACTGTAGGCCCATGTGCCATTCTCAATCGATTTCCAAAAGAGTAACCTAATAATGCAAAAAAAAGAGTACCTTAATAAATGTGCATAACATTGCATTCTTTTATTTAAAGCATAATAGGATCTTCTACAAAGTGGACAAAATATCCCCTATTTTGACCAGCTTCTATTATGTTTTATTACGATCTAAAGCGATTCTTCGCAATTACGCTATTTACCTTAGATTGATGATGACAAAGCCTACTTTTTGAAATAAATTTTACCCTCTGATACTAGATCGAAACCGTGAAAAACATGTGCTAAGTCCTGTATTTGTGGTGACAAACTTTCACTAATAACTTCATTCCTTTCTCGAGAGCAGGATACTTAATGACAACTCATCAAATTCACTTTTCTCAATACAACTGTGCAATGTTTCTTATGTAGGTTATATTCATCACATCAATCATGTCAATAGACACGCTTATGAAAACAGAATCGTTAGAAGGTATTCGCTCAATTTTTCTACAATGTTTAGAAGTATTTCAGAGGAGTAGATTTGTATATCCACATTGTAAGAGTCATGAATAGAGAGTACTCGCAACCACAACTACGAATTGCCAGTTCGTCTACTGCCAACTCGTCTACTCACCAAATGGTCTAATTTCATTTAATCTAATGCCACTCCTTCCATCAACATTCCGTCAAACAACCATTTGGTCCAATCATCACTTCGTCTTATCACCATTTCGTCTATGACCATTTCGTCTCATGCATGACCGGTCTATATCAATTTCATTTTCATTCATTTTGCACGATTAACTCTTAGTCCAATTTGACCAAATGGTGTATATGGACTAAATGGCTATCGGACCAACTGGTTATTAGACGGAATGGCATTAGATTAAATGAAAGTAGACCATGTTGATAGTGGACGAACTGATGGTAGACCAAATGATAGTAGACGAGTTGGCAATTGGACGAATTGGCATTAGACGAATTGGAAATAAACCACCACTATAGGCAGACACCTTCTGAAACGTTGATAATCTATTGTAAAAGTCCATCATGACAATGCAGTCTTTGTCGAAAATCGGGGGTAAATCAAAACGGCAGTATCGTCCTGCATGGACTCTAGACAAACGACATATTTGATAATTGTCCGTCAGGTCCAAATCTTAAGACGATCTGCTGCCCCGGTTCACCATTTTCGACAAAGGCATCAAAGCTGTCCATTGTGATTTGCCCAACATTTTCAATAGATGAACCATGTTGTTGATATTCTTCCCCGTTGCAATTGCGAGTCGGTAATGTCAATGTCTCCTTCCACGCACTCGAGCAATGTTCGCAACCACGCCCCCCACCAAATAAGGCCTATAAATATTCTTTCTCTGTACCTCTCTATCTCGGAAAAGGAGTGGAATGTTCACTCCCCTTGGTAATGAAGTAAATGATCACTCGATTTGGAGTGCATTTAGAGAGAAGATATGCATGTTTCACACAAATTTCACTTTTAAAAGGATGAAATTCAGATAAAAGTCACTCTATTAAACCACTGCAGTTTTTAAACTCCCGGGGAGTGAACTATTCACTTTTCTTGAGGGAGAGAGAGAGGGAGAGAGAGAGTATTGTGTTTACAGGATCCCGTCCAGGACTGAGTTTATAAAGTTCACTTCCTCTAGGTTTGATTGAAAGTCCATCATTATACATTGGAAAATGAAACTGAATGAAATAACTAAATTCTTTTAAACTATGTTAATTCGAAGCAGAGTATCTTTGTTCTCGTCATGATATGCTGATATGGGGTTTTATCTGTACAGTGCGTCCCAGAAAAAACGAAACCGAGATTTAGCGATCATTTATCATTACTTAATCATAAATAAAATAGACAAATGACCCACCAATTTAAAGCTTAGAATCTCCTCTTTTATCTGATATTACTGAGATTAATTTTCTTTCACGCATGAGTGAGCAAATGCAATTTGAAGAAAGGATATCAAAAACTCATTTGGCGGGGGGTATCTGGGTTTAAAAAAGAAAACCACATTTTTGAAAAGTTCAATATCTCCTCTTTAATTTGATACCTAAATTACAGAAAATGGTCACGAAATAACAAAGTTCTGGTCATTTGAAATAAGGCTTGAATTTCAATAATTTCATAAAATGAAGAGGTTCTCCAGGCTGGCTTTCAAACTCTCTCGACACTCTGTTTTGTTGACGATCAGCCATGCATTAAATCTTTTGTTCACGATGCGAAAGCTTTTGTAGGAAACCGGTGAAAACACGTTTATCTCATGAAATTATGGAAATACAAGCCTTATTTCAAATGACCAGAACTTTTTTATTTCTTGACCATTTTCTGTAATTTTGGTACCAAATTAAAGAGCAGATATTGAACTTTTTAGAAATGTGGTTTTCTTTTTGAAACCCAGAACCCCCGACAAATGAGTTTTTGGTATCCTTTTTTCAAATTGTTTTTGCTCACTCATGCGTGAATAAGAAATAACCTAAGTAATATCAGATGAAAGAGGAGATTCTAAGCTTTAAATTGGTAGGTCATTTGTCTATCATATTTATGATTAAGTTATGATAAATGATCGCTAAATCTCGGTTTCGTTTATTCTGGGACGCACTGTATAAAGCATGACTGTACAGCTAAATGATAGTTGATCGTAATTCTCTTAAAGGTCAAGTCCACCAAGAAAAATATTGCTGTGAACCCGGGGGGGGGGGGCACTTCCATTCACGACTGGATACCATGCGCGACCATGGGGCCTCGAAAAGCACCCTAAACACGTATCTTCCATATTCTGAAAATGCACCCCTTAACAAGTATTGACGTGTGAAACCCTACCCTTAACAAGTATTGGAAACAAAACGATACTCTTGGCAAATATTCCCTGGAATGAACCCCTAAACAAGTACAGGAATGTTTTATTGTTACGGGTCCTTCGGTCGTCGGCTTTACCTTATTTGCGACCAAACCTTCTACACCTCGCGCAAATAGGACTCTAAACACATTATAGAAACATTTTAATTTTGTTATATCATCCCCGCAAAGTCGACCCTAAACACGTAATTTTCCTAGCGAAATAGATACCCTTTTTTCATTATTTTTGTGTTTTTGACACCCTTTTCACGTTACGTACGTAACGTGCCCTATCGTGAAAAAGACATCCTTTTTACGCGTTTTTTTGTTCGCGCATGGTATCCACTCGTCAATGTAAGTGGCCCCCCCCCCCAGGGCTGTGAATAAACAGAGAAAAATCAAAGAAGCATAATGCTGAAAACTTCATCCAAAATCTGGTGTAAAATAAGAAAGCTATGACATTTTAAAGTTTCGCTTATTTTTCACAAAGCAGTGATATGCATAACTTAATGACATGAAAATCAGACAGTCGATGAGACGATGACGTCCCTCACTCACTATTTCTTTTTTTATTGTTTCAATTATGCAATATTTCATTTTTTTTACAAATTTGACATATGTACCAACTTGACTGAACCATATAGTATTAAACAATACAGTACTAAAAATTCCACATGTTCAGAGAGGAATTAATCGTTATTTCACTTGACAATGAGGAGAAAATTAGAATATTTCATATAAATACAAAAGAAAAAGTGAGTGGATGACGTCATAAGTCTCCTTCTTTGCATACGGACTAGGATGTGCATATCACTGTTTTGTAAAATTAAGCGAAACTTTAAAATGTCAAAACATTCTTATTTACACCCGATTTTGATGAAGTTTTCAGTGTTATGCTTGTTGGATAACTCTCTTTTAGCAAATCAACTTTTTGTTGGGGTGGACTTTTCATTTAATACCGTGGCTATACATTGTAATCTACATAATGTGGTATGTATTGTATTGCCCTTTAGTTTGCTTCAACTTTGTTTTTTTAATTTGAAATTTTCGATTGGTCATTTTAATAATATCCGTACTCCAATTATTACCCCAAAATATCTACCCCTGGGGCTTACCACTCAATCAGTCTTACTTAATGAATGCTTTGTAGGCTCCAAGATTCGTTCATGTTTCTATGTCCGTGAAGACGATGCTGATGATGATTAACAGTCAATTTCAGCAATCCTTGGGTTGAAAAGCGTTCATTAAAACAGGTTGATGATCTCGACGAGAACTGAGAATTTCCTCTCTCAAAATAACTGCAAAGAGTTCATTTATGGCTTGCAAATAATTCCACAAAAGATAAGTATTCCGGGTGGAAAAAACTCGGCTCTGACATAAAGTCTGGCGTGAAACTTTGAGTTCTGATCTGATATGATGAAGGTAAGTGATCTGATATAATGAAGTGATCTGATATGATGATCCTTGAAGAAACTGCCACCTTATATATACACATTTCAACTATTCTAGAAATTTCTAGTATTCACTATTCTAGAGGTTTCTAGTATTGTCTGATAAAGAACATTCTGCACATTTCTAGAGCAGTCTACATTTGAAATACTCTTGAATGACCTCATTGAAATCAACAATGTCAACAAAATAGCTAAGCCTATTGTTCATTTCCTCTATCAATACAAGTCTATACAAAGCGATCTCTATTCAGTATTCAAAGATTACTTATGTCCAAAAAAGATGTACTGGAACATTCTTGGTCATTCTATGCTATAAATATCCTAAAAGAGGAAATAACTAAATAAATGAATGTAATTGCTCTTACAATTCTTCTCATATGTAACAATACAAACAGGTTGGGAACAGAGGGGTCTGCTAAAAAGCAAAGCTTGTAGAGTACAGCCTCCTTATAAAATATTCGTATAAACAATATGAACAAAAACACAAGTACAACAGCAAATTCGAGCATGAATCCAGTTAAATGTATATATTTCACAAAAATATTATGCCAAAATGTGATGCTGGAAACATCAATATCATATGTTGTCCATGAGTCATTTATGTAATTATTAATATTTTTTTAAGGGCAAAGACCTTGGAAACCGTTAAATGGAAATTCAAGATAACGGAATACGAAATGAATTCGAAGATTAGTTTTACAGTGATGATACAAATCACTTCCAGTTCATAAAGTGAATCGTGTGAATAATTATAAACAATAAAAACGCTATTTGAATATTTAATATATGAACCTCAGATTAGTTGTTTAAACATTTAAACAGGTGTTTAAATCTTAAACAATAAATTTATATTTTAATACTCGATTCTCAATAAATTACGGTTGTTTAAACTGTTTAACAACTGCTGTAAGACTCACATGGTAAACAATGTACACTCTTTAAATGGTTGGGCAAAACATACCCAACTTTTAACCAACCCTGGGCAAGATATTGTCCACACAGCTGTTGGCTAAAATATGTCCAGATTGGATAACAACTAATAAATTGGTAATAAATTCGCTCAATTGGATAATAATTGCCAAAAACATATATAATTATATTTCTTACCAACATACATAACCCAACACAGTGGACAATATGTTGCCCAACATTTTAAGTGTGTAGTATATAACTTTAAACAGCGTTTATTCTGCAAGTGTATAATAATTGCGGCCTTCTTTGAAAGCAGCACGACTTGGATGTTTGACAGTGCAGAATTATAATGGATTTCACCATCGATTTGCTTTGAATCCCGTGAAGTGAATGAGGCCCATATTATGCATTGCCGATCTAATGTGGCGTGAAGTGACGTGAAAAACAGGTGAAGTTAAAAAAGAAAACAACAGACGAATTGCAAATCATTTAATTCCGAAGGCCCGACACATTAATGTGGAAGGAATCCGTCGGAATCGCGTGTTAAGCTGGAATGAAGACATCGCGATAAAAAAATCTGGCAATAATTTATTATTGAGGATGAAATTTGAAAAGCAGATAATTCATACGGTTGTTGACTGATTGCTGCGTGCAAAAGATATGGGGAAAGTTGGTTTCTCACACCCCCCCAAAAAATTATATACGCATAAAAATAGAATAAAACAAATATTACTGTAGAAAGTGACTATGCTCGGGGATAAAAATAATTATAATAATTTTTATCCCCGAGCCTAGTCACTTTCTACAGTAATATTTGTTTGTTTTTTTTTATCAAAGTTTGTAGAATGTACATATATGTACATTCTACAAACTTTGATTAAAAAAGGGACACAACTGAGCAAGCAGTTCGTTTGAAAAAAAAATGAGAAATACTAATAAAACATGCGATGAGAACAATAATCCGTCCATGTTAACAAAAAGTGTGAAAGTTGTTATTGTGTCCGGGGTTGGTCAAATCGCTATCATACATACAGGCTTCTTTAGATTTGCAAGGGACCGCAGTTGCGCGTAACAGTCATTTCTTGTCGTGCACATGCGCGTAATCTTTTTCGTGACTGTATCATTGGCTAAATAAACGAGGTTTAAAAAAGTTATTTAAATCTTCAGCTAATCAACTTTTTTTTAGAACGCTACAAAATTGAAGTTATATCGTGCTTAACGGATCACGGACTTGATTCACGGAGATTTCCTGGAGTGCAAAATGACATCTAAATCTCATTTCAAAGGCATTAAAGAAATGCTTCGCTTATTTTTTGTTTGTATGCCTTTTGAATAATGAGGAGTTCTTGCTAAACAACGAATAAATCCTTTACTGATGAAATTTCGTTTAAGACAAAAAATAGGGTTTGTAGGAATAATACTGACTTTGTAAATAGTTCTCCGAAATGTCAGCTTGTGGATGATACCCCCCCCCCAAAAAAAGGATACATATATATATATATAAATTGAAGAAGAAGAAATTCAATCAATCAATCCTACGGTGCTCGTGCGAAAGCCAGACGATGAACCGGACATCACACGAGCATTGGTAGAGTATCCTACGGACATCCTACGATCATCCTGGACGAATGTTGGCGGGGGTACTTTGTGTTGTATAGTGTGCAAACGCGCTGAAAGTTGTACATGCAAAATGATGCGGCTTATAAAGGGTCCCCGATGTATCTGTGATCATGGGCCGATGTCCGGCCAATGTCAATCACATTGATCATACATCGATCATACATCCATGCATACCAGTCGGACATCAGTCGGTTAGTGACTTATGTCCGAACAGACACATTAACGGTCGATAATCGGCCGATGTCTTTCCGATGTCTGCTCTCAAGGACTTGACCTCCGTTGCTAGGGATCGACACCGGTCGATTCACGGCCGGAACGATGTGGGTGGGCGCGATTATAATATCGGTGCAGACATCTGAAGACTTTTACTCCAAGACATCTTTGTCCGACCACCCCTCCGATGCTACCTGAGATCCTTGGTCATCGGACAACGACCACGGATGTCCGGCCGGCAACCAGTCCAAAAAGGCCCAAAACACATCGCAAGTTCATCGTAACCGTCGAATCGGACTTGAATGTGACTGAGGTATGACGATATAACTTTGCTTGCGATTGGCCATTTTGGGCTGGTTACCGGCTGGTCACCTGTGGTCACCATACGATTGCCGGGGTACGATGGGGGTGGGGGATGCTTGTCTGATTTTTCTCTATTGATTCAAATCAACATTTTTCTGATGTGGACTTGACCTTTAACATCTTCAGTGTCATTACCATTATCATCATCATAATCAACAGCTACAACACCACCACCACAATCGCATCACCACAACCATGTCATCATCACCGGCACCTTCATCAATCATTACCATCATCGCAATCATCTTTAGACCAGCCATCCTCTTCGTCATATATATATTTCTTTGGGCGTGACTTTCAAGTGAATGACATACGATCATCTGCAACCACCATCATTATCAACAACAAGCTTATCGTAATCATCATCAACCTCATTTTCACCATCATCGCCATCATTATATCATCACCGTAATTATAATAATCATCACCACCATAATCGTCATAATCATAAAAATCATCATCATCATTACCGTCATCTTTATCAATATCATCATAATAATCGTAATCATCATCATTATCATCGTTAGTATAATCATCATATTCACCAACCTCGCCATCATTATCATCATCATCATCATCATCGTAATCATCATCATCATCGTTATCATTATCAATATCATCATCATTATCATCACCATCATCACCATCATCGTCATCATTACCAATATCAATATCATCATAATCATCGTAATCATCATCATTATCATCGTCATAGATGACAATCACATTTATTCCCATGTCACCAAGAGAGTGGGTATTGGAGAACAATCATACAAACTCATCAATAGTATTTCATCATAATCATCGTCATCATCAACGTCATCATTATCATAATCATCACCGTTATCACCCTCATCGTCATCAACCTCATCATCATAACCCTAATTATCACCACCATCATCTTCACCACCATCATCATTTTCATCTTCACAATCACCATCATCATCATCATCATCTTCACCATCATCATCATCTTCATCTTCACAATCATCATCATCATGTTCACCATCATCATCATCTTCATCTTTACAATCATCATCATCATCACCATCATCATCTTCATCATCATCATCACCATCATCATCATCACCACCATCATCATCATCCTCATCTTCCACATCCTGAATACTTTCCCCTTTCTCTCGGTTTCTCTCTCAGGTGACATATCAAGTTTCGTGCTTCACATTGCTTCTCCTGACCCTCACCCGATACGATGCGATCATCAACCCTCTACAATCAGTCGGACGTTGGAATGGCTACCGAGTTTCTATCGCAATCACCATAAGCTGGTTGGGTAGGTATTGCTGATAGCATTTCCTGCAGTAAAATTTCATATTTAAAGGAGAATAAAACATTTGGAACAAGATAGCTTGTGTGAAAACAGAAATATCAAAGAAACAAATCTACGGAAGTTTGAGAAAAATCGGACAAATAATGACAAAGTTATGAGCATTTGAATATTGCGATCACTAATGCTATGGAGATCCTCAAATTGGCAATGCAACAAAGATGTGTGATGTCACTTGTAAACAACTCTCCCCATTTCTTTAGTATAATGTATATTTCACTAGAATTGCCTCTTTTATCACATTTATCGGTGGATTATGTGTTATTTCTATAGGGGGCATGTAATACAGATTTCTAGAGAATATAATTATCATGGATAAAGAGTTTGTATCACCATAAGGAAAAGCAAAAAGAGACATTTTTGGTGTATTTCATGATCAAAGTTGTTCACATGCGACATCACACATCATTGTCGCATTGCCAATGGGAGGGTCTCCATGGCATTAGTGATTGCAATATTAATGCTCCTAACTTTGTCATAGTTTGTCTGATTTTTTCTCAAACTTTCTTTCTTCTTGTTCTTTGATTTTTCTGTTTTGACACAAGTCTACTTTTTCAAACGTTTCATTCCCCTTTAATACATAATTCCCACTGTAACGTTGTACGCCACGATCTAAACGGCGTACTTGCTCGTGGAGTATCGTATTGACCTTATCAGATCATATCAGACGTGTCAGATCAGTCGTGGCAATCGTTTTGATCGTAGAATTTTTTTTAATGGTTCACAACATCAGTTACGAAAGGCCAATCGTGGCGTTCGTATAGGATCACACGGCATTGGTATGAAGCAAAGCCAGTCTGAAGCCCGTATTCTGAAGTCGGGTTTAATTTAAACTTAGGTTTAAAGTTGTGGTTTAAGTATGGGAAGCCAAAAGTATCACAATTTTTATTAAGTTGTATGCTTCTTATGTTTACTGAGCTCTTTCCTGATTCATCGATAGTGAAGACAGTCATCTTTTTATACTTCCTAGACAATTATGAATGATTTGAAAGCCAAATGAGCTGAAGTATGATATCTCTACTGTTGGTGATTTATGTAACAATTGGCTATCCATACTTAAACCACGACTTTAAACCTGAGTTTAAGTTAAACCCGACTTCAGAATACGAGCCTTAGAGTCACACTCTTAAAGGGGTGGTCCAGGCTGAAAATATTTCTATCGGAATGAATAGAGTAATATTCACAGAGCAAAATGCTGAAAATTGCATCAAAATCGGATAACAATAACGAAGTTATTGAATTTTTAATTTAAATTAATGTCACATCCCCACTTTTTTTTAAATGTTATTAATGAAATCATAATTGTTTTATTTTTTTATAAATGTGAGAATAATGTGTCTCCTTTATAATGAAATAAGTCGCAGAAATGAATGCACTAAATCAGCAATCTAATTCACTAAATCAGTTTTCAATTCATTTTTTTTTTCAGTTCTCGCAACTTCGTTGTTTTGAATAATTTCTGCCCCATACACCATATCTTACCACCTTAATTTTTACTCTCGATCTTTACGCCACTGTTTGCAAATCCTTTAGAGATTGGGTCCCATGTTGGTAGCGGGACTATTGATCCTTCGACAATCATTATTTTATGCCCAAAATAAAAATCGTTTTTTTTTGGTGCCTTTTATTTCATATCAAGCTTCCTTAACGGTGCACGTACCGTCTTACTTCTTGGTCTGCCAGCCGGCTACCCCCATGGACCTCGCCAATCACATGTACTCCTACACCGTCATGTTCATTATCCCCGGCAGCATCCTCATCGTCTGCTACGTCCGCATCCTCTGGCGCGTGCTCAATAACACCTTCCGAAAGAAGCAAACTGTTGCTAAGCAACAGTGTGCCCTGCCGGTCCGCCCCCTCCAGACCAAACTGACGAGGATGGTGATCCTGATCCTGCTGGTGTTTTTCCTCCTTCGCGCCCCCGTCAGCACTTTTCTTCTCTACAAGTACATCTCGGGATGGGCGTCGGTCGGCTGGATAAGGGAGCGCATCACCCTGTTCGTCTTCTTGTTGCTGTACCAGTCGTGCAGCGCGGTCGATCCCTTCGTGTATGCTTTCTCGGCGCCGCAGTTTCGGGAGTATCTCGGGGAGAAGCTGCGATGCTGTCGGCGAAAGCCATCGAAACATACCATTCAACAACAGCTACCAACAGCAATGAGTCAACTGTCTGACAACCGAGTGTAACAGAACACCATTGGGGAAACGCTCATCTTAGTCAATTCATATCAGGCCTATACTCTGACGAGTCACAAGCATTAGTTAACGCATTCTATAGAAAAATAGATAACTGAACAAATTTAGTATATATCAAATGTTTTATATTCTTGTTACAACATTAATGCGATCGTTAGAAACTTTTATAGCTAATATGATGTCTGGAGCAGGAGAGAAAAAAGATTTCTCAGAAACGAACCCATCAAGGACAGTGTCATTTGTTAGAGTTTAAATCCAGACTTTATAACTTACGGAAACAATTTTAAATAATACTAGTATTTTGGGGTATTATAGTTTAGAGTTTAACTTCATAATTGATTTTCCAAGCCTTTCGATTCTCTATTCTAAGCCATGACCATTTCCTCAATATTTCAGAACGACAAAAATATTGGTGAAGGTATGAGTAAAATCCATTAAAAATTAAGAAAGTTAATAGAATATTAAGTTTTTGATTCGGTGACTTATTTATGCGAGCAGCTGCCCCATAATTATGAATTATAAAATGCAAAAAAAAAAATTATTTTTTAGTTGCTCATGATGCCCTTTTTTAAATCTTTTTGATAATTTTTCTATTGATATTCTGAAGGTACGATAAAAACCGTTTTCAATTTACTGAGAAAATGACATTTCATTGATTTTTGTTTTACCATATACGATATGTACGAAAGCTGCTCGCGTGACGTCACACTTCAAATAATCAAGATTCTAATAAGGGTGAGCGTCCCCTTTGAATGCGTGGTTGGGAAAGTTTGAAATGGTTCAGAAATCATAAAGGGCAATCAGGATATTATTAGCACCAGGAGCACCGATGTTTAGCATCCAAGCACGATTCCTACACAGTACTGTAATCATAGAGTCAGTGGTAGAATTAACATGTACATGCTCAATTTTATACTCAATATGACCATGACCGTGGCTGTTTACAGAGTTTTAAAGAAGAAAAAAAAGAACTATTTTTCGATCTGCAGTATAATGCATCAGGGAACCTCAGGTATATATCATTATCATTATTCACTTATTCATATTTTATGATGTAAGATATTGTCTTGTGATGGATTAGAAAAACAACTCGGACGCGTCAAAACCTATCTGTATTCATTGCTATATTGATTATCATGGTCATTTCAAGGGCACTGAAGGTAGTGAGACGGAATTTTTTTTACTATATATGTCAAGGACTATGCTGCTTTCCATTTCGATCGAGTCAATTTATGAATTACTTTGGGTCTTATCAATTCTTTAATCAAAAAAATCCCTCTATATCTCTCTCCTTCTCTATTGTTCTCTCTCTCTTTATTTTATGTTCTCCCCCCCCCCACTTCTCTCTATTTACTTTCCTTTCAGTCAAAAAGATTTTCATAATTGGTGTTTTTAATTGACCATTTCAGCTTGCGATGCTGCTCAAAATACAAAAATGAAAAAAAAATTGTCGCAAACACCATTTTGCCTTTGTTCATGTAAGGAAAGTAACATAACTTGATATTAGTATTATTCAGACTTCTTGTATTATTGTATTCTTGTAATTATTCCAATATCACAAAGTCACACATCGCACTTCAACGGCTTCATTGCATTCTTTTGAAAATCATTTGCAAAAGCTAATTTACAACTAATTGTTAGTTGAGACTCTGTAGGGGGCTTGCTCAATGCACATAATTGAGCGCAGTTTCGAATAATTACAAATCCCCTGTATGTCTCATTATTCAACTTGACGGGTGTTGACGAAAATATTTACACTCAATTACAAATTTCAGTTGCAAATTCACAAATGATTGATCAATTCTAACTCAAGCATATCAATGTATACTTGTTGATAATAAGTAGACCCGCAATCAATATTGTACATTTGCAATAATTGAAAGATCTATGATTGATTTAAAGTACAAGTCCACCCCAATGAAAAGTTCATTTGAATAAAAAGATAAAAATCCAACAAGCATGACACTGAAAATTTCACCAAAATTGGATGTAAAATAATACAAAAAAGTTATGACCTTTTAAAGTTTCACTTTATATGCACATCCCGGTTGGTATGCAAATGAGGGGACTGATGACGTCACCCACTATTTCTTTTGTATTTTAAAATAAGAAATATTATCATTTTGTCCTCATTGTCCTGTGAAACGAAGACCCCTCCCTGAACATGTGGTATAAACATTGTGGTACTGATTTTTTTACAGTTCATTCAAATTGGTCCTTAATGTCATATCTGTAAAAATAAAAGAATATTGTATAATTCAAACAATAAAAAAAATAAGTGGAACGCCTCTGGCTGTCTCGCCTGCATGATGTGATTCATATAGCAGCAGTGCTGACTTTGAAAACAGCTATTGAATAATTATTCACAGAAGCAAACACTCATATGATAATAAAATACTATATGTCCATTGACCCAACATGACCTATTGACTATGATGTGACCTAAGACATGTGCAAAACAACTCGATTACCCTTATATCTATGTTTCATGAACTACATGTTTAGATCCATAAATTTTCTACGTTCTGATGCCAATTCAACAAGTACCCCAACACGGACAAAGTTCATTGACCTTAAGTGACCTTTGATCTTGGTAATGTGACCTGATCAATACGCACACGATACTCAGGGATACATGGTTACTCTTAGGTTTAAGTTTCATGAACTAGATCCATAAAATTTTAAAGTTATGATGGTAATTCCACAAAATACCCCCAGCAAGGTCAAATTTCGTTGACCCTAAGTGACCTTGGTCATGTGACCTAAAACTCAGGCAGGATCTTCAGTGATAAACTATCAACCTTATGTCCAAGTTTCATGAGCTAGGTCCAAATACTTTCTAAGTTATGACGACATAGTCTCGCTCTGCTATGCATGCGAGACAAAAACCAAAAGAAATGAGGGACATCGACTCTCATTTGCATGTCACTGCGTTGTACACATAATTGTTTTGTGAAAAAATAAGGGAAACTAGAATTTCACTACTTATTTTACATCCGATTTTGATGAAACTTTCAGCGTTATCCGTTTGTTTGACTTTTCTCTTTTGATTCAAATCGACAATTTTTTTAAGGACCTACATTTGTCTTGCAATCGCTCGCAAGGTTCTTGCATGCAACGCCTTATGCATTATCATTCTGTGAACACAATGGAGATTAATGGTAATGTTTAATTGTAAAGAATGGATTCATTATGCACATCTTTATTACATGTATGAAATATAGATTATTCACTGTCGGCTATAAATCAATGAATGCATTCCTTTTTGTTTTTGTATTAGGAAATCACATAACTTGAATTGGAGAGGGGATGGATGAATAAATGGATGGATAGATGGATGGATGAACGAATGGATGAATGGATAGATGGATGGAAGACGCAGGAAGAGAAAATGAAAACAAAAATAGGGCGTGGGAAAGGAGTGCTGGGAAAAGAGAAACAGAGATAGAGAGTAGAAGAGATGAGACGGGAGAGAAAGAGAAGGGAAGGTGTGAAAGTAGACATCGAGAGGATGAGAGGAGAAGAAAGCGATAAGAAGAGCATGATGAAGAAAGACGTTGAGAGAAGGAGACGGAACAACGGAGGAGGAGGCGATGAAGATGACATAAGCCCACCTCAAACTACACCAGGATTTACACGTATCACTAAAACCAGACAACACTCAATCACAATCATCTGAAAGTCAGATTAAGACTTAACAAGAAAGCCCACACATTCCCTGTTAAGCTTCACATAAATCATCGATTTATTTGCTTGTTGTAATCAGGCTTTACAATTGCAATATACAATGTAGGAGAACCATGTCCCTGAAAATTACATTTTGCTATGTATAAATTACCATCAATAAAATATTTCAATCTTTATTAGAAATTTACAATTTTGTCAAGAGATAATGCACCTGCATGTATCTATCCTCACAAGTGTGACTACTAACAAACATATTTTAAAATCAGCTAAAATCTGCACATTCCTATTACATACGGCAATAAGGGTGAATTCCAAATTTATTTTGTTGTTGCAATATTGTTAAATCTGATCTTTTTAAAAAAAGATACAAAAAAAAAATAACTGAGCCCAGTACAATTTAATGATAAACAAACTGGTTATATCCCATTCAAATAAAAATTCTCAATCCTTTAGAAAATAAAATCAAAGTTGAAATTATAGAAAAAAAAGCAACTAGGAAATATGCAGTTTCTTTAAGGACATGGGGGTATAATGTAGGCACATATTATAACAGGAAATCCTTTCTGCTGAAAAAAAAAAACAAAAAAAACAGAAAAATCCAATGAAAATGTAAGACAAATTACAAATACAAGCAGAAATTTACAGTATTATAACCGGGAGAAAAATTAAAAAAATAGTTCTTTTTTAATTTTTCATATAGCAATCTTGATATATTTTCTGAGTTTTCTCGATCATTTGCAAACCACATCCGATTGCTACCACCATTTTGAAATGAATCAATCCTCAATAACCTGTTGCTAATTATGTTCATATAGCAATTTTTCATATAGCAATCTTGATATATTTTCTGAGTTTTCTCGATCATTTGCAAACCACATCCGATTGCTACCACCATTTTGAAATGAATCAATCCTCAATAACCTGTTGCAAATTATGTTCAAAACAGAAATAAGTGCAATGACAATGTTTTAGTAGGAATGTATTGCATGTGCAAGGATAAAAAAAAAAAACAATAGAAATACTGGATGATGTGTCATAAGTCTGTTCGTAAAGTTATCAATGACTTTTTAAAGGAAAATAAAACATTAAACATTAAAATATACACACATATATAGTGATAAATCCCATAAACATTTACATATCTGAATACTGAAATTGCAATAACCAAAATAATACAAAATATAACATGCACTCTCTGGACGGATATAATGTATGTTACCAAGGAAAACCACCACATACGCTAATATTGGCAAGATTCGTCAAATATCATAAAATGGCGGGTATACAAAAATGAAGAAACAAGGCACAATCGGAAAAGGATGGAACATTTTTATAGGCTGAATACAAGAAGGCAAATTTAGTTGGGAAACATTTTGTAATAATGGAAGTGGATAGGGAGTGATCATCTATAATTTTGAAAAAAATATATATATAATTTTCGCCTCTTCTATGCATTGCAATGTACATAAGACAATTTCCATAATCATTTTGAGGTCTTCAAAAACATTTGTTAATAAAAGAGTAAAATGGTAAAATCTTAAGTTTAAAATGGGAAATCACTATTGTGTTTACTATCATTGGAAGTGTGTTTATTCTAAAGCATTACATTAAAATAAGCTACATTATGATCTAGCGTTATATTGAAATAAGCTACATTATGATCTAGCGTTATATTAAAATAAGCTACATTATGATATGGCGCTATTTTACTCAATTTACTCAAAACTCTCAACCCAGTAAAGGCCACACAGAAACGTTGTTAGCACACTAACAGCAGGCCCCGTCACATCTTTCGTGTTGGGCCATCGTGGTCTAGTGGTTAAGACTCTCGTCATTCAATCTGAAAGACGTGGGTTCGATTCCAAGCCATGACGTGTTTCTTTCAGCAAGAAATTTACCAACATTTTGCTGCACTCACCCTAGGCGAGGTAAACGGGCACCGGCAGGAGGTAATTCCTCAAAAAGCTGTGCGCACCGGAATCGGTAGACTAGCTTAGCCGGGGTAATATATAATATACATGTAGGAGCGTGTTTAGCACCTACCAAAGGTGGATATGTGCGTTATGTAAATCTTATATTATTTTTTTTCTTCAGATTATAACATATGGGTTGTCTTAGCTGCGATATAACCGGTCGTAACAGGGTCCGTTAGCCCGTTGTCAGTTGTGCTAACGTTTCTTGCGGCCGGTAATGAAAAATAGATAATCGGTTTACTGAAAATATTGTTCAGTCTTGCATTCTGGAGGACAGAGAATTTGAGTGGGTAAATAAAATCTTTCTTTATTACACTGAGAAAATATTTGAAAGCAAAAGGTGCACTGTCAACACTACATTCCTTTTATAAGAAATACTTTTGTACAGTACAATGCGTATCAGCAGAATTTTTCTGCTACTTAAAGTTGGTCTGATATATTCACCCCACTACTGCAAAAATCATTAAAAGTTTGAACTATTGGACCTCAAAGAAGAAAAAATAAACTGGTTAATTAAACCAAAACAAACTTCCCATAACTACAGATTACACCATCGATTCCAATCTTTCACTTTCATATTGGGCATCAACAAGACAGTCAAACAATACATTTAACATTGTTCACGACTAACTCATTACAGAAACACACACATCACAGACACACATTCAAACAGACCTTTGGATCCACAATAGAAAATTGAACGGAATGTTGAAAGATATGATAGAGATTCGGCCCACTAAGAAACCCATTGTTCAGTCCACTGGCATATATTTGAGCAACCGACCTACTTTTAAGGGGGTAGGGGATCCTTTGGATCACCCCCCCCTCCCCTCAACTTAAAATATGCGACATCATACATCTTCACACATGATTCAGTCGAATGCTTTGAAGTTAAGGTTGTTCAGGTCTGCCATGCACCATATAAAAGTAACTGAACTTATTGTATTCTCTGCTTTCATGGTTTCATAGTGAGTTTTAAGGCCACCGCACACCTTACGACCCGACTGGTCTGCAACTGAGTGAAGGGAAATGGGACGTCAAAGCTCTTGTCAGCTTGAGAGTCGCAGACAGGTCAGAGACAAATCGCAAGGAAAATAGTAAGGATTTGACATGTCGAATCCTTACAACTGGATCGCAAGGTCAATCCAACTTCCAGCCAATCAGACCGCAGAGTCGTACTTAAATACTGATGCGAACACGATATGCAATGTGCATACGCAGTAAGCGTCATTTTCTCAGTTGCTATGGCAAAAAGCGCATTGCAAATAACTTGCAATCGATTGTATGTCATTTTAAAATCCTAAAATTAATCAGGAAATGTAGTTAATATATGCAAATATGCACTTGACTGCTGGATGGCTTCTTGCAGCCGAAAGAATGTATTGATTTGGTGAAGTTAAAACTTGATCCGTCTATCACAAATTTGTCATTGATACTTTCAAACGACTGCAACTGAATTACTTGCAATAGTGGAAGGCATGTAGGAGTAAGGAAGTGAATGATATTGAAAGACGATGTTTCTCTGTAAGAAAATCAAGGTACATGGTAAATATCTTTGGTGGGATAAACATTCTGAAGAATGATGGGAAAAAAATGACAAAAACATTTCTACATGGAAGGCAACTTTTATTCTTCTTAACTGGGAATTTAAAAATATATAATATAACCCAGTAACCCATGTTTGGAGCAAAACCAATACATTTAAGCACTTTGGTAGTTCATTCATCCTAAGTTAAAGGTTCCTCGGTGAGGACCTCTAGATATCAGTCCTTTGGTTGCTTGGTAACAGCTATGCTTTTCTTCGAAGTCAAATAAAACCTATAGATGCAGGATGTGCAATAGTTTATTTCTGAAAAGTTTGTATCATAAATATCTTGCACCTTAAACGATTGGTTGAAGGTGCAAGGTGCATACTCTTCAGTTTAAAGACAACAAGTGACAGACAGAATTACTGAATACATTCACACAGGTACAAGGCTATGAAAAAGTGCACTTGATAACAAGAATGAAAGAATACGGAGATGACATCGAACAATTGCTATATTCAAGATTTCTCAACCTGGACCCCCCCAAAAAAAAACAATTAGAGGATGGTGAAATTGTCACACAGCATTTGCAAAGCTCGTCATACCTCTGGCTTCAAGAAACATGCAGCTATTAAAGGTTTATAGGAAAGGTTGCAGTATACACTACTAAAACTCCTCCCACGCCTCACATAAACACTATAAAATCCCCCAAAACAATGGGATTTGGTTTCAGCAAAGATAATGTTCTTTATCAGTGTTAGAATAACTCATGGGGGGGGGGGGTAGGTGAAATGCAAGAAATGTTTGTAATCAATCACATATTTTGCATCAATCTTCAAATTTCAGCTTTAGCTAATAAATTTTCAGTCATTTCCAAGTGCAAGACTTACGATTGATTTGGGGACCAAAAATATATTTGCGATTGACCATAATTTTCTTGAAACACACCCATCACAAAACTAACTGGTACTGTATCAGTTGCTAACTAGTTTAGATAGAGCTGTGAAACATAGCCCCTGCCCCCCCAAAAAAAAAAAAAATAAATAAATAAATAATGAAAATTTAAAAAACATTGGAAAAAAACATTTTGCCTGCAATGTTAGCGCACAAAGACTTTGGATCAATTGACCAATCAGCACCCAGCCGCTATAAACGTCACATTCCATGGTGCAGGGCTCAGTGATGCAAACGATGCGTTCACATATCCGTTGCTTCCACTTCCATACGGAGTTTGAACCAGACAAGTGGTGAAGGAAAAGATCCAAGCAAGGTTACCGCAAGTCCTGTGACCTTCTCTTCATTCCAAATCATCCAAGTACTTGTGATTGGCCCCTTTGTTTGACACCTGGGGCCCGTAACACAAAGGTTAGCGATTGATCGTAAGCTTTATTTTCACGATCGATTGTGCACTGCAGTCAATATGGAATCAATCATAGAGAAATGTTCTACGATCATAGCTAAGTTTTGTGTTACGGGCCCCTGGTAATGGATATTGTAGCATGTCCAGAGGCTAATCTTGAGGAAGGAAGCTCGACTCAATGGCTTGCTAACAAACCATCACAATTAAACCTTGCGACGAGACAGTTATGGTGCTGCTGCTTCCAGTTGAATCTCCATGCAGGACCACATCCTACAGAAGACTAGTCGGTCTTTGTGAAGACACTCACTCGGATGACCACTGCACTGTCACTAGATTCATAAGCAAACTACACTGCCTTGGATCTCAGCATCTGCATGATGTCGTCAACTCAAGACAACTGCATGGGTTTCTCTAAGCTCTAGTTGCTGTGGAGTATTTGAAATATGAAGAGATAAGTGGGAAAACAGAGAGAGAGAGAGAGAGATGATCAATAACTTTTTCAACAAGAATGGGACTGCATCAATCAAATATTAGAATTCATGTCACACATATGGGCGATTCCATACGTGTTGTACGGGACATTTTGACAACAATTTCCTAGCCGAATGCTCGAGTAATAAAATATTCTTTTTCGTCAATGATAAAGCTGTAGCGGGTAGTCATGTGAAAAACTAATAACCAACACAAAATAAATTATTATGGGTACATTATAGGTGAAAATGTCGTGTGTCGTACGCAGAAATGTCTCGTACGACACGCAACATTTTAAGCTCTAATTCACCTATGGACGACATATTTTTGTAGGTTGCCAGTTTTTTGTGTGTCAACCCAGTAGTGCTTTAATATTAGCACAAAGTAAATTGAAGTTCTTCGTTCGTTTGGACAGCAGGTTGAAAAATGTTGTGAAAATGGCTGATTTTTCTAGCATGGAATATAACCTAATCAGGCACAGATTCAGCTGGATTAGACAGGGTAGCTTTGAGAGGCTGACTCTTGTGCAAAAACAAATATGGCTTCCGAAATATTGTCTTTAACCTGGCTAGAGCCGACTCTATAATCTTAAACTATTATGGAACTCTGCACAAAAAAAATATTACTATACTGTATTGGGGACATGCATTTGAAAGACTGTAATTTCTCTCAGAATGTTCGAAGTGTCTAGTACAAATTTGATGGTGAAGTTCAAATATATGGAGGGTTAAAGTAAACTTCAGTTCTGGTTCATGATATTAAATCACGAGAGACTGCCTCAAAGTGATTTGAAAATATTCAATTTAATGCATCAAAGAATTAATGTGCATTTTTCCTGTTTGCAAGAATTGGGAATCGCCAAACAATAAGAAATTGAAGTATTGTGAGAGCCACCTGCCCTGCACACAGAAATACATGAACGGGACTAGTCAAAAAATGTCACCCCCCAAATTAAAAAATAAGCTGAATGGGTGATATGCTTTGATTGAATGTGAATGCATTTACGAAGTAGTCCCAGGCAGTACTGAAGTATTCTCTCTAAATACAAGGAAAAGAACTTGAAATCTCACAATTGTATTTATCTTTCCAACAATCTGTAGTTCCCATGTACTTTAATAAAAATAATTTAATATCGTACCTTTAGCCTAAGTGTGTTGGAAGCTCCTCTTATTCTTTGCGATTTTGTTGACCTGAAAATAACAATTTAAAAATGACAACACCATTACAATTACACAGTTAAAATCAAGGCCCCGTCTTACAAAGAGATACAATTGATCCAATCAATCTCAAGTACTAGTATATGGAAATCCATCACCACCATAATTTTTTCTTTAGGAGATTTGCACAATCTCCTTTATTAACCTAATCGTACAACTCTTTGTAAGACCAGGCCCTGCACTGCGAATGGAACAAAGTTCACAAATACATCTCAACAAAGCCGCCTTGTTTCTTCTACATCTATCATTATGAAAATTATGAGATCTCCAGGACTTAGGCCAAGTTTGAATGATAATAACTGCATCATCCCATTATAACTACCATGGTGACAGTAATCAACAGCCAATCAAAATCAAGGATTCCATGGAAGTAATCAATGGACGGCAAAGTTACCAGCATTTACGAGACCCATAATTGTTAGCACATATATAATATATTACTTTTCTGCTTTACACAAACTCATTATTAGTTTTGTTAATTTTGGAAAGTTAGATGATTTTTACGTGCTATAATGGAACACATTATTAATCATTAATTAAAAAAGTGTTAATTTAGGAATGGTAGCGAAAGAAGAGAGGGCGACATTCCCAACAGGTTGTTATTGAGGACGGAAGAAAAGTGACAGGCATAGTATTTAAATAAATGATTTAAAGTATTTTTTTCATACTAGCAAAATGAGGAAAAAGAAAGACATGATATCATTTTTTACTGCGCACTTGCTGATACAGGTATATAACTAAATGCATTACCATACTATAGAGTATCACTATAAAAAGGCTTGAATGATATAATATTTCACACAGAGCTATTAATTGTGAAAAAATCCTATTTTTTGGTCCTATTTTCATCCTAAACTCCTATTTTTATGTAAGATTTTGTAAAACATACCAGAAATCATTCTTACACAAGTTTCAAGGGGGAAAATCCTATATAGTGTCACTTTTCCCCTTTTAAAATCTTACTAAATAGGATAAAATCGTACAAATTGGCAGCTCTACACGTGAGTATGCCAAAGGCAAATCTCCAGGGACCTTGGAGGTGCACAAATCTATTTTAAAAATAAGACCTGTGACAGACACGTAACAATTAACCATTTAATTGTTTTAATATCTTGTGAACATTTATTTAGAGATATTACATAAACTTAAAAAACGTGCAGTCAGAATTATAAACAACTTCCCTTTTTATGCCCATTCTTATTCTATTTTTCATTCTCTTAAAATTTTGAATATTCAGGATATGTACAAATATGAAATGGGACTGTTTATGTATCTATATTCTAAAGGTCTTTTAGCATCATTTTTTTTAACTGTTCGTTTTTTATTTAACTGTTTTAAATAAAATTATAATATTCATGAATACCCTACTAAAAATGCTGCAAACTTTGACTTTCCTAACATAAGAACTTGACTTTCTCACAAATCTATTTTCTTTCGTGGTCCACTACTTTGGAATTCTTTGACGGTTAATTTGAAAACATATTGTTCATTTAATATTTTCAAACATCACTTTAGAAATTTCATAAATGATAATTAAACATGTTTGAAAATATTTGTTTGTATATAATCTAAGTCATATCACTTGTGTCTCTGTGTCTTTGTAATGTTTTTTAATGTTTTTTTTACATTGTGTATCTTTTGATATTGTCAATAATTGTTATTCTTTTTAAAGTAATTTGGGTTGATCGTATTATAGAGAAATTCTCTCCTTGGCTGCTTCCCTCACAATGCATTTTTTTTTCTTTCTTGTAAACAAATATGTTTTTGATGTTATGCATACTTTGTTCTTCATGTATTTTATCATCTGTTCATTTTATGCAGAGAGAAAAATAAACTTGAATTGAATAATACCTGCTTTGTATAATCTTGAACAAAAGATTGCTTCAACTTAAGAGGATTATTCCTATTCATTTGTTATTCCTCTACATTGGCTTAGCAAAACAATGCACCTTTTCATAAAGGCTTAATAACCATGGAGATTAAATGGCTTTACTGAAATTATGAAATAGTTTACCAATTCACCTTCGATTATTTTTTCTGGAGTAAAACATTGGAGAGCAATTTGTATAAAGCGCATAGAGCAATTTAAATTGATTATGCGCTATTTAAGTACCAATTTCTTATTATACTATCAATATAATTACAATTGTTGGTGAATGGAACAATTTTTTTTGGAGGATAAGTAGCTGTAAGCAGCAGTACATCTCAAGCTAAAAGAGATACCTTTTGTTTTTTTTTTCTCTGAAGAAGAGAGTATTACATTATATATATATTTAAGGCAGAAAATAACCCTCCAAAAGGAAATGGGCAGAATTATTTTAGAGCGAAATATTTTAAAGGGCGTCTCACAAGTAATTACCAGAATCAGAAAGCAAAAATTGATACACAGCGAAAAATCAGAAGATAATTTATCCTTGCCCATGTAATGTGCATAAACACGTTTTAAAGAAAGTATTAATTGATTTGTGATGAAGTCTGTATTTTAAAGGGACTGTAGAAAGAAATGAAATGCAGAAGCTCTTTAAATGGCTCTTTTATAATATCCTTCAAAATAGACCCACGTTTTGCAGCGCCCCATTTTAGTCATTCTGTGCTCCATAAATGGTGCTGAACTTAAAGCAACACTAAAGCACTGCAGACTACACTCTATTTGGGCCTGACCCTTTCAAACTTTACTCGTGTACCAAAAATGCGGACCAGGGGGTGTTTCACAAAGATTTAAGTATGACATAGGTCGCACTTAAATGTCAACGCGTACATGATAATGCAACGCGCAATCTTATTGATCAATACGCAGTAGTGCGCATCCTCTTGGCATGATCTGACCAATGCTGTCATGTCTTTCATACTGCGCGCAACTAGACATTTAAGTGCGACTCTGAGTCATACTTAAGTCTTTGTGAAACACCCCCCAGGATACAAGTATATGTAGGCCTTTGTATTCTTGTGTCTGAAAACTACATGTACTTCATTCAATGTAAATGTATCTTATTTCCTCCATTCCCTGGGGAGTGTGTGCGGGAATGACTGATTGAATCCGATGACCGAGGTAATGATATATCTGTAAAGCACTTAGACGCGTCGTTCCGACGCATTAAGCACTACATGTATTGTATAAATGTTAAAAAAGAACGAGTTCAGAAACAAAGCTCTGTATGCCGAAGTGTGACGTCATACATTTTCATGTTTTGCATATCAGCGTTTTGGATACCATATTTTGGTAGATCGAGCATGATGAAGAACCCCTACAACCCAAATTTGGTGGGAATCGGTCCATGGGGCCTCCCAAAAAGACCTCATGAATACATAATTAGTCACATTGAAGTCAATTTATAATTGACCTGATTCCTAACATTTACACGTAGAACCAGACGAATAACACACTGACTTCTATGGGGCTAATTATGTATTCATGGGGTCATATCTAAGGCCCCCATGGACCGATTCTCACCAAATTTTGGTAGTGGTGGTTTGTCATCATGCTCTACCAAAACATGGTATCAAAAATGCTGAAATGCTACAGAAAGTTTGTTGTGATGTCATCACTTCAGTACTCTATAGGGTCAGAGGAGAAAGTCATGCTGCTTCACTGCAAAATCTACATGTATTATCTACATTTCTCTCACATTCCTATCTACCTGCAAACTGCATTCATCATCTATGCATGCTTTTATGAATTAAAGTTACAAGATGGAATTGTCTGTCTTTTTGGCAAAAGTCAAATGACATACGTCTCTTGTGTCTTTCTTTGAGCAGGCCACTCAAGGTGCGATAGACGGGGGACTTGGGGTCCATGCGGGACAAATCCCATACTTCTTCTCTGGTTAGTTGATCAGTCCTGGGTGTTAGGTTATTTTAAGGGTTAACACTTATTTGATCTACATGTATTAAATGCTTCTGAGTTTAAAATAGCCTCCACCAAATTAATAAAACAGTAAATAGGCAATAGCATTCTATAAATAAAAATAGCATCACTGACAATTTATCTATTTTCCATAACCAAATCAGGGTCTGTTTCGTAAAGACTCAATGACAAATTTACATACTGATCAGCCAATCAGATTAAATGATATCAGTAGCTTTTAACTGTTTTTGTAAATTTATCATATAACAAGTTTTATGAAATGGACCCCTCATATTGTAGTTTCATAAAGTAATTTGTAAACTGACATTATTCAAATTAACTGGATTATGGCATATAAAAACTATTTTATTATTTACTATTATCACACATTTTAGCACAAACTACATACTGTGCACTTTCTTGAGAATTTGATTTGAATTACAATGTTGCAAATTATCAAAATATGAAAAACATGAAGCACTTTCTTTTGCACCTTATATTCCAGTCATTTGTTACATGAAGGTAGTGCATAATATTTACACACAGCTCTATGAAACACCATACAGAGATTAACGTAGTTGTCACACAAGTCGTGTGGTCCAGTGGTTAAGAGCATTGGACTCATAATTGCAAGGTTGTGAGTTTGAATCCCCACTCTGCCATTGTCTCCACTTTGATAAAAAGACCCGAGAGTAAGGATCTGTCATCTATAACTTCAGCCATTATGACTGATTATAAACCTAGACATAAAATGTTTCCTAGATAATTAGTTAGTATACCAGCTTGGCGTTTACTAGCAAAAAGCTGCCCTGCAGAGTTCCTACGGGAGTTACTAAAAGACAGAAACTTTGTTCTACTAAGCTCATTTAAAACCACCATTTTGATATCCCAAACTGCCTAGTTGATTTTTCACTAATGATTTACATGTTTATACTTAAAGTTAATTAACACTGAACCCTCAGCTGTTGGCTACACAATCAAGCTATACATAGTGCTGCATAAAACTCAGAAATACACATAAAGCACATGCAAGCAATAAATGATTCTTTAGGTTGATGTACCTCTACCCTGCATGTACATGTTGTTTCAACAGTTAAATGCATTTAAAACAAAATGTCAATGACCCCCTGTCTCAGTACCGCCCTTAAACTAGTTTACTGGAAACTATCTTAATGTGCAATTACAGTTGAAGCGGTCTTGGAGGCAATCTTTCAAACCAGTTTGGAAAACCGCCTCGCAATGTAGTTTTCAAGATCACTTTGCCTTGTTAAACTGGTTTTAGCATACATGTATATAAGGACACAACCGTTCTTCAGGAAGCAATCCTTGCACATTTTGAGCACGCTACTCCTCACTGTGTGTAGAATATCTATGTTGCGGTTTAATTGAATTTCCTGTGGAACATGTCACCCCCACTGAGAGCGTTCCAATAGCAACAAGGCCACTTTCTTTTGAAAACCACCTTCAGCTGATCAAATGGGAACACCTAGCAAAGCTATCTTCCAAACTGGTTTCCTGAACCGATTTCCAGTAAACTACATGTAGTTTTAGAATGTATAATGAGAACGGTGTCAATGACACTTTCGATAGCAGTTTTACTTTGAATCAATGTTAGTAACCTTCATGTAAATCCAGCTCTCGGCTCACAATTAGTCTCACAGTTAGCTCGCTTGTACTGTACAGCAAAATTCATCAAATGCTCAAAATTTGCGAAGTACTACTTTCAAAATTGCCCGCGCTCGGCCTTCAAGAACACTTCCTCGAATTAGTGTACCGTACACTGTAGTTCCCATGGTAACAGATAATGCCAAAGACCTTCCTTTACAGCAGAGTTAGTATCCTACAGCTCCTAACTCACAATTAGCCTGCCTATACTGCAAAATTCACCAGTCTCAACATGTTACTTGTTACTATTTTCAAAATTGCCTGCACTCGGCCTTCAGGAACACCTTCTATTCTACAGAAAATCACCCTTTTACGAAAATCACAAGGAGACTACATGAAAGTTTATGCTCACTTGCATTACTGTTGAAGCATCAAAGGCTTTTAAGCTGATTCTGCCATAGAGAGGGTAAGATGTAGACATTTTTTTACTTTTTTTCTCCACATTAAATGTATTTGTGTAAAATAACCCAATGAGATAAAAAATTCATAAAGCACAGAGACAGAACTTGTACATTTACAAGTACTATTCATATTGCTGGATATCGCTGCAATTTGGTAGTGGTTCAATATATTCCTCTTTAATCTATATGAATATTCATTTCTACATGACTCTCAACTCCCAGCAATCTGGCGAGTCAATTACATGTAGGTGTTATATTGATTCCACCATCATCATCATCACCACCACCATCATTAACATCACCATCACCATCATCAGCTCCTATCCCTGTGTTCAATGGACCATATCACATAAAATCAATCAATTAAAGTCATTTGTATAAAATGCATGCTATTATACGATTATAAAACTATATACGATAAGATCTGGTAATTTTCAAATTATCCTCATCTAGAATGCCATTAACATTTATTTGTGGGACGTGCTGTTTTCTGATTAGTAGATTTTAGTAATTTGTTATTGTTGGTGCAGCACAGCTTCAATTACTTGGTCATTTCTGATAATTAGTATAGATTATCTCATGCGAGTTTGAATTCATTTAGCATTGAAAGATTACAATAGGATACTGGAATCCTGTAAGCTCCACCACCAACAGTATTTTTAAAGGATTTATCAAAATTTTAAATGATGAATACATTTTGGCGGCAGAGGGGATTAAAAGGGACAGAGGTGATTAACAGGGGCAAAGCCAGGGACTTTTGCTATCAAATGACACCATTTGTGGCAGCAGAAACTTCCTCAACACATAAATACTACACCAGTAACACCGCAATTTATTCAAGCTATGTTTGCTTTAGTTTGTATCCATTAGTATTACATGTACACAAAATGTTTATATACAGTGTAAGTTTTCATTATTTTCTAATATACTATATATTTGTATAAATAAACAAAAGAATGTTGCAGAATTGACACAAACATATCATGCTATCAAAGTGATAAATTTTTGGTACTGGTGTTAATGAGAGCGGGAATCGGCCTAACCTAGCTCCAACACAGAACAAGGATATTGTTAGCGTAACACCTGGTGAGGGCAGTCCCATCTCCAACTCAATACAGTGTTGACTCAGTCCAACACCAACACCAGGTGTCAACACCAGGCATATAGTCTCATCTGCAGGCTCGATCATGATGCAAGAGTCACAAAACCTGCATGGTGGTTAGAGGAACTAGTACAGCTTAAATTATGGAAGTGGGGTATCAAGACAGATTCCTGTTTGCCTACCTTAGTGGATGACTTTGTGGATCCGGTGCGCTGCTGATGGTGTCTCTGCTGACGGTGCCTCTGGTGCTTCCTGCACTCACTAGGTCAGGCCTTTGGACCACAGGAGCTGGACCGGACACGACAGACAGATTAATCATTGCACCTGCATGGAGCACGAGAGAAGGATTTTCTTTTTTTTAAAAGCAGGGAATGGGATGTAATCTGTGAGCCCTCAATTTTGACAACATTCAAATTAACCTTTAGACCCATTCAATTTCATTTAGAACAATGGTGTAAATCCTTGAGTCACACCTATTGCTCAGGGGGGGGGGGGGGTGGAACAATAGATCATTCCCCCAAAACAATAAGTGTGACGGAAGGATTTACGCCAGTGATTTAGAATTCTGGTATCATAGGATGCAGAAAGAAGACCACAGGATTTTTTTTTGTGGGGGGACTGATTCTTTGAATAGATAGTCTGTATAATTTGTTAAGGCAGAAAAAAAGGCATAATCTACACTGCTGAAAAATACTATAAACCATTGGCAAACTGTACAGTATATCAGGGCCACATTCTTAGGGTGAATAGCAGGTAGAATCCACTGTCGTTGTTATCCTTCAGCCCCGTAGTCAGGGTTTCCAATTTGAGGGTTCGATCTCTTCTCTTCCCTTTTCCTTTTTCTTCAATATTAAATTCTCTTGTTCTTGACAAGGGGGATCTAATCCCCAACCCACCCCCCCTGGTTACTTGCTTGTCCCTAATCATTTTCACTTCAAAAATTTTCCTATGCTGCAGGTGGGCACTGTTGGGGGCCTAACTTCACGGTCCTATTTCATTAATGGCTTTGAATACAGATATGGAATTTCCATATCTGAATTTAATTTTAACAAACTATTAACTGGCGAGCCCTCTTTATCGTGGTCATTTCCATTGCTACAAATATCAGCTTTAAAGTAACAGGGGCCAAAACGGTAAAGGTTGGTCACTCGCCCCTCGATGACCGACTCTAACCGTTGCTATAACTGTAGAAGATATTCACCTGATGAAGTATTGGCACCGGTGGGTCCTACTTTAAGGTTTGGGAAGTTATTGTTGGTAGTATATAAGCCTGGAGGAGGTGTAGTGGAATTGAGGTTGCTCCCACCTCCGCCTCTCGTGTTCAACCGTACTTGCACAGTCCCTGTTAAAGACAAATGCCAGTTGTGGTTACGATCTCAAAATGATTTTGAAGGGAATCCAATAAAATGACCACCCAAATGTTTGTATGTATAATATATAAATGTAAGTACAGGTATACTAACAAATGTGTGTCAAATGGCTCTCAAAGAAAATTTGAAATTAATGAGAAATGAGCAAAACAAACACTGAATTCCATGAAATGTTGGGTATTTTTCCAAACAATATTTATACACTGTCCCACATATGCTCTTCTGTGTTAGTGATCATAAGTGTTGTCAGTTTTCGGCTGAGATTTCATGATTTCACAAAGATAAGTTTATGGCAGTGTACCAGATCTAGATCTATGGTTATGGGGTGACAATTCACCTTGATTTTTAAGACTTTCTCATGAAATAATTGTTTGATGCAACTATATTACATGTACCTTAAAGTGAATTGAAATAGGAGCATTAGGTTGCGACTTACATTGTATCTGTTCAGTTAATCCAGTATTTCATGAGGTAACCAGGAGGCATTTTCTTTCATATCTTAAATTATCAAAGAAGGCATTGTAAAGAGCGAATACGACGCAATCTGCTCTGTTTAAAAAATTTTGAGGATGTCATTGTGATTTTGGTACTTAATGAAATTATAATGCATAATCATAGCCACTATTTTTCATTTAAAAATAAAATTGCCTGTGTAGGATTTCAAGCTAAACAACTAATTGCATCAATAATCTAATAACCAGGACAAGCTGAATGCAACACAAATTTCTTCCTGCAGATGTGTTATAATAAGTATTTTAAAACTCAAAACTACCAAAAACGACAAGTACCTGTACAGTAATTTTTTCCAACCACATAAGCATCCAGAAAGAATTAAAGAAAGTACAAAACATGAACACTTCTTTCTATATTTTGGCCAATAATAGTTGAATCGCTAATCTAAACTATAATTGAAGACAAAGTCCTGAGCCCCGTTGCATAAAAGTTAATATATTATGGTAACTTTGCCATCCAATGGTAACTACCATTGTAAAAACACTCAACAGCCTATCAGAATCAAGGATTTCATGGATGTGAATGTATGGCAAAGTTACTATAATAGTACCTTTTATGCAACAGGCCCCTGTTCTTAAAATCAGCCATGTATGCCTACCAGTTTCTCTTCTTTGTCCAGTATTTGCACTGAGTATCCTTCTTGCGTATCCTCCATCCATTATCCTCCAATCTCCCTGCCCCAAGGCAGCGGCCGCAGCCGCTGTAGAGTTCATATTACCATGTCTCCCACGCAAACTCTCATTGTCCATGAGTGAAAGATTCTGAAAGTCCTGTTCCGCAATCACCAAGTTGTTGCCCGTGTGCTGGGAGCCCTTGCGAGACGGGAACCGCTGTCGTTGACCGGCGAGGTTGGGGGCCACGCCCGCACCGTTGATCATCCCTGCCTGGTCCGCATGCTGGCTTAACGTGCGGACATTGCGGCCAGCTGACGAAGTGGGCCAAGGCATTCCTCCCGGAGGTTGGGGCTGGGTCTTGGCCATTTGGACGTTATGGTTCACAGTCTGTGTCTGCGGGGGAAATATGGTGTTCCTGTTATTTATAATGGTTCTTATTGCATGATTACGATCATTCCATAGTTTTCGTTTTAAGCATATGATCTCAGCACATTCCTACATGCTTGTGTTTTTTTGTTATTTCTAACAAGCAGTAGAAATATATTTGTATCAAAAGCATCTTCATGTGCTAACAATTAATGTTTTGTTAGAGTACATGTAGGAATAGGCAAAACAAGGTAAAAAGGAATTAATTTCATATCAATAAAGTGTATTGCAATCTTTAGACATAGAATATTAAGAATGTTATTTTGTTCTCATCTGGAAGGACATTACGTCATCTTCACCATATATCTTCTTGGATGAAATGAAACACAAAATGCATATAAAACATCAGAATCCGAATAACTAATCTGAAAATTTAAAGCTGTTCGTTAATTATAAAACATGATTATTTTTCCAAACAGGAAAAAGAGGTTAGAGCAACTCGGTATTAGCAGTTGGGATAAGTAAAAAAGAAAAAGTAACTCAAACTATTAGTGTTTTAGGAAGTACGTCATATTTGGGGGTACACTAAATTCAAAATGCACCATGGAAATTAATCAATGACTTTTGAAAATAGTAATTGTCAAACCTATGATCATCACAGACTGAACGAAAGTATTCAGTTGGAAATCCTAAAACAATAAAAATAAGATCTTAAATACAGTAATTTAGATTGAGGGTGTCCATTTCTGTGGATCTTAATTTCAACATTTAAGACAAGTTATATCATAGGGGTAAGGAAAGGGCTTGTAGGAGGATGGGGTGCTTAGTGGGAGTTGTTCTCATCACGCAATTATTTCCATCATTTTACAAGTTAACAATGCCACTCACTCAACAGAGGCGTAATAAGCCAAAATTTTTGAGGGGGCCAGATATGGCGTGTCTTGCAAAAATGTTGACATTTTTATCCAAAAATCCAATCTTGTGATAGTTTTTGACATACAGTAATATTCAGAAAATAATTAATTTCACCCTTCTCTCTTTCATTTTCTATTTTTTTCAGCCCCCCCCCCCCCTCCCCCATCTGTATGCCACTGCCACTCAAAACCATGAAGAGGGATAGGGTTAGGGAAAGAAAGGGTTAAGGTTTTGCAAAGTGCTGGTTTTCTCAGGATCACCACAGGGTGGGAGTGCAGGATCTGTGTGAAACGTGCCAATTGTTCAAAAAACCACTGCATTTTTGTGCAAACTGGGCTATTACTATATCCAAAAAAACACCATCACCTTTTCACTGAATGGTTGTACGTTCGGTATACACCATGCAGGGTCGGTGTGTCCCATCAGCTGGGACAGAGAATTACTGTAACTCAGACCCTGGCTCGAAAAATTCCTTGAGGATGCAGAGTACTACACAATCGGAAAAATAGAGAGTGAGAAAGGATGTAAAAGAGAGGGAAAGCATAGAAATACATGTCCCACCACATATTTTATCGCATCACCAATGGAAACCTGTGCATGCAGTTATCATTTCACCAGGTTACAGAACAAAAAAAATTACAAATGCCTGTTGAAAAGGGCTGAAAATCTGTGGAATAAGGTTAATTCTTTTCCGCTTTTGGTTCAACAGGTAAACTGAAACGTACTGTAAATAACGTGCATAATAAACCATATTCAAATATGAACCTGAACAAAAAGGGAAAATGAGCAAGAGCTTAATAAAAAGAAAAAAGGAAAACATCTTTCAGTAAATTCCAAAGTCTCCAATGACATCAGAATCCACATCAAGGAGACCATCCATTCTCTCTTGCAATAATCTGAAGATGAACTAGGAACAAGAACTATTTGTTAGTTTTAACATTGCAAATGCAATCAAACATTGAAGAATCAACGCTGAACAAGAACTCTTGTTCTCTACCTCCGTTTCATCATTCTTGGGGCTGATCTGTTCTTTAGGCGCTACCCTTCTGCCCCATCTCTGTGCTTGGCTTCTACAGGCTCCAGGATCCTCTTTCAGACCTGTTGTACTCAAGGAATTCTCCCACTTATAAACGACTTCTGTGGGTTTTCTTACTGATGTAACTTTCTCAAGAATTCTATGAACTCCATGTTCTTTTTCTCCCAGATCAACTTCTGCTGTAGCATCTTCAGACAGATGCACACTCCTTTCTGAAGAATTTCTTGATATGACATCAGGGAGACTTCTATTCATTCCAAGGTTGTGTTCCAGATCTGCTGGTCTCTTGGAATCTTCTTCCCGCAGGGATATTCCCTCTGAAACGTTTCCTATTGATACAATGTCACTCAGAGATTCCACAAGTAAGTCTGTTCCTGAGACAGATTTCAATGAGCTCAACGATGTCTTCGAAGAAACATCTGGTAGGTGCTGACATTCCTCCATGGAAAGGCCACTCCTGTTGTTATTCTGATTCTTCTTGGTAGCAGGGTTTCTCAGGCTTAGAAGAGGAATTGCACTTGTTTTCTTCTTCACAAATCCACTGGATGAGCTTGTTTGCTGATCCTCCAGCTCAATCTTTTTGACACGTCTGGCTGCTATCTTCTTTTGACAGACATTCAAGAACTGGAGACTAAGTTCCGGTGTCATGAGCTCCCTGGCGCCCCTTCTCTGTCTGGTATCAGGGACCCACTGTTGCAAAGCTTCAACAGTCAATACACCATTCATCGCATCCTTTGGATTCTTGTCTTCGTCCCACACCACCCTTGCCCTTCCGTCACTCAGCCTGGGACGGGACGTCGAGTTCGGCCTCTGGGATGCCCTGTCCATTCTATAGACACAGTGCATTTCTGGCAACGACTGATGACTGCTGTTGTTGTTTTGCTGCTTGTCCTTTCCCCCACTCTCCTTAGATCCATCCTTCAATCTTCCTCCTTCGGTCACACGCCTAGAGAGATCACTGCCAGAAGCAAGCGACAGAGGGTCCTGACTCCTCGCCCGATTGGCACCTTGACCACTAAGGGTCGGGTCACTCACTGTTTCTATCTTGGACACGTGCATTTCTGTTGGGTAGTAGGAGTGCTTGTGCATGTTGTATGAGAATACTTCTGGAATATAATTAGCAGGTGTCCGCCTCTCGGAGCGAAGGGAGGGTCTTGTTGTTGGTTCAGTATTGTTGCTTTTGCTGTTAGACCTTCTGTTATGATTAGAAGGCTGATTCAGCAGTTTGTGGTAAGGAGGGTTGTCTAGATGGAGGTACGAATTCATACGTCTTTCAAGGACACTGTTGCAGTAAGGTGCAGATGAAGCAAGAGCCAATCTGTGGTATTCCTGCTTTTGCCATTACAATGCATATAAGAAATTCAAAAGTCACAGTTAGATTATGTAATAAGAGCTGGTCCTTATCTTGGTGACAAGAAGGCTAACTGTGACCCACCATCACCAAACAAGCCATGAATTTGACTTTTCTTATTTGTTCAACTGTGATTGAAAGAGCAGATTCTTAGCGTGAAAATTATACAGTACTTTCTATAACTTAGTAAAGAAAAATACTTTGAAATAACACTGATAATGTGACAAAGACATACAAGGTACAAAAAGTGAGTGTAAAAGAGGGAGATCAGGGCCGTCTTACAAAGAGTTACAATTGATCCAATCAACCGTATCTCTATGGAAATCCATCAGTGTCATAACTTTTTCTACATGAAATTTGCAAAATGTCCATTGTAAACAAAGGAGGACACACTAAATTGTCAATAAATCGATGAATTTATGAATATACATCATACCTCAATTTTTTTTAACAAACATGCATTACCGGTATATATGTTGAGTTTGGTGGCTTTCCATAGTTGCGATTGATCAAATCAATCAAACTCTTTGTAAGACCGTCACAGAACTAGGTTTAATGTCCAGAGCATGAAAGGGTTAGATATTTATTTGAATTATTGGACATAAGGTGAAGGGATTTGCTTTAATTCTAAAAATCATTTGAATACATACAATCTTAAGCTTTTAAGTCTGCTAAATGTATAGTCAGATTTTTTTTTCAAAGCTATGTACATGTAAATCAATATGGCTTTAGATTTTGTGAGTTTCTGGCGTATTATAAAAGTGGGTAAATCATTTTCAATCAGTTTCAGTTGTAGGTTATACTGGACCCTTAAAATGTGACAGCTGGTTGACTGATATGTTGCCTCTCAAAGAATAACAATCACCAATAACTTCTTTAATCCCTACTCTCCTATTTGTTTATTAACAACAAGAGCTGTTTTGCGAATAATGGTTGTATTGTGGAGAGGTCACCTTTGGAAATTTCAGTTGACAAAAAGAAACCAGACACAAAGAAGGACAAATTAAGAATTAAATACGCAAAAATAGTACCACAGAAACAACAATTGCACATATGTATATTGCAAATTAGGTTTACCAGATTCACCAGTTCATGCAGTAAATGTTATCGTATTTAGCCAATGTTTAGTACACAGATTTGCTATATTCTTGTTATTTTTCCCCCCTCTCAATTGATTTCATCTGCAACTGTACCTGCGGAGAAATATCCAGTGGCGGATCTAGCCAGGTTGAACACAATACCATATTAGGGGCCATGTTCTTTTTGAACTGTCGGCCTCTAAAATGAATTGTCTAATCCTGCTAGATCTGGGCCTGGAAATATCAGTATACATTTACATGTCATTCACTTATATAAGAATGCGTAAAAGAAGTGTTTCTTTTTTTTTTCATCTTACAAACAAGCACAATCACATAATTCTTTAAAAAAAAATAGCCGCATCGATTTCAAACGGAGTCCAAAGTGAGAGTCTGGAATTTTCAATCACATCAATTGTGCTACCTAAGTGGTGCATAAAACAAGATATTGCAGTATTTTCGGTGTAAAGAATCCCTTGCCAAACTAAAAAACTGATCACACTTTTTGTGGCAATCAAAACTTCAAACTAGATGACTGATTTTTTTAAAGCAAAAAGAAAGTTTTTATTCAGCTAGACAGTGTACATTCATCGGAATCTGGTGAATGTGACAGCAAGCTCATAGAAAAGGAGAGAAAAGAAGGCAAATTCTTACTTTCACTCTTTTGCTTTGATTTGATCACGATTCTGACTATTAATGAATCATGTTCAAATGAGCTCATCATGTTTCATTTGTCAGTGCAGAACTCGCAACTACCAATAAGACATTTAAACGAAATGACTTTCAAGAATGGAATTTTAACTTTAACCAATTACATCAGTTTCTACTTTTTTCAGCACACTGGCAGCAAGGATCTATTAATGGAAGTAAAATGTAAATCAATGTTGCCAATTTGAAGGACATCGTCAAATTCTAGGTATTGCAGCAATTGTATGTGTTACCAGCCACCCCAAAACCAAATATAAGTCGCCAGTGAAGGTTCTCTGTTAAGAACTTAAACAATAATTTGGTCTTAAGAAGCAAGAATCGTTAACTTAACTTATATGAAAGTACAGAAACTCTTTCTCCTTCATTCTGTCAAAATTTGAAGTTATACTGGTCAATAAAAGACAAGACACACATATTTTCCAGGACAACTTGGACGTTTCATAGAGATTGTACAGTGTGCATGCCTCATGCCTGAATGAACCTAGAATTTTAAACCTTGATTCCTCCTTTCTTTCTGAACCTGTCACAAAAATTTTTCTACTTTCAATCAAGTACTTGTGCAGGTTATTTTGATTAATTTTGACAAGTTTTACACCATTTTAAACTTAGGACGAGCTTTATCAAGCTCACTAAAAGTCTCAAAATTAATTTTGGGCGACTTATTGTTTTTAGGGTGGCAGGTGGCATATATATGTTTTGAATATCATACTTCATGATGTATGTACTGTATTTGTAATGCCAATAAAACAAATTTCCTACATATATACCAATAAAAGAATCTGAATGAATACAAATGAATGAGTGGATGGATGAATGAATGAATGAATGAATGGGCAAATAAATGTACTTACATTCGGTTGCCTATCTGCGTTTTTCATAACACCTACTGTGCCAGGGGTACAGTGCAGAAGGCGGTAGACATGCTCCACCACACCCAACCCCCGAACCAGGTTGTCTCGCTGGAGAAGAGCACTGATCCTCTCAAGCTCCTCTTCTTCCACGATATCAAGAGGCTTGGTGAGGTCGATGGTCTCGAAGTCATAACAATTCTGTGAGGGGTGGGGTGTGGGGATGAAAAAAAAATTGTTATTTTATTGTTTGAAATAGAAATCTGAGAATAGAAATTTATTTTGCCCAATTGACCAGTGCCCCGCAGCCACTGTGCAGCGCCAGATTGACGAGGCTCTATCCTTCAAGTGTTGAACAGCAAACAGGGTAGCAGCAACTCCCATCTATTTACGTCTTTTAGGTCTGACGTGGCCGGGGTTTGAACTCCCGACCTCCCGGTTGCGAGACGGTTGCTCCACCAACCAGGCCAACACACCGGCATAAAGGCAAAGAACCAAACAGTTGATCATGTTCCATTGAATACATTGATACCAAAGGTTGAGGTCTAGTGTGCTATGCGAACCGTTCACTCGAGATACGGGTCTGAATGTGCAGGCTAGTATGATGCCTTGTGTACTGAAGGCCCTCTATCTCAGGAATTGGATTAAAACAGTTTGAAGCATGCTAGTCTTTGTGTGGAGACCCACTTATTGATCAAAGTTTTAATCAGGGTCTAAGCCTGCAGACTAAATATAGGAGTTGGGCACATTTAGCATTTGACAAATCAACGATGGGAGGGCAGAGTGAATGCTGAACTTTAGACTGATACAGAAAAATTTACACAAGAGAGAGAGATTAGGTGGGGGTAACTTTACGATGCATAGCTTTCACCGAAAGTGACATGCGTATCATTTGAATATGATTTCTCGAAAAATGTAAAAAAAACACGATAATTTGAGCATAAAACTCTTCTTAAAAAAAGTCAAGTTCACAGTTTGTTGAAATCATCCCTTGAATATGAATGAAGTGAACTCATTATCTGATCAGCATTATGAATGTGTGCATGCACGTACCATGAGCACATTAAAACCAATGCAGAAATTGTCCACGCTGCTAGGAACAGAGTTCCTAATCTTTACACACTTGTTAAATATAGTATGCAAAGTTCTCACTTCAGTTATGAAACAAACAAAAAACGAATAGAAAGAAGTATCTTACATCGGAATGTGAGCGTGAGTAGTGTTTCTTGCCCAAAGCTACACGAGGAACGGTTGGCCTGCCTCTCCGCCTGGTCCTGCCATCGCCGTTTGGACTCTCTGGTCTGAGTCCTCCAGAGTCCTTCCTCTCACTGGGTTTCTTCTTCAACATCATCTCCAGCTTCTCTTGCTTGGCACGGATCTCTTCCCTTTGTTGCCTAGGTGATGCAAACAAACCCATATGAATAATATGGTGTGTTATTATCATTAGATTATTCTTGACATGCTTGATGTGTTTTCATTTTGGCCCTGCTTTTATTGTAATTTTCAAATATGACTTACATTCATTTCATTCAGGGACCTAGTCTTTCTTGAGGGGCATCCTTTTTCAAGCCTTTGTGCTTGTGACTGTCCCCTCCCATGCAATGATTGTTTATTGTTAATATTTTACCATGAAATATTGTCAATATATTTCATGTCGTATGTCTAATTTTTTGCATGGAAATAAAGAATCGATCAATCAATCAATAAAGAAGACTGTACTAAAATTTTGCAAAAGAAATTGTCCATCAAAAGAACAGTACTAAAAGGGGACATAACATTTGATCCCGAGATATTTGCTCCGGTCTAGATGTCTCAGAGGGTATAGGGTTAAGAGTTTGGATTGTAATGGAGTTTTTGGATCAGAATAATGTAAAGATAATGAGGATTTATTTCATTTTAGAGGGAGATAGATTATATGTTTGGCTTAATGTGCAGATTTTCCATCGAAGCCATTGTCGCCGCAACAAATGTCATGAAACCTACTAAAATGCCTTCCGGAGAATCGGAATGTATTGTCAAATTGTTGTGCACAATGAGCAAGATGACCGGACAATGAATTATTCAGAATTAATCAACCAACCAAAGAGGACCTTGGTCTGACCTCTAAAGGGGAATATCATCTAGCATCAATCCTTTGTTTCCAGATTCTGCCTGCTACATGGTGTAACTTTCAATATCAACATCTCCGAAGCCACCCATCTTTCTGCGTATCAAAACGTATCTTTAGGGCACATTAAAAACGTCACAATCTGCCTTCCTTGCTCTCAGGTCATATATCAAACATTTTGAGCAAGTTAATAACAGCACATTTCCCAGGATGCACTTCAGGGCCTCGTCTTTCAAAGAGTTATGATTGATCCGATCAACCTCAAGTATATGGAAATCCATCAATGTCATTTTTTTTTCTTTATGAACTTTGCACAATGTCATTTGAAAACAAAGAGAAGCATACTGAATTGTCAAGAAAACAGTGAATGTATGAATATACATCATATCTAGAAAATATTTTTGAACAAACGTGTATTTTAGATGATGACTATGCCGGCTGTCCATAGTTGTGGTTGATTGGATGAATCACAATTCTTTGTAAGAAGGGGCCCAGAAATGCATTGCAATATCCATAGCAAAACCCCATGAGTGTCAGTTGATCTAACCTTGCACACTCCCCTCTTGCTTTGGATGCAGCGGTTTCCTGAAAGAGGGAGCCACTGTGCTGGAAGTACTTCTCATACTTGTCCGAGTCGTCCATGGGGTATATCCTGGTAAAGTCCCCTATATGATTCTCTTCATACTTGAGCTGGACCTCTGCGGCTTTCTCATACGTGTCCTCGTATTCCTCTTTCCTATAAAGTGAAACAATGGGATGAAGCGTATATACCGATTCTGAATGATTGTCTTATTTTATCATTAAGTTTTATTATGTGCTTTTAAAGATCATATCTGAGGCCGTAACTATGCTTTGTTTGAAAGCAGATTACAAAAAGTGTAATTTCATGGATTTTTACTGATTACCAGCTGAGTGTTTTGCTTGAGAATACTGAAATTCACAAGCCTCGAAAATGGGCTATGTTCACTTATCACTGGTTTTAATTCTGTGATATCATTCTATATGAAAACATAAAAATTAATGAAAGAAAAAAAATGGATATAGATGAACTCTGTACAATAATAATTTTGCTTTGCTTTATAGTACTTAATCCCTCTCTAAGCGCTCTACAACAAATGCAGCATAGCTTCTGATTGAAGCTGTGATTAGATGCATTTATATCAGTAAAATATGATAATATCCTTATATTCAAGATTTCTTCCAGAGCCACTCAGCAAATATTTTTTAATCATACATACAAATACTTGGGTGGTAATTTTATTGAAATCTGTTCGAACTCATCTTTAGATCATTACCACAACTAGCATTTATCTTTTAAATGTACGGACCTGAATTCTTTGGGCTTGGATCGTGCCAGGAGCCTCTCTTTGATCTTTTTCCTCTCCTCCTCCATACATTTCTTCTTATCATACGGAGTCAGGTTGATGATGTTCATGGTGTCAAAGAGGAGACCCTCTTTGACTTCTTTGTCGAGTTTGGCATCGGTGTGGAAGCTTGGAGAATGGTTTACCTAGAACACAAGAGCATTGTTGAGGATAACTTCATCATGGATACATATTTGTATTTATTTCACCTGTATTTTTTTGGTAGATCTATTAATATACAGGGTGGCATTGTCAGTTTCAAAACTGCTTTCCACAACGGCCCTGCCATAACAAACAATTGTAACTAACTGTAATTTCTGTATAAAATTTTGATCACAATTATAGACAATAACTAAATGAATAAAACATTTTTGATAATTAACAAGTGTAATTTAACTGTAATATTAAAATGTATGCACTAAAGCAGGTACATGTAGATGTTTCATAAAACTGTTTGTTAGTTACGGGCAACTTTATGAATGACTGGTGATCATTTCTTGTGGTAATTGTTACACCCCGAATTGTTCATTGGCGATGGTTAGCACGTAAGAAAGGGTCACCGGTCATTCTTGTAGTCGCTCTTAACTTATGAACAGCTTTATAAAACACCCCCAGGTGGTCACTAAAGCAAGTTTCATAAACCTGTTCATAGGTTATAAGCGACTTTATTAACGAATGGTGATCCTCTCTTGTATCAAATGATACACACTAGACTTTCACTGGTGTTGATTTAGTCTGTAAGAAAGGGTCATCAGTCGTTCGTAAAGTCACTCATTTTAGTTTTATGAAACACCCACCCGGTTTGACTGCCATTATTATGGTGATCAACACGCATACATTCATTAAAGGGGAAGTTCACCCTGACAAAAAGTTTATTGTAAAAATAGCAGAAAAAATAATAAAAAATATTGCCGAAGGTTTGAGAAAAGTTCATCAAATAATTAAAAAGTTATTAGAATTTCAATTATTTGATTTGTGACGTCATATGCGAGCAGCATTCCTACATAGCAAATGGTAAAAAATCAATGAAATGTCATTTTCTCAGAAAATTGAAAATGGTTTTCACTGCAACTTTTGTATATCAATAGCCAAATCATTTCATACCCGATCATGAAAAGAAAACAAAATTAAGTCATCAGGAACCATACAAAATTTGAAATTCATACATTTTATATTACATAACACATGGGGCAGCTGCTCGTTTATGACGTCACAAATCCAAAATTTTGAACTCTAATAACTTTCTTACTCTTTAACGGATTTTCCTCAAACCTTCACCAATATTTTTTACTATTTTTTCTGCTATTTTCACAACAAAGTTTTCTTCAGGGTGAACTTCCCCTTTAAATACTTATATAGTGCTTTTCCTTGAATATGCTCAAAGGGCTTTACAATAATATGACAAAAGGTAAATCCCGCTCTTCAAGTGCTTGCAAAAAGTACCCACCTCTATCAACCATGGTTTGAGCTTCTTATCCAGCATGATGTCAAAGCCCAAGATCTCAAAGCACCCACTGCCTTTGATGTGGTTGGGGAAACACGTGCGGTAGTTGTGCTTGAGGACCGGGTGGGCCGTGATCAGGGTCTTGATGATCACGTCATGGATGTCCCTCCAGATCTTCTCGATGTCGTAGCCGTTGTTTTTGAACCACTGGTCGACTGTGGTGATTTTCCTGATGATCCAGAAAGAAAGACGAGGGAAAGCATAGTTGAAACACTGTATGGGAATGTTCATTTTGCTTTAATGGAAGTTGGGACATGGCTTTAATGCATCAATTATGCATATTTAAAATCCTTAACCGGTCATTTGACCCAGGACTTGCCAGTACCAAAGAACTCCTACTCCACTCATCGAGGAAGCACTTCAGTCAGTCACTGTGTAAAAATGTCACTGCGTAAAAATGTCACCATGTGAACCTGTCGCTGTAAACATGTCACAGTGTGAACCAGTTACAATTCAATTCAATTCAATCATGGTTTATTTCATATAACAAGTGGAATGCCTCTGGCCGTCTCACCTGCATCACGCGGTTCAATATAGCAGCAGTGCTGACTTTGAATACTACTCTAACTCGCACAAGATGTTCAGTGATACATGGTTACTCTTATGTCCACTTTTTATGAACTAGACCAATAAACTTACAGAGATATGATGGTTATTCAACAAAAAACCCCAATTCGGCCAAAGTTCATTGACCTTTGACCTTGGTCATGTGACCTGAAACGCGCACAGGATGTTCAGTGATACTTGATTACTCTAATGTCCAAGTTTAATGAACTAGACCAATAAACTTTCAAAGTTATGATGGTAATTCAACAGATACCCCCGATTCGGCAAAAGTTCATTGACCCTAAATGACCTTTGACCTTAATCATGAGACCTGAAATTTGCACAAAATTTTCAGTGATGCTTGATTACTATTATGTCCAAGTTTCATGAATCAGATCCATAAACTTTCAAAGTTATGATGGGAATTCAACAGATATCCCCAATTCGGCCAAAGTTCATTGACCCTAAATGACCTTTGACCTTGGTCATGTGACGTGAAACTCATGTAGGATGTTCAGTGATACTTGATTAACCGTATGTCCAAATTTCATGAACTAGGTCCATATATTTTCTAAGTTATGATGACATTTCAAAAACTTAACCTCAGGTTAAGATTTCGATGCTGATTCCTCCAACATGGTCTAAGTTCATTGACCCTAAATGACCTTTGACCTTGGTCATGTGACATGAAACTCTAATCAGATGTTCAGTAATACTTGATTAACCTTATGGTCAAGTTTTATTAACTAGGTCCATATACTTTCTAAGTTATGATGTCATTTCAAAAACTTAACCTCAGGTTAAGATTTGATGTTGACGCTGCCGCCGTCGGAAAAGCGGCGCCTATTGTCTCACTTTGCTTCGCAGGTGAGACAAAAACAATACATGCTACACAGTCAAAAGGCTGAAATTGCATGTTTACAATAAAATGTTCACAAGTCATACATGGGTAAAAGCAACATTCAAATATTTAAGGACAAGTCCACCCCAGCAAAAACTTGATTCGAATAAAAAGAGAAAAATCCAACAATCATAACACTGAAAATTTCATCAAAATTGGATGTAAAATAAGAAAGTTATGACATTTTAAAGTTGAGCTTAATTTCACAAAACAGTTATACAATGTATGCACATCCTGGTCGGTATGCAAATGAGGAGACTGATGACATCATCCACTCACTATTTCTTTTGCAGTACATCATAAAAAATATGAAATATTATAATTTCCTCCTCATTGCCAAGTGAATCAGCAATTAATTCCTCCCTGAACATATGGAATTAGCATTGTTTAATACTATATGATTTAGTCAACTTGGTCCTTATTGTCAAATCCGGAAAAATTAAATACTGTATAATTCAAACAACAAAAAACAAAAGAAATAGTGAGTGATGGACATCATCGACTGACTCACTTGCATGACACTGAGTTGTGCATATCACTGTTTTGTGAAAAATAATCGAAAATTTAAAATGCCATAACTTTCTTATTTAAAACTGATTTTGATGAAATTTTCAGCGTTATGCTAGTTTGATTTTTCTGGGGTGGACTTGACCTTTAAATACATGTCTATAGTTAGATGTGACTATTTTCCCAATGAATTCATGTAAAAATCTATATTTGTACCATTGTATATTTACTTTTCATGAAACAATGGTCATGCTACAATGAAAAATATATAAAACTATAGCAGTGCCCTGAAATAACATTGAGGCATTTCCCCCTCAAAAAATCAATTATTTTCTTTGTCCATCAAAATAATTTTATCTTTACAAATGATCTAATCTATATGGATGAGCACAATTTAATAAATTTTGATTGTTTTATCCCATTCAACCTTATCTCTATTGAATCATCTGTAACTATAAAAAAAAATTGATGCACATTTTCCTAGACATGGAAAATTGGCTCACAATGAGCACGTAACACTATGATAATGGCAGGTAACTTAAAAGGTTTCAGAAAGGTTTTAGAAGTGCAGAATAGAAAATATTTCACAATAGATTATGTACCTAATTTGTGTGATGGGAAAATTGGTAGATTTTAAGATAAGGTTGAATGTGTTTCAGATAGAAAAAACAAAAATAATATGTAATAAATCATAAGTTCAGCTTTATGTTACAGGTATGCACATATTGAATAATTGATTGACATCAAAATGTATATTTGTTAAAAGGTAAAAATTCTACAAAGAAACTGACCTTTTGTGACCACTTTCATCGTCTCTTATGAAGTCTGAGCTGTGTTTGTTGATGGCATAGTTAGTGAGATGCATACAAACATCATCCTATAAGAAAAGCAGGTACAAAATAATGTGATTTATTTCCAACAATTCAACTCTTAGTTAAGTAAACATGTATTTTATGATGTAATTTAGTTACCAAGCTATTTCAAAATTTCGATTAAGACAGGTTGGGGGACCATACATGTACATTAAAAAAAGACTACAAAAGAAAGTTGTTGTTTTTCAAGGGGGCAGGTGGCAAAATTTTTCGAAGAATGCTAATTACTTTTTTGTAATTGGGCTAATTTACCAACATATCAACATTTTGTTGGACTAAAACAAAAGATTCATGGCTGGCACTTGCATTGGTTTATTGCTTCCTGCACCCCCCCTCCCCATTATAAGTTATACAAAATAAAGGGCTCAAGCAAAAACATAATTATTCTTTTTTTAAGCAGACAAAAAATATCAAATAAAACTAAATAAAAATAAAATTAGCAAATAAAACTTTGCTTGAAGATACGAATTAAGCTCAGTGACGGCTAATCTACACATTGAGTAAGTACATGTGATGTAAATCATTCCTTCCCTAAATGTGAAATAAATTTGATTATTGGTGAAGTATACTCACAACATTGTTATTGGTTGGATCCGTGTACTTCACGGTGGCAAAGCGGACAAGGCCATCTTTATAGACGTATATCCTGAACGGATCACAGGACGTCACCACGACATAGATCCGGAAATCAAACTTGTAGCCATCAATAAGGAAGGGCTGCCAAAGAAAAGAAAATAAAGTAATAATACATATAGCGGTGTATCCCAAATTGGCAACTTTCATCCCTATATGTAGTAATTGATTGTTAAAGCAAAGAGGATGATTCTGTGATTGAAACTCTCATCAAATCAAGAAGAAAATGTGGTATCAGAGCTATAAACTGTAATTAATTAACTGAAGCGTTCATTTTATTCACCAGTGTCTGGAAATCATAAGCATTAAAGAAAAGTAGTCCGTTTTTCCTAACTGTATATCATATAAAATTAATGACATATTTCATTTCAAAAATGCATTTTTATCATAACAATAAAGACGGCAGAAAAAAAATATGCATCTAGAAATGTAATCCATTTTCCCCATTGATAGCATGTCATATAACATTACAATGAAATAATAAGAAAAGCAGGAGAAAAACAATAATGACTGCATTAATTCTACATAAAGATACAATAATAATAATATCAGTCGAAATGTGGCATGATGTTTATATACATATATCAAATATTGGTGTTGTTACCTTTGAAAGGTATTGTTGGCAGACCATGTGTTCCCCAGGTTTGATATCTTTAGGGTTCTTGGTGATGAAGATCCCCTTTCCTTGACATCCACTCTCTGGTTTACAGATGTACGTCTTGTTCTTCTTAGTCCGACAGAATGCTTGGTAGTCACCATAACTATAAAGATAATAATGATGATGATAATAATAATAGCTGGATTTATTAAGCGCTTTTTGTCTGAGGATACATGTACAAAGCTCAGCTATTATTACCCCAGCTTTAGCTGTGCTGCCATATACCGCAGGCGCTGAAGCATTCAAGGAATTTCTTCCGACTGGGTACCCATTCACCTCACCTGGGTTGAGTGCAGCACAATGTGGGCAAATTTATGGCTGAAGGAAAACACGCCATGTCAGGGAATCGAACCCACATCCCTCAGATTAAAAGATGAGTTAAAAACCGCTAGACCGTGACACCTCCACATGGGAACAAAAAAATACTTATTTTAACAGAGAAAATAGTGAAAAGATCACACTGAACTGAAAGATAACACTACTCTTGCACACAAAGGGCAGCCAAGCTCTTGATAAATTGTATTAATTTATGGTACATGTACATGCTGACATTCAAAACTTGCGTTGGAAGCCATCTTTATGTAGCATCCTATACGGTCAATGTTGTTGTATTCCCAATTCCTTTTTTGTACAGGGAAAATCTTAAACCACTCAAATGGAAATTACAAAGTTATCATTATTTGGGTTATCAGGCCCTGTACAGTAAATGACAGGCTGATGTTTTTTTTCTCTTTATTTGTTTATTAAGAGGATAAGTGTTAAATAATTTCATTAAACTGCGCACTCGCACTCATATCTAGTTTTTTGTCTCTTGATCTGAACTTATTATTTGCTGATAGTACGTAAATTGTTTGATGATTGGACAATTGAAAGTATTCAAGTCTGCATAAATCAAGAAAACTCATATCCAGAAATAATTTGCATGCTCATCTTCTGTCATCTAAATATATATCATACTTGGGGCCTTGCTTTTCAGAATTCAGCAAACATGCTACATGTGTATTTACACAACTTGGCCAAAACAAAAATCACTTGCCAACCTACATCATCCTAATAATAGCAGGAATAAATCTGCTCCATCATGTTTACAAACTTACTCTGCGGGGAGCACCCAGGTGCGAGGGAAGATAGCATAATCCTTGGGGAACAGCTTGAGTAACCGGGTCATGTTGCGGGCCAGAAGGTCCTTGCGGCAGATCTCTGTCATTCCAGGAAAGTGGTTGACTTTCTGCACAAGCAAACAAAATGAAATTCTAGCGCTTAGAGAAGGATCACTGGTTTGAACAGCAATGTGATAGTTGTGAGGTCAAAAGAATGGCTTCGAATTCTCTTGTAAAACACAAAATGTAGGTCTCTTTTTAGAAAGTGCATTTCAGGTGGGATTTAGTTTGCTCTAGTGTAATTCAACTAAATTTTGATTCAAGAGCAACTGTAGCTTAGGAATAAGGTACATCTTAATAATTCTTATCAAGATAAAAAAAAACTTGTAAATCAGATGTATTGGAGAATAATTAGAATATACATGTATTGTACATACTGCAATCTACATGTCTATTTACACTTATGTGGTGCTAAAAAGTTAGTGAACTCAACCAGAAAATAAACATACTATTAGTATTCAATTCCTCCCATCTTCTAGATTTTTAATTGTGAGGCCAGGTGATAAAATATTACAATAAAAAAGGTTAGTTTCTCTGGGCTTGCCGGACATTGTAGTGTTGTTGTCTTACATGTACTTGTCTATTTTTAGCACTCAGCATGAAGAAGTGCATTTTCTGTTGGCGTTCACTATAAACTTTTTAGCATCAAGTATATACATGTACATGTAAATAGGGAAAATAATATTTTCTGTACCTACACAGCTTTTCATATTCTAAAACACATTTTATACATACATGTACATGTATTTGACCCTTTTGTAGATTACAGTGGCAATTTTGTGCAACATCATTGGCTATTTTGGGCAGTCTAGGGGTTCATTTGCCTCGGCCTATGTACATGTACATGTATAATAATAATAATAATAATATGTCCATTTATATAGCGCAGTTACTATATGCATATACTCAACTGCGCTTTGATACTTGGTATCATACGTATTATTATACCGGCTGTAGCTGAGCCGCCATACAATAGGCGCTAATGCGTTCAAGGAATAAATCCTACCAGGTACCCATTCACCTCACCTGGGTCAAGTGCAGCACAACATAAATTTCTTGCCGAAGGAAATTACGCCATGGCTGGGATTTGAACCCACGACCCTGTTTCAAAGTCCGGAGACTAATCCACAGGGCCACAACGTTCCATATCACTTCTGTTACATGTACATGTACATGACTAATCAACATTCATACAGTATGCATGAATCCTGTATACATTATACATCGAAAGCCTATAATTTATGAAAGATGGCATGACATACATGTACCGGTATACATCCCAAAAGTAACCATATTGAATTATATCATAAAATCTTCATCTAGTAAAACAATGTGTTAAATCCTATTACCAATATTCATTGAATCTATGTGTAGATCAGAGTTTAGTTATTTATGCCCTATTTCAATATAGATCTTATTTTGATCCACTATTGTATGTGTATTGTATGTATCAATCATTTTTGTAAATTGTACGCAATTCAGCTGTGAGGCTGCTATGTGCAATGTTTTTTATACCAAAATAAAATAAATAAATAAAAAAAATCATGCAAAGTCTCTGAGGCACTGCCCAAAACATGTGCACATGTACACGTGCACTCGGCTGGTTGACTTGATAATTAAATTAGTTGATTACAGTGTAATTGCCAAGCACACCAGTCATGTATGTATCATGAATTAGCCTGGACTTCTGTGGAGGGCAACCAATGAAGGGGGAAGGGCAGGGATGTATCTGGTTTCACGTGGGGAGAGATCATGCTCACTTAATCAAAAACTTCCTGACAAAAATCCACTTCGTACTAGTTGAACACTTAAAGCAATGGTGAACATCAAAACATGATAATCAATATGTCTCCCCATCCTTTCGTGTTTATATCACTAGTTTATTCCGATTATACTATAATTAATAAATCTTTTCATATTATTAACAAATTATGCCTTATGCTTAACTTTGATTTAATTATGTTTAGTTTTATTTATATGCTGTATCAGTAATGTCTATCCTTTAGCTAGTTTTCATTTTTACAATTACTTTGTTTTATACTATTTTTGTATTTATATCTTACACTGTAAAGTGCATCGAGTTTTTTTTTTACTATGCACTTTAATAAATCAATCTTTATTATTATTATTATTAAACTGCAGAAGCTTGTTCCTAGATGTTTGTACATTGTATCCAAAATAATATTTCAACCATAAAAATCTATTACACTTTGGGTGGTGGTGGTGGGGTGGTGATGTCTATTTCGAACGATAAAACATGAATATTTTTAAAAACTTAAGTGTGAAAGACTCAATGTATACATGTTCATTTACTTACACAAACATTGATTTGCATTTTTTTTCAAAATATTTTTTTCTGCCAAATATCATATGTGAAGCTGAGCCAGTTATCTGCTCATAAGAAAATTAACTGCGGACTTACTAATCATTATTCTCCGAATAAATTTGTATCCAATGTATTTATATCTTAAGTAAACAGGCTGAATTTATTTGCATGTCTCTACTAATGACATATCAACTCTACTTCATTTGTATATGAAGTATAAGAAATTTTGTAAGTGACTTACTTGGTATTTCTTCATCTCCATGACCCTCTCCAACGGTACAGTCCAATCAGTCCAGTAGAGCGTCCAGTCTTCATCCTCTCCGACTTCTTTCATACCAAACTTCTTGGACATTCTTCGAACTGTCAAATCAAAGTTCAAAATAACAGTTTTCTTCAACAAAATCAGTACAACGGTATTAACCCCATATTTGCTTTGAAAGCCATGAATTACTTTTTTCATAATTATCACAAAGCCTATGTAAATTGTCCTTGGGAGATTTTTTCCCATTTTGTGGTACACTGTATAATATGAAAAAAGGTGGCCTTGCAAATAAATAAAATGATTGAATGTGAAAAGATACAAAAAAAGTTAATTAAAATAATGGGCAGAAAACATGCAAATTCGTTCATATTGATATTTACATGTACTTTCCAAAAAGCACGGAAATACAAGTATTCCCAGTGTGTATCAAAGTTAACATTAAAAACATCAAGGAAAATAGTCTGTCACATTTAAACATGAGACTATTTGTGAAAACAAGTTCATCAACAAGTAATTCTCTCATTAAACTAGACTTCCTGTCTTAAATCTAAGGTGACCTCAACTGAAAACTGATGACGGCTTTTATTACATTCATTATTTTAGTTAATTTTCTATTTCCTTTCAAGCTCCTAATGTACCGTACATTTGCCTTCTGTATGTAGCATAGACAATCATCTTTGACGTATTTACACAAACAAAATTTATCAGTTCAATGTTCACTATGTTAACGAGCATGATAAGATGCATTGTTTTTGAAAGACAAATTCTACATTCGGAACCATAACTTCATGTAACTTATCTAACCAGATGTATGCTGATACATAATGGACAAAGAACATTTTATAGGCAACTACCACTGAGCTCACCTGACTCATATTTGCAGCTTGAGAGGTTGATACCAATGATTCTGTTCAAACATAAAGAAAGAAAGCTTTCAGTAAATGAAATTTGATACATTACAATCGTTCACTCCATAAAGGTGGGAAAATTTTGTCACAAAGACACTTAAAGAAAATAAATAGAAGTGTTCAAGCCACCCGAACTCTGCTACTGTACATGTACCGGTACTTGATGTTCAGGGCATTAATATTGAATTATGAAAAACCTACACATATATTGCTACAACACAAGTAACAATTTGTTTTTGTGGGGTTTTTCTTATTATTTTTTCTAAAAATTTCCAAGGCTGCCCCATTCCTGCACTGTACTCATAAGAAAATCAATTGGTTATTGATTATGATTATTATCATTTTATTTTGGCAAGGACAAGAATATCAAATTGGTACAATGTACAGTACATGTAATACAACACATTCATTCATTTTTCTCAAACTATATTATCTAAAATGTTTGTATTTTAAGCAAACAGTCCATGTTTTTACTAATCCCATGGCAACACTACAAATGCGACTTCCTCTGTAGGCTATGCAACTTAAAGATATTGTGTAGATTACTTACTTGGTATCTCTTTGTACTAAAGTCTGATAAACTTTTAAAATGGAAATTGTGACTTTTTTTAGTTAACTATATTATGCTTAGTATTGTAAAACTGTGCTTTATATTAGGTTATGAATAGAATAAAACTTGAAAATATTGCAAGAACTCACTTCTTTTTTCTCCTCCTCTTCTTTTTCACCACGGAATCGGTCTTGGACGACGAGGCATCTGGCGTCTCCGCCGTGTCTTCCACCCCGCTGTCCCCAATATCTCCAACGTCTCCCTCTCCTTCCAGTTCCTCCTCAAATCCTTCCCCTTCATCTTCAATGTCTTCTATAAACCCCGAGCCATCCCGAGAAAGCCCCGGCCCAACGCTCACCGGTTGAGTATCAGAGACCATGATCTACGGTAAATTTGTCTCTCTCTGTTTCCGACTATCTTCTCAAGACATGGTACTCGCTTTCATAAGCCATAACTTTCATCATGCTCAATATGATTTCACTTTTATTCTGTATCAAATAAAAAAAAATAGATCAATTCTTATACATCTTCTTATTGAAAACAGACAGACATTTCTTCTGCATGGACCCGTGTGGTATTGATCCGATAAGGTGTTCCTGGATTTAAATGAAAAAGAAAAAATTACTTGCCTTCTATCTACATTATGAATCGTTTTCTGTTGTCTGTTATCTTTCGATGGATTTTCATCAAACCTTCACCAACATGTTTCTTTCATTTTACAGTGTACAATGTATATTTTTTTCTTTTTCACTTTATCCAGCTTATCATGTCCCTCTCTCCTATGTTCTTCCTCCAATAATATTGGAGATCAATGGCACCGTTGGAAGGGCCGCAATTCATTGAAGGCTCTAAATTGCAATGAAATTATTAAGAAGGGTGAACCTCCCTGGCCATACACAGGTTCACCAGTTTATAAATAAAAAAACTTGCGATCTACAGTATCCATTATCAAAGTGGGGATGATAATTGTTATCTAAATAAGAGCCTGGCATCGAACACACAGAGAAGCTTTAACACAGCTGAATTAATGCACGTTCGTGTACGATCGATGTATGTATGTCCGCAAGTGCGATATGGATGTGAAGTACATGTACTGTATTGGATGTTTTGAAAGTCTTGCAACTTACCCATCACTACTTTGCAGTTCCGGTAATGTGGGATTTGAGACATCCTTACTTTAAAAATGGAGCAATTTCAGGAGAAAAGTTTTTCATTTCTATTGGTGGCTAATTTAAACTCACATGAGGGCAGCGCTGCATGAGGGGGCCCGATGTACACGTGCATGTAAAAGTTTAATGTAAATTAAGCATTACCATTACAATTCATAACAAAAATGGCCGATCGAGACGGGGTAGGAGAGAACTTTTCGTTTTTTGAGGTTCCAGTCTGTGCCCAGATGTCAGAAAAACTGCCACTCGTTAGACCATCATCCATATACCGGTAATCGTGGTAAGTGCTTGATTTCTGTTTTAACTATTTATTCGGAGAATTATTTTGACCATACTTCACGCTTGTCAGGTGAGTATGCCAAATTGCACGTACGATCCTGGGCTCCCGCCCGCATAGCGGGCGGGAGTTCCCTGGGTTAGGGCTAGGCCAGGCCTAGACCAAAAGCTTCGGTCTCTGTTATGTTGGTTGTTCAGCTGAACTCCGTTGGCTTCACTCACCAAATACAGAGACCAAAGTTCTAGTGCGATCTGTACAGGGGACTCAATGTACCGTACTTAAGATCAGATAAAACGGGGAAGTGAATTTGCGTGACAGCCGATGTAAGTCACTGTTTTTGTTCCTTTTAACTTGATTTTTCTTTTTTTTGGCAATTAATGCCAAGAGGGAATATCAATTTGCATTTTGGTCGCAATAATTGTCAATTTTTTTATTCATTAAAGACAAAAATTGAAGAGCCCCGACGGGGGGATTTTGCATTGCAAGTCCCCTAATGGTGGCTGCACGATAGCGAGCCGTCTGTGTACGAGGAAAAATTAAAAAAATGTTAAAAACTCCTCGAAACAGACGGCTGCCAGTCTAGGCCAGGCCTACGCTCAAACTTCAAAGTCAAACCTTTTCTTTGCAACATCCTTCCATTTCCAAAGGAAACTTGAATAGAAAAATGAAGAAAAATGATCGAAAACACAATTTCGAAGTCTTTATATCCTCAAAACTAAAAGACTCATCAGAGACTTTGTTGTTTTCCCAACTTTTCCCACCATAGAAAACAAACGTTCGGTAATAAGATACCTTTTTCAAATTTCAGGTGACAAAAATATTTCACTTGCGAAGAGAGGTCCAATTGAATTGGAAGCTGATTGTTGTAAAAATGAAAAACAATTAGGGCAAAATTTCTGCTGTTTTCTGCATATTTATATTTTGTAGGTATTTGTGTATTCATGGTGAAAGTTTGATGAATTTTATTGGAAAAATGTGTTTGATATGATCAAATTCATGAAAAGTGTTCGGTAATACGATCCACTACAGCGAGGAGGAAGCGCTCGGTCGGAGTGAGCAGCACAGGCCTGGCACGAGCCGGAGGAGGACGGGGTAAAAGCGAAGCGCATTACCGATCCTGTGATATCGGCGACGTGTAAATCTAATCGCAAGCTGCTGCAATATTCAAGGAGAATGAAAATTTTACTCAAATAACTATATCAATACCATGATTAAACACGAGATCCAATAGTCACTTACCTTACAAATTCAGATAACTATCTCTCAGTAACGTCTGAATAATCACTCATACCCAAAATCCGTAGGATTCCCTGATAGAGTCTTCGAAAACCGAGGTGTGTTAAATTTACTCGATAGCTGGATCTACTTTTCTATACACACGGAAGACACACACGGACACATTTCACACATAATAATGCACATAGGTCATCTCACTATTTGATTATTAATGCGATGTTAATATTTTTTATATATTTCACCAATATCGTTATTTCTAATAAAGAATTCTTTTAATTACGATGTCATATATTCAACTATAGTTTAAAAACTATACTTGAATAGAATCATGTGCTTTTAATTTCGATGTGAATTTAATAATACCGAACTATACTATCTCGCTCTATGGCACAATTGGGTCGTGGGCGTGACAAGCCCAAACAAAAAAGTGGCATCAGTAAGGCGAAAAACATCTCGGTGATTGGTCAATGGTTGCTGCGCGATACGTACATGTGTGTGCAGTGGAGGTGGTTGTTTGAAGCAGACGATTGTCCGCTCGATCGTCCGTTTGATTACGACTAAGTTGTATTCATGTACCAAAAACAGGCATGGGGTGGCCGTGTGGAGTGGGTGGGGGCGACACCGACAGAGAGATGGGTATTGGGTTGAGTGCGAGCACTTAGGTGATTTTTTTTCTTATACAGTACAGGGGCCGCGGAACGGTTTTCAGAGTGGGGGGGGGGGGGGGGCTGAGCCAAGAGTGGGGGACTGATGCTAAAAATCACAATCATGTTTTTGTACACAGTTTTGGAAAAAAGTGCATATATTTTGAATTCTCTTCTTCCTTTATTGTCACATCAGACTGACGAAGAGTTTGACTTTACCTTTAATTTTAAGAGCTATTTAAATGTACAATTTTATTTCTACAGCATTTTATTAAACCAATTTTGATTATCTTATTCCTGTATGCTGAAGCATATAAATATACATATTTATATATATATTTATATATATATATATATATATATATATATATATATATATATATATATATATATATCACGAGAAATGCAATTTTGCAATGCCAACTAGTTCTTTTATTCACTTTCCAAATTTCTGGTAGTCATCTTCGGAAGATTCGTGAATTGTCGATTCACGAATCTTCCCGAAGAAGGTTAACGACTATTTAGATGACTATGGTAGATGAAAATTGTTAAGAAAGTAACTGTTAATTTAAATGAGAATTTGATAATCCAGCTGTTAGAATATACAGACTTGGAGCATGTGGTTGGTTCACATAGCTATATATGCTATACATTGTAGTCAGTTTGAACATTCTCTCCAGTGCGGTGCAAGTGTTGACAGTGTGGTGCAAGTGTTGACAGAGTGTCATATCATTATTGTGAAGATGTGAGCCACACCCGGGCCACACTGTAGGCCTACACAATGCTCAGTCAAATCAGGGAAGTGTTATAACACTTCCCTGGTCAAATCAACGAGTTACTGGTAACTCCAAGATCAAATTCAACACTGTGCCGTGAGACGAAGCGACCAAGCTTTGAATTTATGTCATAATTGACACAAATTCTTTTTTAAAAAATGTGGCGCCTAGCCCAGTGTAGAGAATACCGCCATCTTTTGTTTATCGTTCGGCAACCGATTCGAAATATTTTCACTGAATAAGCCAGTTTACGGTTAGCTCATGATTAACTTTTCTCAAATGACCTTTGTGATTTTTCATAAGGATTATAAGCACTATCATTTTCAAATGGAGATGTTGCATAAGCTTTACCGGTACACAACAAAAACTGTGGTGTTAACCGGTGTACATAGAGGACCACACCAGGCACCGGTGTTAAATTGATAGTATAGGTGTATTACAACACCTTTTGTTGTTACATTTACACTCTTTGGTGTTATGTTTAATCTGTATGGTGTAATTTTAACACGTCAGGGTGTGATCCTCTATCAACACAATATCGGGAGGAGAGACCTGCGGGTCACAGTGATTCAGTTCGCTTTTCGCCTCCCAGGCTCAGGTGACGCCAAACAGATAATAATAATAATAATAATAACACAAATTGGTGCCAGTTTTAACACCGCAGTTTTTACAGTGTAGAGTATTCAAATTCTAAGAACAAAAGGCATTGTATAGACCAGGTGACTAGAATAGTACATCAGGGATAACGTTTGGGCAGGCGCATACGCAAGGGGGGTTTAGGAGGTTCAAACCCCCCCCCCTTTTTTTTTGCTTGTCTCCCCAGAGGTCGGTCTGGTCAAGGAGTTATCTTGGTCTGGTTACGGACAGTTCCCCTACCCAATGACAGCAATAATGAACAGAATCTCATGTTTCCGACGAAAAACACAGAAAAAATTTCCGCTCGCTTCGCTCGCTCCATTTTATTATATCTTTTATTTCCGCATGTCGCCGACATGATCACGGTATCGCCATTAACAAGGCCATACATGATTATCATGATGTATACTTATGAATACAAGTGAACCAAGACAAAGACATACGTTTTCTTACAAAATATGTTTTACCAATATGAAAAACAAAATGACGGAAAACGCTAAAATGTCGGTTAGCTCGCTCCGCTCGCTCGTAATAATTTATGAAATTCCATAAGTATCTAATCTCCTGTTCAAGGCCGTATTATGAGTGTTACGAATAGAAGGAAATGTAGCATCGACTAATACTTGATTTACTAAGAAACGATTGACAAGAAATGTATGTTTTGACGGGAAAACGCGAAAATTTCGGCTCGCTCACTCTGCTCGCTCGTAATCATTTATGAAATTTCTTAAGTTTCTAGTCTCTTGATCAAGGCCATATCATGAGACTTACGAGCAGAAGGACATGTATCATCAACTAATATGTAATCATTACCAACAAGCTATTGAGAAGAATTGTATGTTTTGACGGAAAAACGCAAACATTTCGGCTCGCTCGCTCCGCTCGCTCGTAATTATTCATGACATTTCTCAAGTTTCTAGTGTTCTGATCAAGGCCATATCATGAGTGCTACGATCCGAAGGACATGTAGCATCGACTGTGATACCAACAAACTATTGACAAAAAGGTTATTTTTTCAACGCAAAAACGAGAACATTTCTGCTCGCTCGCGGGTCATGACCGCACTGTTACATACCCCATCCCCACTTAAATGTTATTGTCTTATTTGCAGTGCTGAAAAAAAAATCTTCACCTCCCCCCCCCCCGCTCATCACTTTTTAGAGACTGGGCGGGAGATTTAAAAAAAAATCAGCTCGAAACCCCCCCCCCCCCCCTTTCAAAAATCCTGCGTACGCGCCTGCGTTTGGGAATCTGTTTTATATACCTTTGGCACATTTGACTATTGTTTAGGCTACCGTCAATTACCAGTGATTTTGAAGATTCTATTTATTACTCTTCAGCTTGGATGTGATAAAATGAATATTTTGAAAGGAATATATGAATAATCATCAAATCACAAATGCCAATGTCAGTGAATTTGGAAGCCACCTTCATGATTTACCTTAAATGACCTTTTTCTGCTCGTGTGCAGGCAGTTTATAACCGTGAATATAATAGGCTCATACCCTTCTTTGACATGTTTGATTTCTTACTTTTTTTAGAACTCCTTAATTTGCTAAAATGTATCGAATGTGCCTTTAAATATTTCTAAAGGGAGAGAAAAAGGGACATCCTGCTATCCCTGAACTTTATCACCGGTAGGTCCTTGCTTGCATATCGTAGTCTAAATTAATTGCCAATATGGGAATGATATTAAATGTTTCATGATTTTATTACAGTATGCGATATACATTACCCAAAATATCCCATCGTCATTACTGCGTTCTTGTAATTCACTCCGTTCATGGTCGTGCTATAGCATTTTTTCATGCAGTTTTGATGAGAAAGTCCTCCGGTATTTTTTTGTTCAATTTCAATTCACATAATCATCATATCAATATAACGGGACAAAACGCCCACATCAGTTCGAAGATGAGAGATGCTCTTAATCGCCCGTCATTGAACGACATCAGTGGAACGGAAAGAATGGTATCTCCGCTCACCACCTCTCATTATCATCATCACATTTCTCATTGGACAAGCGCCGTGTAGACAAGCAAATTCTCTTTGGAGTTGACCCAACCGCGGCTTACGTCTTCATCACAACATGATTAAGGAACAAAATAAGGCAGAATTTTGAGCTTCTGAACATTTTCTTTTTGGTAAAAATAACGTTAAAAGGGTAAAATACGAGTACTTTGCATACAATCATTGTATTTCTTCTATATCGACCAGCATGGATATGTAAGTATTCAGTAAAAATAAAATGATAACAATAAATGGCCGATACATTTGGACAATATTGCCCAACGTTTTTTCCTTGCAATATTGATTACAAATCTTTTTTTCAAGAAGTTCTCCATCGCCATAAAAGTGCAATGTTGTGATGTCAGCTTTCCTTTAACATTCGAGCATTATGGTTATTGTCATTACATCTATTAACATTTTGATAACTGAATTATTATTATCATAAAAATTATCATAATATTATTTGTTATTGTTATCATCATTACCATCATTCTTTTATTATTCATATCATTATTATTATTATTATTGATCTTGTCGTTGTCGTCACCGTTTTAGTTATTATAATACCTCGGTATCATGCATAAGAAAATAAACTCTTTTAATTTTTTTCTTTTTGTCAACTACAGGGCATCAAAAACAAATTCATTCTTTCCTCCGGAATATCACGACATACATCCCCAAAAGCCCGAATCCGTCAGTGCAGTATTGACTGATTACAGTGGCGTTACTACTGCCCACGGGGTACCCCGCATCATCACCTCAAAGTCTGTGCTGTCCAAACTCTTCTGGGCCTGTGTCACCCTTGTCGCTCTTGCAGCGTTCCTTTGGCAAGGAAGCCTACTGCTCTTTGACTTCAGAGGACATCCTTACACGACGCAGATCGATGTGGTCACCCGGACGGAAGTACGGTTTCCTGCAGTCACCGTGTGCAACATGAATAAGATGAGACGCTCGGCTATGGTTGGCACCCGATTCGAAAGCTTGATCGAAGCCGATGGCGGCGTTGGGGGAGGAGACATGGACTACAGTTGGTGGTTCGACTGGTCATCGGAATGGTGGCTAAAGTACGAGGAATCACTCAGCTCTAGTAGTACTGAGGTGCCTGGACCGAGCGATCTAGGATCAGATATCTTTGGCACATACCATTCTGGTGACATGAGTGGAGACTCGGAAACGGACGGCACAACTAGTTCTGTCCCAGAGACAACATTTTCTGAGTTTCCCGATATAAGCAGCGAAAACAACGAGCCCTCGACATCAGCAAATCAAAATCAGACATCACAATCTGATGTGGACACTGCTTCTGAAACATCCGACGGGTTCCAACCTTCTATCGACGAGGAATCGTCAGCACCGGGCGAGGGTCCACAGGTAAGAAAGAGAAGATCGGGTCTCCGGCTCATCCCTGATCCCATCACTGGTAAACTGGATAAAAAACGACGACACATTCGCCGAAAGCGACAAACTGGCATATACCCGTCGTCGATGGGGTCTGAGGAAGCCGAGAAGTACGACTGGTGGGAATCAGGCTGGGAGACCAACATGTTCGACTACCAGGAGTACGACTGGGACGGTGTGACCGATGACAATGACTGGCAAGGGTTCTACCGGCAGTCCACGGCAGATGACTTCAGCGATCTTCTGGATGTCATCAACCCAACAAGACAAGAACTGGAGGATATGGGGCACCAGGCAGAAGACTTCATACTTCAATGTACCTTCGACAGACGCCCTTGTAATTACACGTAAGAGCATTAACTTGCTTCATTTTGTCGTTTCATATAGATTTTTTTCTAAAACTCCTGCAGATCTATTCAACCTACGTTTTGCCAATGTTATGTGGTTATGTTGCCCTTTATATGATGGGTGGGGGATGATGGATACAAATAGAGGGGATTGAGAGGTATGAAAAGAAATTGTGAGAGAAAGAGAGACAGAGTTCCCGAACAAAAATAATGATTGGACAATGATGGATGAAGTTATGATATCCGAAGAGAAGTGCATGAATGAAGCTCATGCTGATCGGATGAGTATCATGAAGTTTAATGCAGGCACATCGACTGAACGGCTGCATAATGCACCGACGGAAATGGAATAGGTTCTTGAATATCACTTTGATTAAGAAGAGCGGTATATGGTAGTGACTGAAACAATGGCATTTATTTTAAGCGCCATATTACAGGAGCTTTCTTATTCTAAGTTTCATAAAAGGGCTATTTTGTCTGATGAATTTTCAGGGATTTTCACCAATTCCAGAACAAATACTACGGTAACTGCTTTACCTTCAATCAAGAGGTCGGAAACAGCAGCACCGTCCGTCACACCGGACATACAGGAGCACAGTACGGTAAGAATCAAGACAAATTAATTTTATCATTATCAGTACTAAATTTCCAAATTACACATTACAAAAAGTCATGATACACCTCCCACGAAACTTTACGCTAGAAAGTCTTTCATATCGTAATCTAAGCCTATTTTAAAACCATATTTCCACAATCATGATAATTAGGGGCGATAAATTACTAACTAGGGCATGTAGGGGAGACTGCCCCCCGATGTTCAACTTGTTGAAAAGGGGAAGCGAGAAAAGTAAAGAGTACGGGTATTAAACGTGAGTGCATTCTGATGTGATATTAAATGCTTTAAATGCTGGATACCGTATGAAGATAATTATTAAATCTTCATACAGAATCCAGCATTTAAAGGGCAAATCTTTACCCCAACATAAAAGTTGATTGAAAAATCAAACAAGTTCAACACTCAACGCTGAAAATTTCATCAAATTCGGATGTCAAATAAGGTTACTTCATTAAAATAGTTATATCCCGGACGGTATGCAAAATGAGGGAATCGCGATTACATCAACCCTTCGCTATTTCTTTGTATTTTATCATGAAATATGTTTCTACTTTTTCCACATTATAATGTGAACCAAAATTTGATTCCTCCCTGGTGGGTATTTCATAAAGCTGTTCGTAAGATATGAAGGACCGGTGACCTCTTCTTGTGCTAGATGATACATCCCTATGTCATTCATTTAGGACATAAGAACATGTTCCAGTCGTTCGTAAAGTTGCGCGTAACTTTACAAGCAGCTTTTTGAAACACCCACCCGAACATGTGGGATTGCCACTGGTGCAACCTATTGTGAATTGAGTGAAAGCCTCCCTATCTGTTTGACAAATCTACAATCTATTGTATAATTCATATAACAAAATCCCGAACAAAATACAAAAGAAATATCGACATGGTGGCATCATCGACTCTTCAATTTGCATATCTATATGCTGTGTATATTTATAACTGTTTTGTGAAAAATAAATGGAATTTAAAAATATATTTTTTACATTTTGCCTGTAAAGTATATGCATATTTTGTAACACTCCGGCTTTCAAAGCTTATAAAATTAACCTCGCACTCCGATGATTCCGGTCACCACTACTCCGCATTTTTTTTCTTTTTTTTTTGTTTGTTGCTAATTGATATCTCAAGGTAATTTTTAGACGAAGAGAAATGGAGAAGAAATAGAGCGAACGCATTCACGTGGATTGGCTTTTAATGTGTTTGCACTACCGGCATTTGCCTTGTGGCAATGGCAAAAGGTGATATGTAGTAAAAACTGAATTTTGGTTAAAAAGACAACACCCTATAATGTCTGAACATATAAATCATATCATATTACTAGGGCAGATCTGGATTGTTTTGATTGGGGGGGGGGGGGCAAAACATCATTAGGTTTATTCTTCAAGTGAATGAAGGATTTTGTACCGATAAAAAAATCTTCAACGCTCTATTCATGCCCTTCTTTTCCCTTTCTTCCTTTTTCTATCCTTTTCCTTTAATTCCCTTTTCCTTTTCATCTCACTTCTTGAAATAGACCTTAGGAGGCGGCCGTTCCTCCTGCCCCCCCCTGATGCCTTCTCTATCATGTTGAGTGTCCAAGTATAAAATTAGATCCAGGAGACGGGAATTTATCAACGATAACTTTGAAATTTGTCTGATGGCCACTTCTTTCTTTTTGTCAGTGAACTACAACATGCATGATATGTTATAGCCTCCATCAGTGACCATTAAAAAAAACTATATAAGAATTTTTCTTTCATCCAAAATATCTTTTCTAATTATTAACAAGCCATTTGTTCGAATCGGAAGCCCATGTTTATTATGACAACGTAAATATTGTTAAGAACGAAGGTATAAGTTTACAGTTAATTTGGCAACACTATTTACAAAAGTTTAAGGCAGTGTTGCTCCACGTGCACCATCAGAGGATATTTTCAACCAACCTTTTTGTTTTGTTTGCCTGGGCAGAAATGCATAGATAATGAAATAGTAAGTTTTCATTGGCAGGAATTGTGGATGAAAATTGGCGATATAGGATGCCAGGGCGGTTTTTTTTCTCTCATGAAAAACAACTATTTCAGTATCACCTAGTAAAAAGAAATTCTCTTAATTTTACACTAAATATTTTGATAGGTGAAGCTGACCCGGAAGCTGATTTCAAACGTTCTCAAAATTCAAGTGCTACTTTTTAGAAAATGTCAATTTTATGTACAAATCTTTTCATTTTATTTATTTAATTATTTTTTTTTTTTGGGGGGGGGAATTGTTTTATTACAAGGAACAGCAACAATTGTACTTATTTTATTCGACAGGAAATATTACATGCATGTATTAACGAGAATATTTATATATTTGAGGTCATTGTGCTTTTTAAATTGTATTCTTTAAAGAGGGAATTCATCCTGACAAATATTTTTTTTTGTAAAAAAATAGCAGAAAAAAAATAAAAGTACGAAAGTTTGAGGAAAATCCATCAAATAATTAAAAAAATGTTAGACTTTCAATTACTTGATTTGTGACGTCATCCGTGTAAGCTAGAAAATATCATACATATCGTGTGGTTAAAGGCAATGAAATATAATTTTCTCAACAAATGAAAAAAGATTATTGTACCTTCTGGATACAAAATATACAAATCATTTCACACGCGCTCCTAAAATATAATGAAAAATAAGTCATCACGAACCATATAATTAATCAAATTCATACGTTTTGTATTACATAACATATCTGGCAGCAGCCTGTGTATGACGTCACAAATCAAGAACTTGAAAGTCTAATAACTGTCTTAACATTATTTCCTTTATACCTTCACCGACATTTTTTCATTATTTTTCCTGCTATTTTTACAACAAATTTCTATCCAGGGCGAACTTCCCCTTTAAATTTATAATTATGATATGGTGGCTTGTAACCCCCCCCCCCTATTTTACTTTGTTATATACTAATCACACACTGTAAACACTGTGGTATTAAAACTGACACCGGTTGGTGTTAATAGACGACCACACCCCGAGGTGTTAAAATTACACCCTAGGCATTGAACATGACACTAAGAGTGTAAATTTAACAACCAAAGATGTTGTAATAATAATAATATAGGGTATTTATACTGCGCACATATCCACCTTGTTAGGTGCTCAAGGCGCTCCTACACTCCAAAAAATGAAGTGCTAATTCAGCTCTTAAAGAGCGTGTATAGTGACTGCACTTCGGAGTGCTGATTTTTCTCGTTCAAATTTGAACGAGAAAAATCAGCACTCCGAAGTGCATTCACTATTCACGCTCTTTATAAGAGCTGAATTAGCACTTCATTTTTTAGAGTTTATATTACCCGGCTAAGCTAGGCGTTCATAGCGCACACAGCTTACTTCCTACTGGTACCCATTTACCTCACCTGGGTTGAGTGCAGCACATTGTGGATCAGTTTCTTGCCGAAGGAAATTACGCCGTGGCTGGGATTCGAACCCACGACCCTCTGTTTCAAAGTCCGAAGACTAATCCACTGGGTCACAACGTTCCACACCTTATAACACCTATAGGTGTTAAACTAACACTGTCAATTTAACAACGGAGTCAAAAAAAGCCTGGTAATGTCCTATTATGTACACCGATTAACACCACAGTTTTTGCTGTGCATTATGTTCAACCGTGAAACGGAAATCACGAAGATTTTAAAAATCTATATACTTCATGACGGCAAATCATGTCTTACCTTACTTAAATAATTCATTCATTCATCATCATCATCAAGTCACGCTCACGATGGCGGTCTCTTGCATTTTCCTTTTTAAAAATTATTATTTTGTAAAATGTAAAATGGTGTTAAAACTGACACCAATTGGTGTTAATAAAGGACCACACCATGAGCCGTGTTAAAATTACACCCTAGAGATTAAACATAACACCAAAGAGTGTAAATGTAACAACATAAGGTGTTCTAATAACACCTATAGGTGTAAAACTATACCACCACCAATTTAACACCGGTGTAAAATAACTGGTGTGGTCCTCTATGTGCACCGGTTAACACCACAGTCTTTGCTGTGTACAATACTTCTTGTTGATATTTATTTTCACCACGGCTATTACTATCTTTTTGTTGTATATTACGTCTGTACATTGTTTATTTGGACATTCTGATATGATGTGAATACATCAATGAAATAAAGTCAATCAATTACAGAGGTAAAGTCGATTTTGCGTAAAAATAGACAAAATAGCAACACTTGCTGATAAGAATAGGTCGAACTATAACCATAAACAAAAAATGCATGGTTGAAGCGCAGAGGACCTAAGAAATTAGTTGAAGTAAAACGTGGCTTGAAATAAAGTGTTCATAATGGTAGCAGAAACATAAACTTAAATAGAACTTAAAAGAACATTTTGGGTGCAAATGGAACGAAATCATCCTGAATATGATTACTTCCTCATTTTCATGCCATTAAATTGAATTTTCTTCGAATTATAAATTCATTTAAATGAGTTATAATCATTGACTCCATTTAACTGAAGCTGCGGCAGATTAATACTGTCAACGATGATGGATGTGTAAATGTGACAATCGATCATTGTCCATATACCTTTCGGGTTAATCAGCGAAATTAATAAAGGTAAAGCAAAAAATTAGTATGCATCGAGTTTTCTACGATGATTAAGTTATCAATTTCTCCGCCCGTACCCGAAGTCCATGAGAGATTATGAAAGCTCACTGGAAATATGAACTCCGGTAATCCGGTAATTGTTTGCATAATGATAGCTGGATAGAATAGGTAGTATTCCACAGTGTATTCATAATGGGGAACAAAATATGAAATTCTTCGCGCTGATAATTTTGAGCGTTTTAAAAGTATGGATTTGCTTTGGCGTAGTTCACTACACACTAAGAAAAACAGGGTTAACTTTGCATCTTATAAGGTCAAGTCTCCACCCCCCCCCCCCCCAGAAAAATGTTGATTTGAATAGATAGAGAAAAATCAAACTAGCATAACGCTGAAAATTTCATCAAAATCGGAAGTAAACTGAGAAAGTTATGACATTTTAAAGTTGTACTTATTTAAAAAAAAAAAAAGACCAGTGATATGCACAACTCAGTGACATGCAAATGAGGCAGTCGATGATTTTCCTCACTCACTATCTTTTGTTTTTTATTGCTTGAATTATACAATATTTAATTAATTTTACATATTTGACAATAAGGACCAACTTTACTGAACCATATAGTATTAAACAATGATAATTATTATTCTTCTATTCGCCGATCTAAATTGATGTGCGCCTATAGGCAGAAGGTCCCATTTTTATATTAATCTTTGGTATGACTCGGCCGATGTTCGAACCAACGTCCTCCCGTTCATGAGGCGGACGCTCTACCGTCGAGCCACCGTGCCCGGTTTCATGAAGAATTGTCATCATAACAAATGCACAAGTTTTATAACAAGTTTACCGTTAAACCGTTATTAGAAATCTGTTTTGACAAGTTTTATGAAACTGGTCCCTGGTATTTCAGAATCAACCAACCGAGGGATCGTGCCAATAAGCTCGCCAAAAATTTGCAAAAATCGGCAACCCACGGTATAACCTTCGAAAATGCGTAGTTCATTTTTCGAAATATTGCGTAATTCAATTAATATAAAGTATATGGTTTTACTGGCATGATTAGGATATCACTAGCGTACCTATACGGGGGGTGGCAGGGGGGCAGTCTGCCTCCCCCCCCCCCTGACGAGTCACAACCCATGCAAAGGACGTATCCCTGTCCCCCTGACGAGCTTGAAAACCTTTTTGCCCCCCCCCCCCTGACGAGCTCGAATACCTATTTTGCCCCTGCGAGCTTGAAGACCCTTTTTTTTGGCTTGTCAAAACCGGCGGACGGTCCCCCCCCCCGTGGAAAATCCTAGGTACGCTACTGATTACGATTATAATCTATATCGCAGCCAATTAGTCTGAATTGAAGTAGATTAAATATACAAATGATAACAATTCAATCTAAGCCGAAAACACAATCAAACATTGTACATACTGGACGTAATATTTAAATGATATAGAGTTTAATACATTCGGGAGAATGTTACTTCAAGCATGAATGTAATAATAGGTTATACATCAAAATGCTAGCCTGTGCATTATACACACCGGCAGAGCCGTTAAGAGGCTCAGTTATTTATACACCCATTTTCACTTCACTGTTAGAAATAACTTAAACAACGCTGTTTACTATGAGAATCGCACAGTAATAGTTTAGACATTTTAAACAAGACTTGTTTAAAATCTTACACAACAAAGTTTACATAAAATATTAAATCATCAATAATTTAATCATGGTTGTTTAAGATTTTAAACACTTATTTAAATTGTTTAAATCTTTCTTATCCCAATTTCCTATCCTGATGAGTTTAACGTGTTATCATGTTTTTTCACTGTACATGTATCGTTATGATATATCAGGTGACTATATCCTGAAAATGTTTTTGATGTTAATTCCATTCTATTTTGGACTTCTACCCCCCCCCCCTTATTTTTTTCCGAACTCCTTGAATTCCCAATTTATATTGCAAGTTTATCTAAAATGCCCCTTTCATTACTGTTCAGCACCGAGGTGTTTTTACTATGTTATATTTTTTTACTATAGTTTTTACAATGTTATATTTCTCCAATTTTGCAGTGGTATTTTTTTCTAATGCATCTCAAGACTATCTAATTATTTTGGCACCCTTTTCAGTATTCCCTTTTTTAACGTGCAATATTTTGTGTAGGAGTATTTATATATTTAATTTATGTCTTGGGAGTGGCATGTGTGGGGGCTCATGCCTTCGGGCAACAGTGATGAATTTCGCTTTTGTGCCCCCTGACCCACATGCCGTTCCCGCATTCTTTGCATGTTAATGTACTGTAAATTTTATTCTAATGTAATGTGTATGTTCTTTTTTATATTGGTCAAATAAGTAATAATAACAATAATAATAAACTGCTGTGCGATTCACATACTAAACAGCGTTATTTAAATCATTTTTAACAGTGTATGGTCTAATAATTCGATAGGGCCAGGTTACCTATAGAAACAATTAACTTATATGATTTTAAGTAAAAAACAATATCATATTCCCATTTTTTCTGTAAAAAAAATGTTAATCCATGTCCTGTTCTATTGAAGATTATGTTTTGTAAACTTTTTATGTTTTCTGACAAATAAAAAGTTAAAAACTACAAAGATAAAAGGAAATATACCTTAATGACCTTGACATACCCAACTGTCATTTTTCTTATTTGTTCATACGCGATTGACCAGGCCTGCACTTGACACTGTTCACCGAGCAGCCGGAATATGTGGGGCTCTTCGCCCAGGAGGCAGGGGTTCGAGTCGCCATTCATCCCACGGACGTACTCCCCTTCCCCGAGGACGACGGGGTAGTTGCCTCCACAGGACAGGCCACAAACATCGGTATCAGACAGGTACGATATTTTTTTAATTTCATTTCATTTCATTTGATTGAGTTCATTAATTAATTTTCCATTGAAATTATACAATATCAAGACATCCAAACAAGACATAGATATGAGCCATAAAACAAATTAAGTATATCATAATAAACAATACTTCTTATAAAAGAAAGCTTGGATGCCTGAAAGAGCAATATCGTGGTTATAATTGATAAGCTGTACTTTTTCTAATGTAAACTAATAATGTTCATGCTGCTTTTTACTTTTTTTCAAATTACTTGTATTGTTTATATGTGATTTTTTACACAAAATCATGAAAACGCAATAAAAACTTTTGTTTTTAAAGATATAGAATGATGGAATACATACATGTTAGAATCGTTCAAATTGTACTTTAAAAAAGGGAAAAACTTCCATCGGTTATAATGGCAAAACTATTACAAAATAACAAAGGAGTTCTACCACCCCCATCCTCCCACCTCTTTTAATTGATTAAGTGTATACACATTGATAGCTTTTTTTAGCAGTTGCCCTTTTGATCTACGCTTGAATAAAGATAATAAAAGAAAGAGTTTGTAATATCCTCTCACAAATTATGCCGATGTCAGGATCCATGTTTCGAATTGATTGATGTGCTGTGGCTGACTGTAATCGGGCTAATTATTGATCCAAGGAAAATTGAATGAACTTCTCGAATGACGGGAATGAAGATCACCCTTTAGTGGAATGGAAATAGATATAATAGGTAAAATATTATGTAATAATTGGATATTCCATTCATAATTATTGATTGATCAGCATTATGATCACATTAGGAGCAGCAGAGCTGGAGAATGGAAATTTGCTTGGGGGGAGATAGTGCCGATATGTTAGCATAAATGTTCCTTTTCGGTGTATTTGCCCAAGACAGATACATGGTGTACCATGAAACCTACACTGTAAAAAAATGAAGTGTTAATTTAGCACTTATAGTGCTTGTATAGTGACTGCACTACGGTTGCTGATTTTCTAGTTCAAGTTTAAACTGGGAAATCAGCACTCATAGTGCAGTCACTATACAAACACTGTAAGTGCTAAATTAGCACTTCATTTTTTTACAGTGTACTGTCTACACCATATAATGGTTCAATATGTATTTGACCGCTTCCCCAAAGAAAGGGGCGTTCTGTTTATCAATATTTTGTTCGGTGGCATTTTTACACACTAATGCAGTGTAGGGCCGCTGAACGAATTTGAAAGTGGGGACTGGGCTGGAAGGTGCTTGGGGAGGGGGATGGGGTTGGACCGAACAAAATAAGCAAATTGCAGAGAGTGCAAAACACATGTGCACCGTCGTTTAATATGTCGTCTTTCCAAATTCTCTCCTGTCACCCCATTATTGAGAGAATTACATTAGGTGGTTTCAGACCGCCTCGAAGTTCGCCAGTTCCAGGTATTCTCTGATCGGGAAATTTACCCCGATCAGAAAATACCAGGTATTTTGGTAATGTGAAAGCAAACTACGCGTAATTTCCCCGAAAGAAAATACCCGCTAAATAGTGGGTACTTGGCGAAATTACGAGAACTTTCGTGGGGATTTTTCCAAGGTCGCAGGTATTTTGGCGATGTGAAAGCAAATTACGGGAACTTTTAGCCCAGCGTGTCGTTGGGCGCGGCGGCGTGGGTGGCTGCTGGGCTAGTGATTTTGAATCTCGCGCCTTTCCTGCTTATCAGACCATACTGCGCATGCTCGTAACTTCGGGAACTTATCCCGAAGGATGTGTTTCAGGGCGGTGTGAATGCAGGAATAATTAACGGGTATTTTTTAGCCTTAAAAAGTTCTCGTAATTTAACGGGGATTCTTGTGATCGAGGCGCTGGCTACCTGTCCGGCAAAGAATCACATTAAAGATCCTAATGATAGTCTTTAACAGTATTAGTGGTCAGGCCCCAAGTTATATTTTAGATCTCTTAATTGAAATTGAAATCCCGATCTCATGACCATCACCTACGTAGCTCACAAGGTACACTCACTACAAGTACCCCCACACAAGACTGAAGCAACATTAGGGATAGGTAATTTCTCATATCAGCCCCACAACTGGAAAAAACTTCGCCTCGACATTAGGAATTCAACAAAGTTACATAATTGCAAATTACAATTAAAAACATCTATTCCAATAGTATGTACAGCAAATGGGAAGCCCTGACAGCGCAATAGAATATTTAGAAATAGTTTTTGCGCTAAATAAATGCATATTGTGATTATTTTCTTAGCATGTATACAAGTCAATCACAATTTAAAGGTCAAGTCCACCTCAGAAAAATGTTGATTTGAATCAATAGAGAAAAATCAGACAAGCACAATGCTGAAAATTTCATCAAAATCGGATGTAAAATAAGAAAGTTATGACATTTCAAAGTTTCGCTTATTTTCAACAAAATAGTTATTATGAACGAGCCAGTTACATCCAAATGAGAGAGTCGATGATGTCACTCACTATTTCTTTTGTTTTTTATTGTTTGAATTATACAATATTTCAATTTTTACGAATTTGACGATTAGGACCTCCTTGCCTGAAGCACAAAATGTTAAAATAATGGAATTCCATGTGTTCAGTGAGGAATGAAACTTCATTTCACATGACGATGACGAGAAAATAAAAATATTTCATATGTCATATGATAAATCATAAAAGAAATAGTGAGTGAGTGATGTCATCAACTCTCTCATTTGGATGTAATTGTTTTAATTGATTATAAACCGCCCGCCTGTACTATCCGAGTCGATCATGAGCGATAGAATGATATTACAATTCATATCGAATAGACCTAATACATTCATCAATATCATCAATTATCGAAATTAGATGGGCACTATATTCTGAAAATGTTATATGGTCCTTTTCCTATTGAAAATAAATACAAAGGGGACAATTTTGTAGATCCTCATCGAGCAATCAACCTGATTGATCCATAAAACATGTAAAAAGGACAATATCCAATTATTATTCGCTGTCAATAATGCTTCATCCATGCAGTCCTGAGCGCAACTCCGGGTCGCAACTCAAGCCGCGTAATTAACTCAATTAACACTAATTAAATTGCAAATTATGATTCAAATAAAATTCAATTACTTTTTCCGACACACAGAGTTCTAAAGTAAAGAACTGGAAAGGAGATTTTTTTTTAATAACGATGTTACTGCCATGTACGAGACTTTTCTATTTCATTATTTCCTTTCAGGTAAAAGAAAATAATAAAGCTAGGTTAGGGTCCATTATCAGAACAGAGTTCATGGAGGAGCTGCGCAGGGGCGGACAAAGCATTGATCGATTTGGGGAGGGTTTTTCTTTGCTCCATTTTCCCATGCATTTTGACAAGCAAACAACAACCAAAACGATATAAAAAGGCCGGCTTCCGCACCCCATGAGAGTAATTCGTAGAATATATTCATCCTGAAAGGCCAATTAATTTCTATACATCACTCAATACAATAAAAGCATTTCATTTTCCTAATGATCACTGTAGATCAATTATCATAATGATCGTATTACACTGTAGTGCTTGTATAATGACTGCACGAGTGCTGATTTTCTAGTTTAGATTTAACTAAAAAATCAGCACTCGTAGTGCAGCCACTATACAAGCACTGTAAGCGCTAAATTAGCATTTCATTTTTTACAACATAATATACGAATGAACGTGAATAAATGAAAAATTACAACCAACAACAATCAATTACAATCAACATTCATTCTAATAAATAAAAATATATAAAGTGTGCATGTGCGGCAGAACAGAGGGCAAAGGGTGACCCCCTATGATTTTTTCAAGCAGTGAAAGAAAGGGGGGGGGGGGTAAAAAAATAAAGAGGGACGGGAGGGGGATACAGGAGGAAGGGGATGTATATGGGTCGAATAACCGGGGAGCGTTTCATGAAAGGACTTGTCGGACGTTTTATCCGACAAGTTCCATTTTATCCGACAGATACTATAGTAACAGTGCCTCTCAGCCAATCAGAAGCAAGGAAAGATGTCAGATCTGACAAGTTGTCTGACAAAAATGTTCATGAAACGCTCCCCTATACATACTCTTATAATTCAATTAAAAACCGAATACGATGTCACGATTTTATGTCGTTTTTCCTTCTATCAAAATATCCGATGCTGCCTCAAAAAGTGTATGAAATCTTGCTATGAATGGTTATAGGCCTACTCGTTGCATATTGACTCACATCGTGTTAATGGAGCATTGCAAGAAACTTGCAATCAATCGCAAGTCTATTTTTCATTCCCGAAATCAAGCACATGTCGTGCAATTAATTGCTAATTTGCGATTGATTGCTAATCTGCTCCATGAAACAAGGAGTGTAATCTGACTTGCTAAAGTTAAAAGTGATCGATCAACTGTAAAATTACAACAGAATATTTGCGATTGATCGCAAATATTTTCTTGCAACTCCTCCTAAGAGAGGATCGCCCCTCCCCCCTCCATCGTTATAAAAAGTGGCGAAAATTTTCAAGGAATCGCCACATAATGTATGCGTCTCTTTCATGCATTTTAAACTCTAAAAACAAATCAGTCAAAAATGACTAGCTCATATAGCTGGGTGCAACTGTTATTCTAGTCATATTTGATTTTCTTTTTAGTCGTATTTTACTAGAACATAATATTTCTGAATAGAATATAAGTCAGAAATGTGACGAGACGTGCAGTTGAACCCAGCTGACTACTGGTCTAGTCATTTTGACTGATTTGTTTTAAGAGTGTAGCAATCATTTCGCAGACGCTTTTTATAACACAGGGAATCTATTGTCAAAAGTCCTTCATAACAAAGCAGACTTTGTCGAAAAATCGGTGAGTCATAACAGCAGGGTCGTCCTGGGCCCCGTAACACAAAGATTAGCGATCAATCGCTAAATGAATTGACCAATCAAGATCATTGTTACACGCGCATTTGTCGCAAAATACTGACTGGGAACCAATCAGAAGTGTTATTTCATATTTGCTATTCATCGCAAACCTTTGTGTTACGGAGCCCAGGACTCTGGACAAACGAAATATTGCTCCGAATCTTAAGACGATCTATCCCGATCCACTAACTTTCGACAATGACCTCTAATCTGTCCATTGTGATTTGACGGGCATTTTCAATAGATTCTCAACGTTGCAAAATGCGTCTGCGAAGCAGATGCTATGAATACACTAATATTGGAAAAGATCCAACACAAAAACCTGAAATTACTTTCACATTTTGCTTTTTCAGTCATACTTTGAGCGGCTATCGGACCCGCACGGCAACTGCACGGATGGGACACAGACGAATTTCACATCGGAGGAATACGCCTACACTACCCGGGCTTGCGTCAAGTCCTGTGTTCAGCAGCATCTATTCAACAAGTGCGGATGTGTGACCGATATCATGATGAACGATACGATCTGTAGCCCCCGAAACAAGACCGAACGTACGTTTCCTTTGATTTTAGTTATTCTCTTGTAATAATGTTCAAAGGCAGATAACAATAAGGTGCACTGCACTGTTCGAAAATTTATCCTTAAAATAAAATAAGTTTCTCCAGCTTTTAATGTTAATATTTTGCATATTTATATCATGTATCTTGCCATCTGTAACTCGTAACACATTTTCGTATTTTTTTCTTTGTATTTGTTCCTTTTTTTCTCATAATGTCATGTTACTATGTTTTCCGTACATTGTATGTCTTTTAATGATGATCAGGCCACTCTGTATAAATATTAGTTCTAATATTCGAGAATAAATAAATAAATAAGTCTCCAGAACACCTGTAATCTTACCAGATTGCGTAATTTTGCAGGAAAATGGTATTTGGTGTATGGAACCTTACAAATTTCCTTTTATAAAACACCATTTTCCCCTTTTTTAAACAGACACATTCTGTTAAATTGCAGAAAAATTCCTAATTTAGGAATTTACAGAATGATTCTGTTAATTGTTGCTTTCTGCAGAATCTTCCCTTTTTCTGTAAAATCAAGTGTTTTTCTGACCGTGTATAAGAAATTTGAAAAATACACATCTACCGGGTTATACACTCTAAAAAATGAAGTGCTAATTTAGCTCTTAAAGAGCGTGTATAGTGACTGCACTTCGGAGTGCTGATTTGTCTAGTTATTTGAAATAGACAAATCAGCACTCCGAAGTGCAGTCAATACACACGCTCTTTAAGAGCTAAATTAGCACTTCATTTTTAGAGTGTATGTCCGGATTGGTTGTTTGACCGGACAAGACGGCTATAACTTTGCGATCAACTTAATAAACCGATTGAAAGTAATATCAGACATTAGTAGAAGAGGACATATATTCATATTTGTTATTTAATGCACAAATTTTGAGGAAAAAAGCTGGACAAACTGTTACTTTTTTTCATCCGCTGAAGTGTCCGGACATCATTCTGACCCCCCATCGAAACTATGATTGCAATGCAGCCATTTTTCCAAAATGAATGAATTGTCAATGTTTGATGTTAGATATGGAACGGAACGGGATAAACATCCAACATACTGTCGGTGGTAACTCTAATGGTTATGGTCTATTTCCCCATATTTCATTTAACCTTGTCTAATGGTCCCTATACTCATAAAACAAATCAGTCAAATCGACTAGACCAGTAGTCAGCTGATGGGTGCAACTGATAAGTCACATTTCTGACATATTCTAGTCAGAAATAACTCTGTTCTAATAAAATACAACTAGAAAATAGTCAGATATGACTAGAATAACAGTTGCACCCAGCTGACCCTATTAACGTACGGAGCTAATCCCGAGCATCTCTTTATCACGTTTATTCCTACTTCCACCTACCTCGCAATTGCTCCATCTCGACATTTTTTCGCCATTAATTTTGTCTGTTCCCATCCACTTCATTTCCTCTTCCCTCTCTCTCACTTTCCCCGCCGTTTCCTGTTTTCCACTTTCTCCGACCACATTTCTTTTTGTTTAAAAATATTAATTTAATTCACTATGCTACTTAGTCAGTGGAGGAGCCGTGGTGTAGTGGTTCTTACTCTCGCCTTGTAAACAGAGGGTCGTGTGTTCGAATCCCAGCGCGGTCAGGCGTCCTTTGGCAAGGCGTTAATCCACACTTTGTCACTCTCGAATGGGTACCCGGTAGGATGTGAAAGCCATAGCTTGTCCAGTACTGTGTGCGCTTCACAAGCGACTGACTGGAATACTCCCCAGGGAGTGGAGAATGTGCAGACATTGTGTGCGGGAATGACATTAAATCCGATGACCGGGGTAATAATATATCTGTAAAGCGCTTAGACACGTCGTTTTGATGTATCAAGCGCTATAAATTATTGGTAGTAGTTGGATTTGATCTTAAATCGAATATTGTTCTTATTTTTCAGAGGTGTGTCGTCAGGCTATTGAGCAATTCTTTCACGAAGGCAAACTTGAATGTATCTGTCCTATTGCCTGCGAGTAAGTAGAAGTCTATAGATGTTTTTTTTTAATTATATACTCTATAAAATTGTTTTTAATTCTACGTCATATTATTCTTAAAATGTAAAGCAACTGCTATACTTAGGGGGTTTGGGGCGTTCGATCGAACCCGCTAAATTGTCAAAAGCAAGAGCAAAATAGGGGATTAAGAGGAGAAAAAGAGGAAAGAGACGGAATCGAACCCCTGATTGGAAACCCTGGTTACGTGGCTGCCTACAAACTGGGTTTGTTATATTTCGGAGTATATCCTTCCCATTGGCGGCGGAAGCCAAAAAAATTTAGGGGGGAACCACCCGAAATTTTTGGATGGACACAGGTAAAAAAAATGACAAGCCAAAAAAAAAGGTTATCAACCTAAATTTTAGGGGGACAACAGAAATTTTAGTGGGGGTCCATTTGATTTTAGTCGGGACGCAGGAAACTGACAAGCAATAATTAAAACAAAATATTTCTTTTAATGAGCATTAAGAGATGGTGTTATTAATTCATGGCAATCTCAAAATGTTTCCACGTACTTAGATATTATTAACTTTCACCGGTATGTATATGATATAAGCAGCCTGGATGGTATAGCCTACCAAGTGTGGAAGGAGAGAGAACGAGCCCACCTCCCATGAATTTTCCATTAGTGCCAGGGGCGGATCGACGATTTTTCAAGGGGGGTGGCAGTTTTTACAGAAAAAATAACAAGCCCCCCCCCGCACTTCCGATTAACGGTGATTTATGTCAGGAAAGAAAAGAGTCATCACTTGCAAATATACACGACATATTCCCCTAACAAATATTTGTTATGGGGGGTGCGCCTCTGCCTGGATTCGCCACTGATTGGGGCCTAAACGTATTGTTCAAAAATAGATTGAAAAAAAATGAATGAGAAAAACGGAATTAATATATTAGAAAAGGAGGAAAGAGTAGGCCTATCATCTGGGTCGTGTAAGTTAGTATACTTTCCCAGTTATTTACCGTTATTGAAAAAGGAAAGCATGTCTGAATTTTACCTAAGGGTTGCCTAATTGCCCCCCCCCATCACCGACCCTGCAAGTGACTACATATTTCGTGTAAATATAGAGAGCTTTTAACATATTTAATGGGCCTTCTCTCCTCCACCCACGCCCCCTTCTTGTAATATCATTACACTGTCCCAACATGTTAATCTTACATTCCGTGTATCGAGAGCTTTTGAACTATTGCATGCCACTTTTCGTCGTGTTAATTGCATGCGCGCAGCAATCATTTTGTCTTGAGCTGGCTTGGGCAAATCGATCAATCTACCTGTTAGCATGACGTGGCATTTCAAGCTGATCAAATGTTTGAGGATGCATAAAATGTTCTGTCTGAGAAAATAAATGAATAAACAAGCACGTATTCTTTTCGCTCAAGTATTGACCAAATGAGGGAAATGGTTCTTAAAATCCAAAATCGATATTGTAGACACATGCATGCATAATGATCACGATGGTCAACCATTTCGACAAGTTTTTCTGATTTTAAAAACAACTTTCCAAGATTAAATGTAGAATTATCTCTCTCAACGCAATGACAGGGGTAGTATGAGACAGGGCTGGGCAGCGGAAGCGGGGGGTGGGGGACTTTTTTCCAAAACCGTGTACAAAAACGTAAAAATTACCATATGATTGTGATTCTTTGCATGTTAAGCCCCCCCCCCCCCACACACACTTTGAAAACCGTTCCGCGGCCGCTGTAGGACCTGCAGCTATACACAAAAGTCAACTCTTTGTGTGCTCTTGTACTTTCTTACAACCCCTAATTTTTCTTCTAGACTTCCTATTTCGCCATTTTTTTAACTACTTCAAATTCATGTGGGTTGGCCACCGCTTCTCCCCTAAACATAATGCCCCGTATTCCAAAGTCAGGTTTATTAACTCCCTGCTTAGACCATGCATGGTTTAACCCTGTTCTACAATTTTATGGGAAGCCAAACATTTCAAAATATTGTTTACATTGTTTTGTTGTTATTGTTTACTGTGCATTTTCCTAACACTCTAATGTTGAAGACATTTATCTTATTCATTTATTTATTTATCTATTTATTTATCTATCTATCTATTTATTTATTTATTTATTCATTCATTTATTTATTCATTTATTTTATTTCCAGGCAAAAGACAATAAGAATATTTACAAGAGGAATAAATTACCACCGACTAGTGCCTGAGGATGACTAAAAGAGAAAATAGTTTCTGTTATGAAGCTCTCCTCACTAGTCGGGGTTTACAAATATACAAAAATAAAATCGGTATAAAATGGCAATATATTATGTTTAGATGAATAACCTATTAAAACAAAGAACTTAATAATAAAGTGTGTTTGTTTCCATGTGCAATTATAATATCCAGTCAATATGAAGTGTTCATGTATTTAAATAAACAACGTTATGATATTATCAGATAGTATCCTCCACCATGCCACAGACAGATAAGAATGATTTAAGTCATACATTGAGCCTCTAGCCTATACTGTTGAAAATCTATGTTGCAATTGGCTATCCATAGTCAAATCACAACCTTAGACCAGCGTTTGAATTATATAAAACCCGAGTTCAGAATACGGGCCAATGCATATTCACTCCTACTGTGAACAACGGCTAGCCCCCCCCCCCCCGTTGGGAGGACTAGGAGCTCAGTCTTGCGTTGTATTTTACATCCTATTCGAAGAGATTAATCTGTCATTCCTCATGCGTGCGTTACATTCCTTTGATTATCACGATTATCATATCCAGTCGGTGTTTGAGGGGTAAACAGAATTCTCGCCCTAATTACCCTTTCATAATTATATTGGCTATATTCTCACCGTGCGTGACTGAGTACTAGTCACGAATTTTATTGATAGTTCAATATATTTACAGCCCAGTTGTTGGCTATGGCAACAATGCCGGCTCTTATATCAGTTCATTAATTAAGAGTACATATTTTTGGTTAGAATTTGTTTGTTCACTATAATATATGACCGGTGGCGTAACTACGGGGGGGGGGGGGGCACGTGAGACGTTCTCATTCCTTTTGGAGCAAGAGGCGTCTTTTGAAAGTGGATTTTACATTTTTTATAGTGCACCCTGTATAAGGGGCGTTTCATGAAAGGACTCGTCGGACGTCTTATCCGACAAGTCCTCTTTTATCCGACAGTTGTCATAGTAACAGTGCTTCTCAGCCAATCAAAATCAAGGAAATTTGTCAGATCTGACAACCCGTCGGATGAAAGTGTTGATGAAACGCTCCTCAGTTCTTTCTCAAATGACTCTGGTCACAAGCATCGACTCCGAGTGGACAGAGAGTGATTGGAACCAAAATTATGGCTCTTTGGCACTTAAAAATTCCACATTGTATTGTTCGGAATAGAATACGAAATGGAAATACTCTGAAAATTCATTTTGACCAAGAATTTATCGTGGGCCCAGCAGCCTCTGTGCGGCGGTAATGAGATCGACGTTGCTCTATATCCCCTAAACATGCAAAATCGTTGAACGCCGAACTGGGTGGAGCAGGAACGTCTTTTGGTCTGACGAGGCCCCGGCCGGCCGGGGCTTGAACTCCCGACCTCCCGCCCGGTTTTGAGACGGACACTCTACCAACTGAGCCAACACACCGGTAGAGATTAGATCGGACTGAAATTACAGAAGTACTCAAAAAGAGGGATTCAATCCTCACAGTCGACAATGAAATATGGATTGCAAATCTTATACAATGAATATGGTTCGAATGTGAATTAAAAAAAAAATCCCCATATTTTGAAAGTTGTGATTATACTGTTATATGAAAGCCTCAAATCGTCGACATTGCTCTCACTAACGATTAAACTTTGTGTGTCTTTATATCTATTAATGTTCTAAAAAGGTCAATATGTATAATTCCCTTCGTTAAAGAAATAAAATAATGATTACAATAATAATGAATAAATATGAAAGCATAGATCATTTTTGTTTCATAGACAGTTGATAATCTTGTAGTATCCTTTTATGTTTTTATTATCTTCATGTTTCAAGGGAAACTCTGTTTGTAACCGCCGTAACGTCGGACCTGTGGCCTTCAGAGCGATATGAGGTATGTATTATAATTATGCTTGGAAATGGTTTGAAAAATCCATTTCTGCGGTTTCAAGTAATTCCATATTAAGAAAACAAACGATATGACATAAACCTGTATACATTTAATATATATATCTCGTATGAATTATTAAGATGTATTTTTTGAATTCAGAGACTGCCATATTTAAAAAAATGATTTTTTTCATGTAAAAAAAAGATGTAAAATGATAGAAAATTTACATTAACCACTAAGATGGTAGATACTTTTGATAGATCATGTTCTGTTATCTTTTTTTATTCGATCCGTTAAAATGATTGATTCGGAATAACATGTGCTAAATTGTAAGAGAATGATTATTGTAAAATCGCAATTGAAACATATGTTCCCCAATAGAGATTCACTCACACTCTGAATTTTAGACATTTTTCACAAGAACTATATACACAAACACCTTCTGCAACGCAGAGAATTTGTTGTCAAAAGCCTTTCATGAGGATTCAGTCTTTGTCGAAAATTTGTGAATCAATAAATTACAGCAGTGTTGTCCTTAACTCTAGACAAACGACATATTTGCATTTTCGCGTCAGCTCCGAATCTGCTGCCCCGTTTCACCAATTTTCGACAAAGACCTTTGAGCTATTCATCATGTTCATTGTGATTTTAATAGATTTACTGTGTTGTACATTCCGTTCTCTTTGCAACTGCGAAACTTGCTAAACTCGCTAAGGTTGCCAAGATGAAAGGCGTGCTGAAGAAATATTCCTAGATATTAGTGTGAAAACAAACAACACCCCTGAGGGGAGCGTTAATACGAAAGGACTTGTCAGACGTTTTATCCGACAAATCCCAAATTTACCCAACAGTTACCATAGTAACAGTGCCTCTCAGCCAATCAAAATCTAGGAAAGATGTCAGATCTGACAACTTGTCGGACAAAGTTTTCTCACCAGGTATTTGTGGGGTATGCAGATTTTTTGACACTATTGGGCATTACAATCTAAAAAAAAATAGAGACGCATGTAATATTCTAAGAACTGAAATTGAATAACGCGAACCTTAAGCAATCATTGTTTATCTCCATGGTTAGATTTCCTTTTCCACGAATAATCAAATGCGTTATTTACTCCGTCGATTATGTATATAATTCGATATTTAAAATCCATTATTTGGTGAGGGTATAGGACGTTGAGTGGGCTGAAGTCCTATATTCTTACAAAAGTTTTTTATTAGCAAGTGCACACCTATAGTAACCAATAATGCATATAGCATTTCGCATTTATTTGAAAGCAGGACAAAGAGCATTGTAGATTTCATCGTTAACTCGATCAATGCCTTGCTCTCTTGCATAGTTGCCACGTCCAGGGATCGACCCCCAGACTTTCCATGTATATCCAGGCGCCTTAGACCACTCGGACTTAGACCATCTAGAGAGATTGAAGAGCGCCATCATATTCCACTGCCACTAACATGACTAAGAAGATGGAGAAGATAACATTACATTAACTGCTCTAAATCCATGACTATTTCAAAAATTTTACCCTCCATTTTACAGTAAAAAGCAAAATATTCTTGCAAATTGATGTTTTTTTTTCTGGTTTGATATCAGACTCATCTGAAGTCTCGATTGACTAATGACAAGGCGATACGTATTCTCCAAGATATCGAACAGACAAGGTAAGAAGGAATGAAGTTCGACAGAGACCTACAGTGATCACTTTTCCTGTTTAGTCTGTAGGTCTGTTGGTCTGTTACAAGAATGATAAAGTTTTTGTTCAACTTGCTCTAATTTCTTTATTTCTGCATCAATTATGTTCACACTTGGTTTAAATGAATCTGGGTAATGCCACATGTGTGTGTGTGTTTTTTTAAGGATGATTGGTCAAAATTCATCTAGGGGTCAAAGGTTCAAGGTTTGGTTAAACTTGCTCCCACTTACTTTATCTCTGCATCAGTTATGTTCACGCTTGGTACATAATTATGATCCTTTGTTATTACCACATATGTTTTTATCGAGGATGATGGCGTCAAAGGTCATCTAGGGATCAAAAGGTCAAATGATATGAGGTCATGTCCATCCTTTTCTTGAAGTTTTTTGTTCAACTTGCTCTAATTTCTTTATTTCTGCATCAATCATGTTCACACTTGTCACTTGGGTAATATCGCATGTGTATTGTTGAGGATGTATGGATCAAAGGTCATCTTGGGGTCAAAAGGTTATTTCGGTGTCATATTGCATTTTTTATTGATCGCGAAATCAGGCGAGACTCGTGGTTCGCGAACCATATTTCTTTTAATTTAACAATATTTAAAATAATTTTAATCGAAATCGTAAATGATTGCCTAGGAGATTGCCTGACATGGAGGCAAAACTAATGTTGATATCATGTATAATTGATTGTCGGATTAAGTTCCAAAACATCCCGAAGTTTGTGTACCAACGTCGTGCTAAGTTGCATAATTAATTGCAACGTCTTGGTGCTTTTCGATTTCGTTTCACAGAAAAAATCTGGCTCGAGTACGGATATACTTCGAGGAACTCAATTATGAACAGATGATCCAGAAACCTAAATATACGGTATGTATGCCTTAAAAAATAGAAGAAGAAGATCCTTCGGTGATACCACATATAATTTTGTCGAGGAAGAAGGAGAAGAAGAAAAGGATGATGATGAAGAAGAAGAACAAGAAGAAGAAGAGGACGAAGAATAAGAAGCTTAGTTGAGGAATATTGCGAGCTTTGCTATTTAGGAATTGGGTAAAGGATAACGAGTGAGAATATTTAAAAAATAAGTAAAAGGATAAGTTACGATAAGGACTAAACTCTTATGCTCAAAATAATGATCTTGATTATGGGAGAGGTACATCTGATTCCCCCCTTTTTAGGGGGAGGGTGTATCACTATTTCCGTGGATAACACGCTTCATAGCATTTCATAATGTGTAAAGCATACACAAATATTCCCATAGGGAATACTCCCCAGGGAGTGGAGGATGTGCACACATTGTGTGCGGGAATGACTGATTGAATCCGATGACCGGGGTAATAATATATCTGTAAAGCGCTTAGAAACGTTGTTCCGATGGATTAAGCGCTATATAAAAGCGGATTATTATTATTATTATTAAAAGTGTGCATATTTTTATGTTCTTTTGGGGAGCTTTTCCACCTTTAAATTAAATAAAGTTAATCAACTTATGACTGTTAAACAACATGATGAATGGGAGGGTCATAACTTGTGCAATCTGGAGGGAGTGTCTTTGATGCATTTTGTTATCTTTATTTATATGGATGATTCGTTCATCAAATCAAATCCTATGACATATTTTATTTCATTTATAGTTTGAGAGTCTGTTAGGTGGCATTGGAGGTCTTCTAGGTCTCTACATCGGGTTCTCCGTGATCACCATCTGCGAGGTCGGTGTCCTGGTCGTCGACCTCCTCAAGTACCTCTTCCGGAAGGCATACAGTCATGATAGAGTTGTCCCGATCAATTTGAAGAACTAAAGTTGACCAGACGACGCTCGTCGACGAAATATTCTTGTAGGGGTAGTTCGAGTTCACACCTTTTTTTCAAAAAAACGGAAACGGAAAACAGAAAATTATCGGCGGAGGTTTCATGAAAATCCTTCAAAGAATATCGGATTTATGATTATTTTAAACTTTTGATTATGTGACGTCACAGGACAAGCAGCTCCTCCGTTATTATTTTCATATATGAATGCCGCCAAATACCTTTTGATCTAAAAAATTTAAAAGTGATTATAATTTTTGGCGTGGATATCATCAGACCCTGAAATATGAAAAAGAACATATTTGTATTCCATCAGAGAATGGAGTTAAATGTGATTTGATATTACATCTTCCATGGGGGAAGCTGGTCGCATACATTTATTATTCTATATGTCTTGGTAGGATGTTCATCAAACATTTTCAGGATAAAATGATATTTCTGTATGTATATATATGAATATATATTGATATTATCTGTTCCAGAACTATGACTGCTATGACATTGAGCAATACAGTTTTGACAATGATCAATGCTTTACAAAGGAATTTCAAATCATGCGCGGGCTCGGATGGACGGGTGCTGAATTTGGCCTGGCCCAATGTTATCATACTGTGTGGCTTTGGACAAAAAATATATGTTTTGTACAAATTTTAAATGATTAGGTATATGAGTTACAATATAAAATTCGTTATTTTTTTCTTGTATACAATATAAATTTTACCATTTTGATATCGTATTTTATATCGATCGTATTTAACATAGCGGAACATTTTTTGTGGGCTAAACAAGGGACTATAGTGTAGTTGATTGATAGATTGACAAGGGGGAGAACATAGGATAGTTGATTGATTGATTGATTGACTTTATTTCAGCATTTTTCCAACATAAATTATTAACAAACATAATGTACAGCATAGAAAAAAAAATAGTGATACATTTCTTTTTACAAAAACAAATACAAATAATAATTCATTGGCAAAAATGTATATACATGTACATAGAATACTTTGCAATATCATAAGTTGTACTTTGTTGAGTAGACAAAAAAATAAACAAAATAATAATTTCCTATTTGTTGTGTGTATCGTAATGAGTCGTGAATCTTAAAAATTGGAAAGTTACCGTATTTTTTCAAGTTGGAAAAAAGCTTCTATTATGATAATCTTTATTTTTATATTTCTACCTAGTTGTAGCACTTGTTTTTTTATAGATCTGTATTAAAAATTGTGCCAACTTTATTTCATTCATTTTTAATGTTAATGAGTAACAAAATAATGAGTTTACCACGATCCGATCTTATGAACACGGTGTTTACGAAAACATTTCTGTTCAATTATAAAGAAAAATAATATTTTAGAAATGCTTTACTCAGGGAAAGTGAAATTCTTCTGTTCTTCTGGAAGAAGTTTACAGTTATATTATCATATCCACCGAACTGTTTTACTGAAATACTCCCAAAATCACTTAAACTAAAGTGATAAGCGTACAGGATAAAGTTTATGTTGGAGGAAATGAAATTAAATGGAATAATATTTCAACGTAAATGTATCACAAGGGAAAGTGCACACTTAAAATGTTGGGCAATATATACTGCCCACTGTGTTGGGTGATGTACTTTGGTAACAAATATATCTATATTTTGGGCAATTATTACCCAATTGAGAAAATTTATTACTCAATTATTAGTTTTATTACCCCATTTGGACAGATTGTAGCCAATAGTTGTGTGGACAGTATGTTGCACAGTGATGAATATAAATTGGGCCTCTCTTTGCCCAACATTTTTTATAAGAGTGCGGGAAAAGCTTGAAAAGACTAAAACGGAAAAAGGGGAATGAAAAAGAAGAAAACTAACTGTGTAAAATTAGGATATGTAAACTTATGTACATATTCCTTGTCGATATAAAAACCTAACCAACGGTCATTATTTCCTTGTTCTTGGCGTGTATAATTATGTGAAGTTCAATTCGTTTTTCTTGGAAATGAAATATTTCAATCCGAAAATCTAAAAAAACACAACTAATATTGTACTTGAAAAACACGTTTAAATCTTTAGTAAAGGGTCAGTATACTCGAGTATCATCCAACATCCAGATGTAAAAATGTTCAATGGCTATTTAATGTTTTACAGCCATTAGAATAATAAATTTGACTTAGTTTCAGGCGTTACAATTCGTATGCGGCATCCAGCACACTATATCGGTAATGATTTTATTTTCATTTAAAAATAAGAATTTCAGCACCAACCACTTAATCTATTAATTTATATTAATGGTGTAAGACTGTACTTGTAGTGATTTAATAGTTGTTTATAATTGTATAAAATGTACACTATAACATGTTTATGTAACATGTAGAGCGTTGTGGCCCAGTGGATTAATCTTTTGACTTTGAAACAGCCATAGCGTAATTTCCTTCAGCAAGAAATTTATCCACATTGTGCTGTACTCAACCCAGGTGAGGTGAATGGGTACCTGGCCAGATTAATTCATTGAATGCATGAGCGCTGAAAGGCAAGGCAGCTCGAGCTAATGCCGGGGTAATAATAATAATAATAACATCGCGCCTCGGAATAGAATATTTCTAGATAGATGGCGCTCTATAAATGCCTATTATTATTATTATCATTATTATTATTATCCAAAGGAACTGTTACTGCGCTAGCGCTATGAGCCTCTCTTGATGGTTTGTGCACTCAATAAGACATCGCTATTATTATTATTATTATTATCATTATTATCATCATTATTATTTTTTATTAGTAGTAGTAGTAGTATTAGTATTTGTTATCATTATTATTATTATTTCAATTGGATATTAGAAAGCTACTCCTATACTGGATAAGATTATATTTTGAAATATACAACCCATTTCGTGCTTGAGAAGGGATTCTATGTAAACATAACAAATTATACGCAGATTGGGTCACCTGATCCTAATCGATTTTGATGTAAAATCGGTCAATTTAACCACTTACAATAATTTTGAGGTGCTTTGGCCGAGTGGCTTAAGGCGCCTTACCTGACTAGACATAGGAAAATCCGGGGTTCGATCCCCGGTCACGGCGCCAATACCCGTGAGGAATGCATTTTAAGCTACAGCGCTCATTTTATCATACATGATTGTAAATAAATGTATATGTAAATGCCTATTGAATTCACCTGTTGATATGACATATTTCTTATTGTTTTATCCGACACACCATAACTATTTAAAAGCACACTCTTTAAGATAATTTAGTAATGAATGGAAACGGTCACATGTACTTTTGGGAGATATATGAATACTAATACCTTGGTCACATTTGCTCTACGGCGGCCGTACGTAGTTGAAAACAGCCATTTTATTCATTTTTATTCAAACCACCTATATTTAGCTGGTACAAAAATGTTAAAACGGCTGTTTCGACTCGCCGTACGGCCGCCGTAGAACAAATGTGACCATGGTATTAAGGAAGACTTTGAAGGGGTACTCTGGGCTGAAATAATTATGTTTAATACCTCGGTCACATTTTGCTCTACGGCGACCGTACGGCGAGTCGAAAACAACCGTAGGGGAAGGCGGGGTAAGTTGAGCATAGGGGCAAGTTGAGCCACCAGCCGCAGGCCAATAATGAATGAGTCAGACATTGTGGTGGTGTCATGTATTGATGACCCATAGCATAACCCCTAACCCCACCACATTGTTTCCAACTTTGAAACAAAAAGTAGTTTTTTAGAGGGAAAAATGTGAATTTCAGCCAAAAAAGTAAAAAAGAGTGTGAAATAGATAAGTGCTTTATAAACACACACGTCTTTAAATATAATAAAGACATGATAACAACATTATTAGTCCAGGTATGGATCTTCATTCTTGTCATAGTCTTTTGTATGATGGATGCATAATAAATGTGTGGATACAAAATTATCGCACTAAGTTCGGACTGGGGTAAGTTGAGCCAAACAGCATGGGGCAAGTTGAGCCATGGTAATTCCTATGGTAATGTATCTTAAAAAAAAAAACCCATAAAAATCGATTGAAATACAGGCTGAAAGGAGCAAATTAACATGACTGCTCTTTTCCTTTTACAGGATGTTAGTATTTATAGAGAATTAGCAAGTGAAAAGACTTTAAACAAAACATTGACATGCTGGTTCTCCCCCATACATTTTGTACATAGTTTTTGTGGCTCAACTTACCCCAGAAGGTGGCTCAAACTTACCCCATATATGGGGCAAGTTGAGCCATTTGACATCGGTTTTTTCAAAGGTCACGATGACTTTCAGTGTTGGGGTAGAAAGTTATATATAGGTGGAAAATATTTCAGAAGAATGAAATTTCAAAGCAAGGTACTTATTTCAACAAGATTATTAATCATATCAATTCTAACATGCAAAAAGCAAAAACTGTCACAACTTACCCCGCCTTCCCCTATTATTCAAAGCAAATATATGTAGCTGGTACAAAAAAATGTTAAAACGGCTGTTTTCAACTCACCGTACAGCAAATGTGACCGATGTATGAATAAACAGAGTAAAATTCATGAAAATTTCATAAAAATCTGACAATAAAGAAGTTGTTGAATTTTTAAGTTTTATTTTGTGAAAACAAGTATATGCACGTCGTCATGAATATCCTTATTAGGTTGGTTAATGATGTCACGTCCTGGCTCACTTTCCTATTTCTTATGTGTTTACATCAAATCACAATTATTTTGTATTTTCATACATGTGTGTATAATGTGTCTCCTTTATAGGCCACCTATAGTAAAATAAGTCGCAGCAGTGAATATATAATGCAGTAAATCAATTGTCAATCGACTTTTATAGTTCTTGGAGGAAAAAATCTGAATAAACATAATTTCAAGTATTAACAAGTGGGGATATGACATCATCGGGTTGCTCATTAAATATTCATGACGACATACATAGAACTTTTTTACCATAAGCAAAATCATTAAAAGTTTATAACTTATATATCCCTTGTCCGATTTCAACAAAGATTTTAATTGTTTTGTTTGTCGGATATTTCCATATCTATTCAAATTATAACCTTTTCAGCCTGGAGTATGAGGCCGAAATATGACCAAACTCAGACCGTTTTAGTAGAATTAATTAGCTATAGGAAAAGTCTGGATATATTCATTAATATTTTCATTGTCAAATATGTAAACATTCGTTCTAGTGCGAAAAAAATTGCCACTATTTTGATTAAAAGATGGGAGTTGCTGCTACCCTGTTTGGCGTTCAACAATTAAAGGGATAGATCTCTAGAGCCTCGTCGATCTGGCGCTGCACGGTGGCTGCCGGGCCCACGATCAATTGGGCAAAGCAAATTTTCGGAGTATTTCATTTCATGTCTATTTCGAACAATAAATTATGGATTTTCATTTTTCATTTTCATTAAAAAAGACACTGTAAATCTTTCGGTCTGGATTCAACATTGATATATAAATCAAGAAATTTGTCAATCATAAATCCTCAACGTTCTGGAAGGGTCTCTCATCCCGCATACATTCGTAATTCCGAAGCTTCGTTATTCCGAAGGTTCGTTATTCTGAAGGTTCGTATTTCCAAAGGTTCGTTAGTCCGAAAACGTAATGAGGTTCGTAATTCTGAAGGGTCGTTAGTCCGAAAACAAAGTGAGGTTCGTAATTCCGAAGGTTCGTTTGTCCGAAAACGTAATGATTAAAGAACCTTATTTCGTTTTCGGACTAACGAACCTTCGGAACAACGCCACAAATGTTCGGACTAACGTACCCTTTTACGTTTTTGGAATAACGAACATCGAGGTATAGGCAATTTACGTGTTCGGAATTACGAACCTTAGTCGGAATTACGAGCCTTCGGAATTACGAAGTGTAACCGTCTCACCATTATCAGCGTGAAATGTTAATGTTGAGCAGTTGAGCGCACTAATTTGTCTTTCTACCATTGTCTTTCGTGCAACCTCAAATAAATGACTTAGTATAAATATGATTAAGTATGGACTCCTCTTATTGTGTACAGAATTAGTTTTCGATCATATCGATATGAAAGGTCAATACACAAAAATGAGTCGAGTAATCTCGTTGTTAGAGCATTGGACTCAAAGTTCGCAAAGTTATGGGTTCGAATCCCCGCTTTGCCACCTTAATTACGTTATAAAGGTCCGACAGTATTTCGTCTAAGGCCAGCCACAAAGAATGAACTAGACTGAACACCGGGACATTCATCAACCCCCGTTCATAGACGAGTATTGAGAATAGATGGGCGTGCGTTTTTGTGAGTTAGAGGGAGCAAAAAAGTGTACCGTACTAGGACATTGGCATAAAAAAGACGAAAGTGTGTGTCAGGGGCCGCAAAACAGTGAGAGTGGGGGGGGGGGGGCTGAGCCAAAAGTGGGGGCTGACCTGCTAAAAATCATAATCATATGGTCAATTTTACGTTTTTGTACAAGGTTTTGGAAAAAAGTGGAGGGCAGAAGCCCCCGGTTCCGCGGCCCCTGTGTGCGAGTGTGTGTTTTCAAAAAAAAAAAAAAAATATATATATATATATATTGTCTTATGTTCATGCGCACCCCCTCCTCACATATAACCAAACAGACATGCATTTATTTTTGTTCCAAAATATATTCCCTGTTGCTCATTTTCTTTAATATTTTTTTTGCATTGTCTTAAATTTAGAAAATTGAAGAAAAAAATAATAATAATACAAAAAACTTTGAGAAATTAGGCTTCGAGCCTCGAGCTTAATGTGCAGGGTCACTGTCCTTTGCATAATTTGACGAATCAACGCCGGTCGATGAAAGTGCAGGACCCCGCCAACCATATCCCTTCACTACCACCCCCCCCCCCCCCCCCCCGAAAAACGAAAGCCTGGCGTAATATTATTGAAAAGTCAGATCGATAGGATTATGGTGAAGCTCAAGACCAGTATACTCTCTATTTTAATTACCCCTTATTGCGGTTGAGTAGAATTTTTCCAACGTGACATGAATATTACGTAATCTTTCGATCGTGTAGCGTTATTGATAACCGATATTAATCAGTATTAACCATGTATCATCACAGCGAATCCGATTGACATAAGAGACTTAGATTTAGCAAAATCAACATCATTCTGAATGTTGCAGTCCACGTTATTTTATGTTCGACTGCAACATTCGTCTAGCTTGTTGCGGCTTATTATTCAGGAAATCGTGGTTTGGTTTTTTTTAACATTTGCAGCCTCGTCTTCGTCCATCTTTGCAGCAAATATATTGATTTTTTCTACTTTGCTTTGGATGAGTCGTACACAAGGTAAGAAAATGACTGACGTACACCCAATTTTCACTTTGCTGTAAATTTTATTATCAATAACTTTATGCACAAATGAGGAACTTGATTCCAAATGGGGTTAGATCCACTTTTGACCCAAATTATATGTTTGTATACAAAAATGTATCTTAGACGTGGGAATCAAATGCAACACATCGCATTTGAAAAAAAAATGGAATGGTTGGTAAAAATTGATTGCAAATTTGAGTTTTGTTTCAAAAGGAGCTCAATCCACTATACGGTTATTTAATTCCCCCTATTTACATAAAGTTATGCATTCATTTTTTAGGCATATGTTGTGGACACAAGTTCACACCATCAGTGCAAATTTTGCTGAAAAACTCCATTTTATGAATATTTTTGGATCTATAAGCTGCTATTGGAATTAGATATCAAAAAGTCAGTGTCGTTTGAAAAGAAGACAAAATATCTTTTTTTCTTTCTGTAATTCTCAATTGATAAACATCAGAAAAGAAATGTGAAATGTACTCTCCTAGTGTTGTGTTGGGATCGTTCATATCTAGTTGGGAGCATCAATGACAACACTGGACTGTTCCATAAATCAAGAAATACTTTATTAATAATCCACTTCCAGTCAGTATAACATCTAGAGTTGTCAAGAATATCGCAATGTCGATAGATATCTTAACTCTGTGATAATCTCAACTGTTCGTACCTCAACCCTTGGGTGTTCTCCCATTATATAATAAAGCTTCGACACAAATTGTAATCAAAGGGTTTGGGTATAGGACAGAAGGGATGATTGGGAAAGGGATAGCAGTTCTCTGATTAGGGGTTGTTTAAAACTATTAACGATAAGGGTTTTACTGGCTTGGATAATAATGAATACGTGGAATACGTGGAATAAGGGTTCTTAGAAGGGGGTTCAAAGGGATGGTTCTGAGAAGGAGGTATATCCATAATGAGTCTAGACTATACATGTATGTAGTGATTTATACAATCACTTCATGACACTATACATTTTTGTGTTTCCTGTTCGATTTCCAATATCAACTTGGCAAAATCGACATTTTACTAAGGTTTTGTTCCAAAAGGAGCTGCATCCATGAAAAATAAAATTTCAAAAGTGCTTCAAAAATTGACGATGAATACTAGATTTGTTAAATCGTGATTTGATTAATCTAAGATGATAGTACTGTGATCATCAAGTATGTTAAGTACAATTAATCTTTTTTTTCTCTCACTATACTAGCCTCTAAGTTACAGCATCTTTTAATTCTAGTTGTTGTTCCGTCAGGAACCTATCCACGGAGGATTATTCTATTGTTACTGGGGGTGCTGAGCATTGTCACAGCACCCCAGTAACAATAGGTAATTCCCGTCGCCAGGTCCATTGAAGACTTTTTTTCCTTGTCAATTTTTTCTGGTGCGAAATATCCTTTACTTTCGGGTCAAGACTTTTCTTTTTTTTTCTTTTTTTTGTTGCTTGTCAATTTTTTTGGCGGACGAATTTGCCTCCCCCCTTTCGAAAATCGTGGGTACGCCACTGTCCCTCTCAGTTTCGTGCGAGACCTGTAAAAATCATCTCTCACTTTATAACGCGCGGAAATTTCACAATCAAAGTTTTCGGGTTTTCCGTTGCACCATCAGGATTCCTTGGGTAAAGACGGTGGGATCTGTCGATGTCCTCGACGACCATGTCGATTCGCAGCTTCTCTTTCGCAAGTTTCACAAACTTGCTCAAGAAAATAAGGAAAATGAAACTATTCAGACACGTGATATTGATTTCCAACTTGCATCGTTAGCCTCTCAAAAAGGTCGCAAAATTGTTCATCTAAACATAGCCTCTTTGACAAAGCACTTTGATGAATTGAAAATAACAATTGGTAAATGTTGTTTTGATGTGATCACGCTAAGTGAAACCCATCTAGACGAATATATCAGTGATGAAGAGATTGCAATAAATGGATACACATGTGAACGTCGTGATCGAAACCGATCAGGTGGAGGTATCGTCGTGTATGTTCGCGAAGGATTGGATTATATTCTTAAACCTGAATTTATGCCAGCAGAACTCGAAATAATTGTTATAGAAATACATGAAGACAAACAAAAACCATATAATATTGTCACCTGGTATAGACCACCATCGTCTAAATCTGACTTATTTTCAAAATTTGAAGACAACCTTGAAATGATCGATGGGACTGGCAGAGACTTTATAATCTTAGGTGATATGAATTGTGATATGAATAAAACAAACTGCCAATGGCAATCAAAACAACTTTTAGAAATTTTTCATAATTTTAGATGTAAACAAGTAATAGTAGAACCAACTCGTGTAACGAGTAATTCAAGCTCACTGATTGATCTTATTGTAACTAATAGCCCTCATCAAATACAGGCAAGTGGAGTATTGAACGTCACACTGAGTGATCATTATATGGTATACTGTGTGAAAGGGAAACTTCGTAATGTGAAACAGATGCATAAATATAGAGTCATGAGGAATGTAAGAAAATTAAACCCTGATACGGTTCTTGAGATTATGCGAAGTGTAGATTTTGAATCATTGGGAGAATTTGATTGTCCTGAAGTAGTATATGGATTATTTGAGAACAAATTGAATACAATATTGGATTCTATAGCACCTATTAAACGAATGCGAAAGAAAAATAAGACATCAAATTGGATTACTCAACATATTTTAGATCTGATTAATGAGAAAAATAATGCCAAAGAAACAGCCAAGAGATCTAAAAATGAAACTGACTGGCGAAATTACAAACAGTTAAGAAATAAAGTCACTAGTGCTATCAGAAGAGCAAAGCGCTCATTTATAGATAATTGCATAGCAAACAAATCTGACAAAAATGCTATTTGGTCATCTATGCAGCAATTTCTACCAGACAAGAAGAAGACATGTAATAGTATTCCACGAATTCGTTTAAATGACGACGTAGTTCATGACCATAAGCAAGTCACAAATGAATTTAATGATTATTTCATTTCAGTCGGTAAAAAGATACAGGCTGAAATAAACGAACAAACTCAGGATATGACATATGAAAAATATTGGCCTAATACATATGACGACGAATTTAATTTTACTCAGGTCTCTGAAAGCACTGTTTTAAAGGAGTTAAAATGCATCTCTGATAAAAAAGCAACAGGTCCAGATGAGATACCGGCTGTGATTATCCGAACGATAGCACCATTCATTGCAAAACCTCTGAGTCAAATCATTAACATGTCATTGATTCAAGGAATTGTACCCCATCAATGGAAAATCTCTCGTGTAACCCCAATTTTTAAGAAAAAGGGAGATAAACAAGAAATAAATAATTACAGACCGATATCAGTGATGCCCATTCTTGCAAAAGTGATCGAAAAGATTGTCTTTAAACAAATGTATGAGTTTTTGAATACTAACAATTTACTGTGCAATAATCAATCAGGTTTCCGACCAAAATATTCCACGACTACTACTTTATTAAACCTTACTGAAGATATACTGCATAATATAGATAACGGTTGCATCACTGGAATTGTCATGCTTGATTTACAAAAAGCATTTGATTGCATAGATTATGGAATTCTACTAAAGAAATTAAGTTTCATAGGTATGTCCTCCAGAGTTATAAAATGGTTTAAAGATTACCTTACAGGAAGGAAACAGTTTGTTACAATGAATGGTATAAGTTCAGATACAAAAGAACTCACCTGTGGAATACCACAGGGCTCCATATTGGGGCCTATGCTCTTTTCGATATATGTGAATGACCTACCGAATTCAATTAAGGAAAGTAAGGTGTTAATGTATGCTGATGACACCTGTATGTATTTTAGTAACGATAATATACTGGATATCATATCAACATTGAACAAAGATCTTCAAAGTTTATATGAGTATTTGAACTGCAACAAACTGAAACTAAATGTCGGAAAATGTGAATTTCTTTTGATAGGTACCAGGAACAAGCTTAGTAAAAGTGATCAAAACGCACATTTATTAGTAGAAGGCAAACCTATCCGTAGGACTTCATCATGTAAATACCTTGGCATGATAATTGACGAAAATTTAAGTTGGAATTTGCATGTTAACGAAGTAAGAAGAAAGGTTATGTATAAATTATTCTTACTGAAGCGAATTCGTCCAATAATTACACAACATCAAGCAGAAATATTCTTTAAATCGATGATTCAATGCCACTTTGATTACTGCGACATAATTTACTCTAACACAGGAGTTACGAACTTACGGAAATTACAGATATTACAAAACAAAGCTCTTAGAACAGTACTTAGGAAAGAACCAAGATTTTCTTCAGATCAATTGTTATCCATTTTAAAACTAGATAATCTTGCAGTCAGAAGAAGCAAGAGAGAATTAACAATGATGCACTCAATTTATTATAATGATGCCCCAAATTCTCTGTTGTGTATGATTGAAAGATATATTCCACCATATGGAACCAGATATTCTTCTCACAATTTTTCAATTCCCAAAAGTCATACAAATTATAAATTAAGGAGCCTTACCTTTAGGGGATCAAAACTGTGGAACTCACTTCCAGAAAATATAAAAAATATAGATAACATAAATATATTTAAGAAAAGCATAATTGCACATTTCAGATCACCTGCACATCCCTTTTCTTTTTAAGTATCCTGGATCTCGGGGGGGGGGGGGTTCCGTAGGTTCGTAACCCCGGTTATTATTTTTTTTCATATATATAATTTCGTTATTACTTTCACCTCTATGTGATTTATTTTCATTGCAAAATTTCGTTTATCGTACTTCTTCGATTTTATAAGTCATTTGCCTTATTTTTGTGCTATTCATATTGTAACTGAATCTTCATTGTTATTGTTGTTTTTTATTGTTATGTTATTTTTATGCATTTTCTCTACTTTTGTTTATCATCAAATAATTTGTTTATATAATATTGTTGTTTCATATGATTTTTTACCTTTGCACGGACTCACAGAAGAACAGCCAGTAGGCTGAAGTGGGTATGCCGTGATTAAATAAATAAATGAAATGAAATTTCGTTGGTATTATGATAGAGCAACCATAACAGGTGGGTGTTTCATAAAGCTGCATGTTCGTATTAAGTTTAAGAACGATTGGTGATCCTTTCCAGTGGCAAATGGTATAATCATTGGCGATGGTTTAGTGCGTAAGAAAGGATCACCAGTCGTTCTTAAAGTCACTTAACTTACGAACAGCTTTAGTAATGAAACGCCCCCCCCCCCCCAAGAATTTTTAACGCTGTTTAATTTGGCTTTTTCTACATGTCCGAGTAGATGTCTTGTCGGGAAACTAATTTGATATTTTCTTTTCTCTAAGTTCAATTATGGAACACTGCCAGGGGTGGATCCAGCTTTCGCCAATAGGGGGGGGGTCGAAAAATATTTTGATCAACAATTTTCTCGAGTGGCCGCTACAATCTGGCTTTCTTTTATTGGTTTTCAGGGGTAGTCCTAACTAAAGACTGAAGTTTTAAGTATATGTTAGTGTTTATTGCTATAAACAATATAAGGTATCTCATGTGGTCTTAATAAATAATGCGAGCGCGAAGCGCGAGCTAAAAATCTTTGATACTTTATGTCCTTAGAACTGAAGATTCAGAGCAGTTTTTATAATCATGAACAAAGATAAGTATCCGACTAAACAATGCGAGCGCGAAGCGCGAGCCGAAATTTTATCATATAGTAACGTGAAAAGTGACTCAATTAGGACTGTTTTAGTGATTAATGAAGAGGATACAAGTATCACCAATTAAATAATGAGAGTGCGAAGCGCGAGTTCAAAATTTCTGATATTCCGACCTGAAAAAAATGAACAGTCTAAGCGCGTTTTTATTTAAATAAACAAGCTGTGTGTCTCAAACAATTAAATGCGAGCGCGAAGCATGAGCTTAATTTTTTGATATACTGACATGATAAAGGAGCATTTTGACAAATTTTGGTAAGAATTTCCAAAGAGCATAGGTTTCTCACAAATCAAACAATGCGAGCGCGCAGCGCGAGCTGAACATTTTGATACACATTAACAATTTGTGTAAATCAAACAAAATACTGAAAGCTTGATGTGCGAGCTAAAAAATTGTGTGCAAATTGATATCAGAACTGGATATATTGTATATATATATATATATATATTGGTTATATATTAGTGTCATTTAACCCTCTTGAATGGGATTCATTACACAGGCAATGCGAGCGCGAAGCGCGAGCGAAAAATTTTATATAAAGTCTATTTTCCAATTCTTCCCCTCACCTTTATTTGGGGGTATCGGGGTCGGGCCGGTCGTTTCGAGGCAGTAAATTACACATCATGGGTAAAATACCTCTTTCTTGCTTTTCTTTCTGTTTTTCGTAGTTTCTATCAAGGTAAAGAGTACACTTTTTTCTGCAGGTTGTCAAAAAATAGGGGGGCCGGGGCCGGCTCGGCTCCCTCCTGGATCCGCGCCTGACTGCCATAATATTATAGGTGCCTTCAACAGACCATGAGTTTAAGGTACTGCAGAATTAAGATAACCGTACTTCTCCATCGGACAAATATGATGTAAGGTAAACATTCCATGCTCCACCCAGATGTGTTTCAGCTACATCCTCGTCAGGACAAGCCGATAAACTGAATATATCCTAAATTCTTCAGGAAACTGACAAGACAACGGACATGACAGAAGGGAAAGAAAGAGAACAACTTTCATTTAATATTTTGAAATTAGCTTAATAATGCTTTAATTCCAGATTTGAAATATTGTTTTTCCTCTTTTTATCATGCCATTCAGATAAAAACGACAGCTGATATTCCTCGACAGTGTCTGTAACCTTCTAAAGACAGTATCTGGTATCGTCTCTTGGAGCACTCTACAGATCATGGAAGGCCGGCAGGACGATGGGAATAAAGGTACATGGGACTCGACTCCTGCTCGCATAGGGGAGAGTCTACGAATGCTGATTGACAGTCGCATGGAGGTTTCGTCGGCCCATGGCGTACCAAACATCCAGCGGGCCTCAAATCCAACCATCAAACTAGCATGGACTGTCATCTTTTTGGCTGGCACTGGCGTGATGACTTGGCAAGTTGTCGCTCTCTTTCAGGCCTACTTCGCATGGGACTATACAGTCAACCTAGAGGTGAGATATCGATCTCCATGTGTGGGTGTTTGGCGGCGTGTTTATGGGTATTGGCGGGTAAAAAAAGTGGGTCTTAATGGGTGTAGGTGTGAATGGGAAAACTGTGTGTTGATATGAGTGTGTGAGATGTTGGGTGTGAGTATGTTTCTTGGAAAGGTGTCATTTAGACACCGTTCTCATCTAATTTCCTTGATGTTGTTTCCCTTAAACCCGTTTAGGAAACCAAAAATCGTTTCGCTGGCATCATCATCACCATCTCTTCAACTTGTTTCTAGAACGGCAGACACACTTCATGTAAAATGATATGGGAATGCCCTCAGAGAAGTCGCATTTTTCGCGCGGAATTTGAATCTCCAGCGTGGACAGTGCACACACACAATTTACCGAGAAGCAAGCCCAGCAAGCATAATTCGTATATATAGTAGGTCTACTTCCGTGGTTGTGTCCTCGTGAGCCGGTTTAACCATGGTTTAACAAAACAAAGTAGGACTCTTGAAAACCACGTTGCGAGGTGGTGTTCTAAACTGGTTGGATCGAGGATCACTTCCAAGACCGCTTCGATGATCTTCCCCATCGCGTGTTAAACTGGTATCCAATAGGAGTACTTAGTAGCTCCATGATTATACTACTTGAAAGACGTAGATATGAAAAAGAGTTCCCCATCCATTCGGCCATCTATCGGCAACGCCATGTATGGGGCGCCAAGTGTCCGCCAGTATTCACATGCACATCGCAATATGTTCTTAAAATATCACTAAAAGATATGAAATAATGCCTTGGTACAAAACTCGTATAACTCGTATAAAGATTCTTGCCAATTAATTGTTTGGGATGTATTCAATATTATTTTGATTTATTCAATGCAGCATGCATATTTTCTTAAACTGCACGGCGATCGTGCATTTTATAATTGTCCCATTGCCCGATATAGCAGGGCATTCTCCCTCACTGTGTGCCAATAGTCTGCAGGCATAGACCCTGATTGAAACTTTGATCAACAAGTGTGTCTACACGCAAAGACTAGCAAATACAAAACTTGCCGTTTCAATCCTGAGCGAAAGGGCCTTCATCAGTACGCAAGGCATGATTAGGCTGTACATTCAGACCCGTAACTCGAGTGATGGGTTGGCCCAGCAGACTAGAGTAAAGTACCAGTGCCACTGAGCATGACTGTGTTCCATTTCCCCTTTTAATGTGAGTGTGTGCGCGCATGCGTGCGCGTGTGGAGGGGGTGTGCGTGTTTGTGCATGGGATGGAGTACAAAAAAAAGTACTTGAGAGTGCTTGACTGCGTGTGATGGTCTGGGGCTATATGGGGCTAGTGTGATAGGATGTCAAAGTGTGGGGTGTGTGTGAGGGTTGTGAGGTGGATGAGGGTGCATGCGTCCGTCTGTCTGCTTGTCTGTCTGTGTGCGTGGCCTGTATACAGCCTTTTTTTAGGACGTTGACCGCTTACCTCAGGGAACTACACTTCCATTCAAACTTTGCCACGTCAGCGCATTCGGAAGATAGGAATAGGCTATAATTATTATATCATTGGTCGCCATCCAAGTGGCTAGATAAACCACCCGTCGTATACCAAAAGGTTACATTTCGGACAATTTAAATGAAGTTAAACCCAAATTAAATCGATATTCATTAATTGATTTACCGTATGCAGGTAAAATTCAACCGGACCCAATATTTCCCCGCCATCACCATCTGCAACACAAATCCAATGAGGAAATCAGGACTTAAAACCAAGGACTCTAAGTTCCAAGAAATATTTGACTTTGATTACGATCCATCAACACCAATCACAGAAGGTAATTGTTGATCTGTTACTTTGTTGCTTGCTGAATATCCTGCCAATGGCTGAATCTGTAATTTTATTAGATAAAGTTAATAATAAGCTTCTCTTTTTTTTAGATTTGACAACAAGAAGGGTAGAGTCCTAATTAATTACATTAATTACATTTAACACCTAACGACATTTGATGACGTGAATTGTGTTTGTCTTGCTCTTTCTCCATTTGTCATGTTTGTGGAGCGTTGTGGCCAAGTGGATTAGTCTCCCGACTTTGAAACAGAAGGTCGTGGGTTCGAATCCCAGCCATGGCTTAATTTCCTTCAGGAAGAAATTTATCCACATTGTGCTGCACTCGACCCAGGTGAGGTGAAACGGTACCCAGTATAGGATTTTTTCTTTGAACGCTTAAGCGCCTATAATTATGGCGGCTCAGCTACAGCCGGGGTATTATGATACCATTGTATCAAAGCGCAGTTGAGTATATGCACATAGTAACTGCGCTTTGTAATTGGACATAATATTATTATTTGTTATCTGTTATTATTATTATTATTATTATCTGGGCGCGTCGTGGTCTAGTGGTCTCGTCTTTCAATCAGAGGGACGTGGGTTCGAATCCCAACCACGGCGGTCTTTCCTTCAGAAAGAAATTTACCCACGTTAAAATAATGCCTTAGCCAATGTTAGCGCCCTGATGGCGGCTCATCTACACCCGGAGAATTACGATACCAAGAATCAAGCGCAGTATATGCAACTGCAGTAGCTGCGCTATATGGATGGACCATTTTAACTTATATCAGTCATAGACTTTAATATAAGAATTGCTCTTTCAAAATGTAGTTTAACATTTAACTTTTTGTAAAGTAGGCTTATATTTTTGTATTATATAACTTCAGGTGGCGATGAACCCCCTATCCCTTTGGGCTCTCATTCTGACCGCGGACCGCCGGAAGGTCAGAATGAAAGGAGTGAGGTAAAAACCTTCTATATTTTAATCTAAATAATTATAGGTTATAGTTTGGAGGGAATGGTCAAACTGTCTTAAAAGTTCTCTCGTTAGAAAGGAAAACCGTAAATTGGTACAAATATTCAAGTCTCACATCTCATGATTTCATAGGAAACCTGGAAATGTAAAATATTTGGATTTTAGCTCGTTTTTCAAACCATGCAATTTTACCCATGTAAAGAAAGGAATTAACAATATCTACACAATATCAAATATCAAACATTTTACATGGATTGTTATAGAATAGAAACTAAACCCAATTTTTACATTATGGGGTGGCAAATGCTTATTGCGTATGTCAAATGCTAAAATACAAATCAATAGTGAATGCATGGAATCATCCAGACTCTTTTTTGTGTCTATCAAATTGAAAATGATTTTTTTTCTTGCATATTCGATTTTGATTTAATTTTCGGTGTGACAGTTATGGGTTTGGGTGACTTTCTCAGTACTTCATACAAGCCTTTTTAAGGTACTTAAAGGACAAGTCCACCCCAACAAAAACCTGATTTGAATAAAAAGAGAAAAAATCAACAAGCATAACACTGAAAATTTCATCAAAATCGGATGTAAAATAAGAAAGTTATAGCATTTTAAAGTTTCGCTTATTTTCAACAAAATAGTTATATGAACGAGCCAGTAGCATCCAAATGAGAGAGTTGTTGACATAACTCACTATTTCTTTTGTATTTTATTATATGAAATATTTTTATTTTCTCGTCATTGTCATGTGAAATGAAGTTTCATTCCTCCCTGAACAGGTGGAATTCCATTATTTTAACATTGTTTGCTTCAGGCAAGGAGGTCCTCATCGTCAAATTCGTAAAAATTGACATATTGTATAATTCAAACATAAAAATAAAAAACAAAAGAAATAGTGAGTGAGTGACATCATCGACTCTCTCATTTGGATGTAACTGGCTCGTTCGTATAACTATTTTGTTGAAAATAAGCGAAACTTTGAAATGTCATAACTTTCTTATTTTACATCCGATTTTGATGAAAATTTCAGCATTGTGCTTGTCTGATTTTTTTCTATTGATTCAAATCAAATTTTTTCTGAGGTGGACTTGACCTTTAAAAATGAACGGTCATACATTATGTATGTCATGCACCTAATAATGAGGTCGACGCCCATTTGTATCAGAGAGAATGTGAGATAATGGGTCAGATGCATAAAAAAGTAGCAATTAATTGCTTTTGATAGACTTTTGCTTGGCCTATGCTTGATTCCTTATACATAAAAATGAGCCAGCAAATGTTTTTGATGGTAAGTTCAAGCAATCGCTAATTGAATGCCAGTAATTGACGGTTAAGCTATTGCTAAATATCATATGCATAAAGCCAGCAGTTCGCTTGTGCGTTTAAGCACTAATCTTGGTTGGGTTTTATAAAGCTCCGTCATAGCAGCTTGAGCGTTTGCTTCATCAGGGTATTTGCGTTTTTAAAATCATGTTTATGCACTTGAGAGAGAACCCCAAGGTAAACCGTAACCTACATGTACTTGTTTTCTTCCTAATAAGTGCAAACCAAATGCCATATATAATATATAAATTAAAAAAGAAACGAGTAAGTTTGACACCACATCTGAGGAAAGGATTTTATAGGAAAGAAGCGGCAATTCGCACTGCCACACCTTTTTGTCGAGTCCTGCCTTTTCTGTGAGACGTGTTTAATTTGCACCAGTGCAGCGTGACGTCGCTATTGATCAAACCGCTAGGCAAGAAAATGGTTCAAGCACGAGCCAAGGGGTTATGCATATGAAATAAAGCAATTGCTGAAGCATGATCTTTTGCTTGGCTAGCTATTGCTTGTGCTTGAAACAATTGCTAGCCAGCAATTGCTACTTTTTATGCATCTGACCCAATGCATTGCCCCGACTTGGCTTCGGACCCTCGAACCTGTTTACACGACAAGACTTGTTCCACAATAAAAACGCTTTTAAAATGTCACATAACTCTGTTCACTGTATGAACCTTGCGGTAGTTGTTTAACAGTTTCAGCAACCATGCTTAGTTCATTTAGAATTACTTATTGAAAATTGAACTTTGTTGTTAAAGGTTTCAAACGCTCGTTTACTTTGTTTAATGAACTATGCTATAGGTTCATAATCAGCGTTTTTATTTTATCTAACAATGCAATTCCCTCACATTTTTAAAATGATTATATCCAATCCTGTTAATTATAATATTATCAATGAAACATGATATAAACTGCATGAAATTATGTGGGTGCGTCATGGTCTAGTGGTTCTGACCCCTCGCCTGTCAATCAGATGGTCATGGGTTCGAATCCTAGCCTTGGCGGGTATTCCTTCAGCAAGAAATGTATCCACACTTTGCTGCACTCTACCCAGGTGAGGTGAATGGGTACCAGGCATGATTAATTCCTTGAATGCATGCTGAAAGGCATGAAAGGCAGCTCGAGCTAAAGCCGGGGAGTTAATAATAACAATTATGCGCCAATTAACTGTTTATAGATGGCGATATACAAATGCATATTATTATCATTATTGTTATTATTATTAATATACAACTCTTTTGATAAAAGTTATAATCTATATTATTCTCTTTTGTCATTTTCCAGAATGTTCAAGATTGGGCTCAGCGTGTCTCACAACCAAGATATTATAGGAGTAAGTCGTTGGATTATGCAAGATATCGCATTCGACAGGTTGCTCTCGCCAACACAAGCATTGAAGAGAGGGTTTCTCTTGGTCATTCTTTAGATGATATGCTTCTAGACTGCTCCTGGAAGGGGATTCCATGCTCGCCTGAGTAAGATAATTTCGTAACTGCATTTGGTTTGGGGTTTGAGTTTAATACACTGTAAAAACTGCGGTGTTAAAGCTGGCACCGATTGGTGTTAATAGAGGACCACACCCTGAGGTATTAAAATTACACACTAGAGATTAAACATAGCACCAAAGAGTGTAAATATAACAGCAAAAGGTGTTGTAATAACACCTATAGGTGTAAAACTAACACCACCAATTTAACACCGGTGTAAAATAACTGGTGTGGTCCTCAATGTACACCGGTTAACACCCTAGTTTTTGCTGTGTACCTGACAATTTTTGCTAGACCTTCGGCTAAAATAACGCAAAGGACCTAATCTGGTCCTTAAAGGTAAAGTCCACCCAAGAAAAATGTTGATTTGAATAAATCGAGAAAAATCAAACTAGCAAAACGCTGAAAATTTCATCAAATCGAATGTAAAATGAGAAAGTTATGACACTTTAAAGTTTTGCTTATTTTCCACAAAACAGTGATATGAACAACTAAAATGAGAAAGTTGATGATGTCCCTCACTATTTCTTTTGTGTTTTATTGATTAAATTATACAATATTTCATTTTTTATAGATTTGACAATGAGGACAAACTTGACTGAATCATATAGTTTTAAACAATGCTCATTCCACATGTTCAGGGAGGAATTAATTGCTGTTTCATTTGAGAATGAGGAGAAAAATAGAATATTCCCTATTTCATATAATAAAATACAAAAGAAATAGTGAGTTGATGACGTCATCGGTCACTTCATTTGCATACCCACCAGGATGTGCATATAACTGTTTTGTGAAATTAAGCAAAACTTTAAAATGTCATAACTTTCTTATGTTGTTTGTTGGATTTTTCTCTTTTTATTCAAATCAACTTTTTATTGGGGTGGACTTGTCCTTTAACGTTCAAGTCAACCTCAGAAAATTGTTGATTTGGATCAATAGAGAAAAATCACAGAAGCTTAAAGCTGAAATTTCATCAAAATCGGATGAAAACTAAGAAATTTATGACATTTTAAAGTTTCGCTTATTTTTCACAAAATAGTTAAATGCACAATGTAGTCACATGCAAATGAGAGAATCGATGATGTCCCTCACTTACTATTTCTTCTGTTTTTTATTGTTTGAGTTATACAATATTTCAATTTTTACAGATTTGACAATAAGGACCAACTTGACTGAACCATTAATGATGAACAATGGTAATTCCAAATGTTCAGGGCAAAATAAAACTTTGTTTCACATGAAAATTAGGAGAAAATCAGAATATTTCATATTTCTTATAATAAAATACAAACTTAAAGAAATAGTGAGTGAGCGATGTCATCAGTTCCCACATTTGCATACTGACCAGGATGTGCATATAACTATTTTGTAAAATTAAGGGAAAATTGAAAATGTCATAACTTTCTTAAGTTCAATCCGATTTTGACGAAATTTTCAGTGTTGTGTTTGTTTGATTTTTCTTATTTTATTCAAATCAACTTTTTGTTGGGATGGATTTGTCTTTTTGAATTACACTCCTCTCCGTGTGAGATGAGGGACCATTCCTGATGGAATGAGAATTCAATCTTTCAAGAGTGAAGTTTCACCTTTGTTTGGAGTGGCAATGTGCATCTTTGTTTCTGTTTGTGTGGTAACTCCCATAGGAACTTGGCAGGACAGCATTTTTTGCTGGTAAACACCAAGCTGGTATAACCAATTACCTTGGAAACGTTTTACGTCTAGGTTAATCAGCCATTTGGGCCATTTTATCAAAGTGGAGACAATGGCAGAGTTGGGATTCGAACTCACAATATTGCGATTATGAGTCCAATGCTCTAACCAGTGGACCACACGACCCCCAGGGTATTTTGTCAGTTTTGTGAACCAGGGGGTATAATGACCTCGATGATGCTTCAGATCGCAAACGTTAAAAGCCCGGTCCCACAGCACTTGCGGATGCAAAGCGAATGTAAAACGGAAAAAAAATCTTGCTTTCCGTTGGAATACGCTTGCATACGTGTTTCATACGCTCTATCCTTCGAGCATCCGTCCGCTGTGATTTCCTCCGCGCAAAGAGTTTTGAGCTGCACAAAACTTTTGAACGGATCAACTTTCCGCCGTGTACGATGGATACACGCGACATATACGAACAGCAAACGTTCTATGTCCGTTTTCATCCATTAACGTCCGCTGTATCCTCTCTGCAACCTCTGGGCATCCTCGCAGCTCAGATCCAATGAAAGGTCAAGTCCACCCCAGAATAATAATGATTTGAATAAATAGAGAAAATGAAACGTGCATAATACTTAAAATTTCATCAAAATTGGATGTAAAATAAGAAAGTTATTACTACATTTTAAAGTTTCGCTTATTTTCACAAAACAGAGATATGCACTACTCAGTGAAATGCAAATGAGAGAGTCAATGATGTCCCTCACTCACTGTTTCTTTTGTTTTCTATTGTTTGAATTATACAATATTTCATATTTTTTTTACAGATTTGACAATAAGGACCAACTTGACTGAACCATATTATATTAAACAATGCTAATTTCACATGTCCATGGAGGAATTAATCATGGTTTCGCTTGACAATGAGGAGAAAATTAGAATGCTTCATATTTCATACAATAAAATACAAAAGAAATAGTGAGTTGATGACGTCATCAGTCTCCTCATTTGCATACCGACCAGGATGTGCATACAACTTTTTGTGAAATTAAGCGAAACTTTAAAATGTCATAATTTTCTTATTTTACATCCGATTTTGATGAAATTTTAGGTGTTATGCTTGTTTGAATTTTCGTATTTTATTCGAATGAACTTTTTGTTGGGGTGGACTTGTCCTTAAACATAGTAACACGAAAATAGAAAAGATGTAAGCGTACGCATCTCGTAAATTAAGTATTAAAAAAATCCGGTGACCCCTTCGCAACTGTCATCCATCCGCTATTCCGATGAACAACCGTTTAACATCCGCGCTACATTCCGTTATTTTCCGTTATGTTTCCACAAATTTCTGGAGCGGATGAAAAACGGATGGAAATTTTGCTCGTCCGCTGTGTCCTTTATGAATACGTTTTGTGCCCGTCGGCTAGTGGGACCAGGCCTTAATGTGACCTTAAAACTGGGGTCGGCTTCATATTAACCCATTAGGGACCTTTGTTAGAGTCTCGTTCGTGTTTTCTCTCCAGAAATTTTACCCAGATTTACGACTCTCAGCTGGGCAACTGTTACACCTTCAACTCTGGGCAACATGGAGAACAACTTAATACCCATCGACCAGGCTCCTATTTCGGTGAGAAAGACTTCGACCTTTTCCATTGCTATTAATCCGAAGCTTGTTTGTAACCTGGATTTCATAATTACAGGGCCACCTATACTGCTTGGAAACCCCGATCCCCTATATAAAAACAAACACTTTCACTTTTTGATGAAAGGTAAAGTACACTTTCTCTGAGAGCGTACCAACTCTTGTATTCGTTTGGATAGCCCGCCATAGTTAATGTGAGACAATTAAAAAAAAATATGAAACCGATCCATATCCGAATGACACCGAGGAGGAATGTACTTATTATCCTTGGATAATTATTGAGACCTGTGCCAAGTCAGTAAAATGGTAAATAATATCAACAATTTCAAATTCATACTCTTCAATTACGAGTATATTAGACGTTAATTTTTGGGAAGTGAACTCAAAGCCTATGCATGGATAATATACACCAAAGTAAATAAAAATAATAATTTAGGTATATTTACCCAGGGTAGCCACTTCAGTTTCGAAAACTGTTCTACCAGCGGACCCTGCTATCATAAGGGTATCTGATCATAAGGATCATACGGGGATCTGATAAAGTCATCATAGGTAGACCCTGCTAAATGAAACAGGGGGAATAAAAGAGGAAAGAAAATTCGCGTTTTAAAAAATCCAAGACAAATGGTGTAGAGAGGCACATATTTTTAATGTGGGTCTTGGAAAGTCATTTCTAATCATCTAAATGATGTCATTTTAACAGCGATTTAATCAATCTTGTTTTCGATGACCACCCCCCCCCCCCTCCCCCAGGTCTATCGCTGGAGCTATTTGTTGAACAGGATGAGTACGTGGAAGGAATGACTCAAGAAGCTGGTTTTCGGGTCAAGATACACCATCCATCCAACATGCCGTTCCCTGCCGAAGAGGGCATCCTCATATCTCCTGGTTTCAACACCGCCATTGGGCTTCGCATGGTGAGTCATCCCGCCTTGTCGCCTTCCTTATTTTGTCAAAAAGTGCACTTTTTAAAGAAAAGTTGTTGTTATACTATGCGTTTGATATTCAGCGCAAGTGAGGTTACAATTTACCCCATCCGCGCTGGCATACAGATAGGGCAGGCATGGGGGCCAAGGACCCCCAAAAATTCACGACTGAGAAAAAAACGAGAAAGAAAATGAAAGGAAAAAATACGAAATTGAAACTGTTTTCTGGATATTAAAATTTATACCCCAAAAATATTTAAAAGATCAAAACTCTGCTCGCTACCAGTTGTAGCAGGAGTCATCGTCATTATTGTCATTATGATCATTTTTTTTTGCAGCTCGAGTTGGATCGGTTACCTGATCCGTATGGAGATTGCAAGGCTGACCTGTCCGAAGATATCGCTGATGATGTGTATCATCAACATTACAATATTACCTACAATAGAAAGGTACGTGTGTAAAGCTACTAAAGATTGATTTGATAAGAAATGCGCTCATCGTTGAAACGGTATATGACCATGATTTTCATATAATTTTGTTCCTTCTATATTTCCTTTTCCGTCTTGTTTATTTCTATTAAATGCATATCATTTCCTTATGACATCTACTTTTTTTTACATACACATGGCGCTTTTCCCCTGAAACGTGCTCAATGCGTACATAGTAAAAGAACATTTTTTAATAGCGCACTAAACATTAGAAACGTCTCAATGCGCTTTCTGAAAAAGAATAAAAGATGAGGGAAAGCTGCTGGTAATGCTATGATGATATTACTATCAGTTTAATAAATATGTTTTCATATAACAAATTTGCGTGACTTAAGGACGTTCCACAGTTTGTTTGTGCGCATCATGGTCTGCGCATATTTTACACTCTGCACGCTGACCTCACAATGGATGAACTTAATTTAATCAGCTGTAGGTAATGTAAGTTGATTTTTCTCCTTATCTGCACTAACTGCAGATATATTCATGAGGTTAATAAACTGGATATATTCCATGGACCATTTTTTTTATTCCTCTACAATTTCCAATTAGTTTTTCTATAGTGCTGCAAAGTATAATGAATATGACCCTGAGTATGAATAAATGAAAAAGTGGTTCGGAATTTTTCCTCACAAAGATACTGCTTTTTGCGCGTTTTCGGGTGTTTTAAGAAGCAAATTTGCTCTAGTAAGAGTGCTGATAGTTTGAAAACAAGCACATGATCCCATATTTTTTAATATTTGCACTTTTAAGGTATACCTTCCTCTATACCTTGTTGACTTTTTGCATTTTTTACCAGTCTATGGATTTTTCACAGTCTATGTTTATGAAACCAGTTGAAATTTCAGAAATACTTGAAATTGTTAAAAAAAAACTTGACTCATGCAAATCCCCTGGATATGAGGATATTAATATTGATGTTCTAAAGAAGTCTATTGCTTCCTTTGTTGTACCGCTTTGCAATCTATTCAATATGTCTTTACAATCTGGTGTATTCCCTACTGCTTTAAAGAAGGCTAAGGTGATTCTTGTACATAAAAAAAGAGATAAACACATTCTAAGCAATTATAGACCTATATCAATTTTATCCACTTTTTCAAAAATCTTAGAAAAACTTGTATAATAGTCGTTTGTTTTTCTTCTTGTCAAAAAGAGATATACTAAACAATACGGGTTTAGACAGAACTACGGTACTTACATGGCTCTTTAAGATTTTTACTAATATTATTGCTAAATCATTTGATAATAAAAGAGTTGTTTTAGGTATCTTTTTAGATTTATCTAAGGCATTCCATTGCATAAGTCATGAAATACTTTTACAAATATCGCGGGTACAATACTTCAATGGTTTTCGAGTTACTTGAACAAAAGAACTCAACATGTTTGTGTAAATAATGTATCTTCTGAAATCACACATAACACGTATGGGGTCCCTCGGGGATCAGTATTAGGTTCCTTATTATTTTTGTTGTTCATAAACGACATTCAATATGTAAGTAGTATATTACAATCGATTATTTTTGCGGATGATACAAGTTTTATTTCTATCTGGTGAAAATTTTGATACATTGTGTCTTACTTTTAATAAAAAAAACTTTAGAAAAATTGATACTTGGTTGAAAGCAAACAAATTAAAATTAAATGCAGAAAAAACTTCCTGTATGTTATTTCAGACAAAAAATAAAGATATCAATACTTCTTGTATAAAAATATATATATGAACCAACAAAGTACATCGATTGTAAATTCTACAAATTTTTCAGGAATTAAAATTGACAATAAATTGACATGGAAAGAGCATGTATCTTATGTATCATGTCAAATATCTAAAGCTATTGGTGCAATGAATAGAATAAAGAAAGTTGTTCCTTTTTATATCCTTCTTAAATTGCATGATAGCATGATCTCTCCATATAGTATGGGGTGGCTGTGCAAAGACCTATATTAATAGAGTTTTCATTCTTCAAAAACGAGCAATACGAATTGTGTTTAATTTGCATCCTTACTAAAACACTGCTCCTGTCTTTAAAATATTCAACATATTAACAATTTTTGATATACATAAACAACAGATTGGCATATTTATGTTTTCTTACTCAAAAAATATACTTCCGAAGTTTTTAGAAAATATTGTTTTGTATAAAATAAAAATACATGTAAGTATGCGACCTGTCAGTCAAATCTTTTCTATCTACCAACGCTAAATTATAATTTTTCAAGAACTACCATTCCTTGTGCAGGTCCTAAGTTTTAGAACAAATTACCACAAGAAATCAAAATATGTCCTACTTTGAATATGTTTAAAAGAAAACTGTAAAAATACCTAGTTGAAAATGAATCCTGGAATAAAGTTAACAAAATATTGCCTTGGGGTTTGGGGTTTAGGATGTCTATTTGTCTTTGTTACTTTATTTACACTTATATTTTTTGAATTCCATGTACATGTATGTCTCTTTCTTTTTCTATTGTTTTGTGTTTTACTTTGTATATATTTAGAAACATTTTAAGTAAATTTTATTACCTTCGGGAATAACCCTCATATAGGCCTTTGGCCTTTGTCAATTCACATCACATTATGATTCCGAAATGAATGTTTCATTTTAATGTTTTTTATTGTATATATCTATTTGCATATAATTTTGTACTTGTGTTTTTAATCCGATGTGGAAATAAAATTGAATTGAAAACCTTTGCAAAGTTTGGTGAAAATGACATGGGTTATGAATAAAATGCGGCATTTCGTTTACTTCTCAAGTTTGTTAATGAAATTTGAAAATTTTTGAGGTTGAGTAAGTTCCCGCAATTTCTAAGAACTGAGAGTGTTGTTAGACTTAAATGAGCAAACAATTGACAGAAATATAGATAGATTATCCATCATTAATCATATTGCAAAATTTGATGAAATTTTCATCGATTTTGACTGAGTAATAGGGCTTTAAACTCAAAGTTCTGATTTCGTGAGGTCTAAAAATGCCAAATTCTTTTGTATGTGCAATTCTTAAGAACATCATTCATTTTGGGTTATATTTTAAGCTCTATAGCAAAAAAATCAAGCACATGGACCCAGGTTAATTTGTGCACATTTGGAATTTCAGGTGCTAAAGTATCTATGTGCAAAGTATGATGAAAACAAATTGGATTTTCAATATTTGGGAGCAAGACTACGGAACCATTCGAATTTTAGACAGTATTATCAGACTTTTGCTTGTTTTCGGCGCATTTTGGGCTGTTTAAAGCCACCTCGCAATATTTTAGACACTGATAGTTTAAATACGAGCACATATACCCCATATTCTTAACATTTTACTACCTTCAAAATATATTCCTCTACAAATCTAGAGAGTATGATGAAAATGACATGGATTTTCAATGTTTGGGAGCAAGACTACGAAACCTTCGCATTTTAGACGGTATTATCAGACTTTAGCACGTTTTCGGCACATTTTGGGCTGTATCCAGAAAAACTCACAACATTATAGACCCTAATAGTTAAAAAACGAGCACATGGACCCCGTATTTTTATGACTTAGCGTCTTCAGAATATATTCCTCTACGAATCTAGAGAGTATGATGAATTAACATGTATTTCAAATGTTTGGGAGCAGAACTAAGGAACCATTCGTATTTTAGATATTGTGGACGGTATTATCGGACTTTTGCACGTTTTCGGCGCATTTTGGCCGTTCTAAGCCAACTCGCAACAGTTAAAGGGGAAGTTCACCCTGAAGAAAACTTTCTCGTAAAAATTGCAGAAAAAATAGTAAAAAATATTGGTGAAGGTTTGAGGAAAATCCGTTAAAGAGTAAGAAAGTTATTAGAGTTCAAAGTTTTGGATTTGTGACGTCATAAACGAGCAGCTGTCCCATGTGTTATGCAATATAAAATGCATAAATTTCAAATTTTGTATGGTTCCTGATGACTTAATTTTGTTTTCTTTTCATGATCGGGTGTGAAACGATTTGTCTATTGATATACAAAAGTTACAGTGAAAACCATTTTAAATTTTCTGAGAAAATGACATTTCATTGATTTTTTACCATTCGCTATGTAGGAATGCTGCTCGCATATGACGTCACAAATCAAATAATTGAAATTCTAATAACTTTTTAATTATTTGATGAATTTTTCTCAAACCTTCGGCAGTATTTTTCATTAATTTTTCTGCTATTTTTACAATAAACTTTTTGTCAGGGTGAACTTCCCCTTTAAGACACTGATGGTTTAAAAATGAGCACATGGACCCCATTTAAGGTCCCTACACCTTTGCAATGCACTTCCTCTACACTTTTGCCGAATTTGATGAGAATGACAAGGATATTGAATAAAGTGCAGCTTAAACTCTAATTTTTTTTTAATTTTCGATTAGATTCACGTCTTTTGAAGATTTGTTTTTGGAAGTCTGTGCTGCATTCTTGTCAAATGAGGGTAGTGCTAACTCCAAATAGATATAGTTTGCCAATTAAAAGATATTCTTCTACTTAGGTATCCATTGAGTTACATATCCTGAAAGTTTGATGCGATATCGACAGAGTAAAAATGATTTAAACTCATTTGGTGAATTCGTGAGGTCTATGAGAGAGGCATAATTCGTTTGATTGCGCAACATTCCATATCACACAAACACAGCGAATTTGGAGTCCCGTAGAAAAAAAATTAAGCACATGAACCTGCATTATTTTTGCATTTTCATTATGCATAGACACCAAAATAACTCTCTGCAAAATTTGGTGAAAAATGACATTGACTTCATTTTAACTGTGGAACGTCCTCAAATGTACCATTGACTTGTCAAGAAAGTTTATCTGTCCAAGTCGACATATTAAATATTGTTGTGTCAACATGGCCTAATAAGTAGTTCTATTATCTGTTGCCCTCTCGGTCATTTCAAGATTTGATTTTTATATATTTCTGTTTTTTTTTTTGTTCAGACATGTGAGGTTAGCTGCTACCAAAACGAGGTGATAAGAAGATGTGGGTGTTTTGATGCTTCATATCTCAACTCTCTTGAAGTCGACAAAACTATATATCCATGTAGATATACAAGTCCCGTAGGTAAGCATCATACCTTGCAAGACTATCGGCAACGTAACGTAACGGGAGGGGTTAGCCATGGCCCTGGGTGGCGGGGGTGCTGGGGGTGGGGGTGCTGCGTGTGTGATTTTCCATAGGCAGCACCCCCTGAAAATCTGGTAGGTATGATAAATGACAGAAATGTAACCACAATGAACGACGTTTTGTAGGAAACCAACTTTTTTGTTTTGCTTGTCAAATTTCTCTTGACCGAAACCACCTTATATTGTAGTGAAACCCCTTTTTTTGCTTTTCAAATTAACTTTAGCACCCCCAGTAAAAAAATAATTGTTCACAGGGATCTGGGGTTAGCTTCGCAAACGAATAGCCTTTTATTATGAATAAAAGGGTAAAATTAACCGGTCAGCAAAAGAATCAAAAGGTGTCAAAAGTAGAAAGGGGTCCGATGTTAGTGCTTGTCGAAGGTGGTAAATATTGGGGAAAAAAGGTCAAGTCCACCCCAGAAAAATGCTGATTTGAATAAATAGAGAAAAATGAAACTAGCATAACGGTGAAAATTTTATCAAAATCGGATGTAAAATCAGAAAGTTATGACATTTTAAAGTTTTGCTTATTTTTTCACAAAACAATGATATGCACAATTCAGTGACATACAACTGAGACAGTCGATGATGTCCCTCACTAACTACTTCTTTTGTTTATATTGTTTGAATTATACAATATTTCATTTTTTATAGATATGACAATAAGGACCAACTTGACTGAACCATAAATTGTTAAACAATGCTAATTCCACATGTTCAGGAGGAATTAATCTTTGTCTCTCTTGAAATTGAGGAGAAAATTAGAATATTTCATATAATAAAATACAAAAGTAGTGGGTGGATGACGTCATCATTCTCCTCATTTGCATACCGACCAGGATATGCATATAACTGTTTTGTGAAATTAAGCAAAACTTTGAAAATTTCGTAACTTTCTTATTTTGCATCCGAATTCGATAAAAAATTCAGTGTTGTGCTTTTTGGATTTTCTTTTTTTTTTCCAATCATTTTTTTTGTTGGGGTGGACTTGTCCTTTAAGTACTGTCTTGTACGAGGCATGAGATGTTAAAAAGAATGCGACATGGCGTAGTTTCCTTCAGCAAGAAATTTATCCACATTGTACTGCACTCAACCCAGGTAAGGTGAATGGGTACCTGGCAGGAATTTATTCCTTAAAATGCCGAGCGCTGGAAAGGCTGCTTGAGCTACAGCCGGGGAAATAATATGCGCATAGAGACGGTATTCATAATATGTCTTATGCGCTATACAAGAACTGACTATTAACTATTACATCACTACAGAAAGAATATTTATGCTTCTTGCCTCCGAATTAACTCATCAAGCCTTCAAAACCAAGGTAGTTAATGATGATAGTTTTGTTCATCAGGTATTGAAACTAAAGTTAGGGACTTGCCTTTCATACAAGCTTTGCTTTTCTTGACACAATGTCCCTCCGTTCTGTTCCATATTCTTTTTTTATAGCAAAAATAATTGCAGCTCACTTTGGTTCCTGTTTAATATATCTTCAATAATTTTTAATGTAATATTGCTGAACTGCGATGATATAGTTTTATATCTTCATTATTTTTCACTGGGTCTTGCATTGTAATTTTTACTATATGCATTTTCATACTCTATTCACAGAAACCAAATGCTTGGCAAATATAGAATGGGAGCAGGCAGATGACGAACTGGAATGTAACTGCCCTATTGCGTGTCAGTGAGTAGTTTTGCCTTTCTCTCCCCTACTTTGTTTTATTGTTTTAGGTACAGACAGTAGCTTTTTGAAGTAGAATGGGAAATTGGGTATAGGCCTATATGGATAACGGAGAAAATCGTGTTGGAACGTCGCAGAAATTTTGGGATTTTAAATTGGACATAAAAAGCGTAAAATACTAAATTAAACTTAACATTATTTGCAGTACTGAGTTTAATGAATTTATTATGTTAGACTACATCGTATGCTGCAATGATCCTCTTTCATTCATCGTTACAGTGAAACCACGTATCTCTCTCGAGTGAGTTCTTCTATTTGGCCTGCGAATGCTTATGAGGTAAGTTTTAGTTCCAATCGCAGCGTACCAAGGGGGGGCAGGGTCACAACTAATGCAGGGGACGTACCCCTGCCCCCCCCACCCCCTGACGAGTCATAACTGATCCAGGGGACGTGCCCCCCCCCCCCCCACCTTTGAGAAGCAAAATTAATAGATTTGTAATGCCCCCTCTTTGAACTTGGAAGACCTTTTTTTCCTTCTTTTTTTTTGCTTGTCATTTTTTTTCTGGTACGAAATCCTTTATTTGTGGTTAAAGACCCTTTTTTTTGCTTGTCAAATTTTTCGGGGGGAAGAAATATCCTCCAAAAATTTGCCCCCCTTTTGGAAAATCCTGGGCACGCCGCTGGTTCCAACTATTGTTTGACGCCAGGGGCAAATGTTAAAATCGTGCCACCCCTTCAACTTTTGACTCCTAAATCTTCTTGTGTTGTTAATCAGAGTAAATTTGTAGTCTTATTACTTTAGTCTGAATTAATAAAAAAAAATTGAACTGTATCATAGCTAGCAAATTATCAATAATAATGATAATAATAACTCTTATTCACATAGGGTAGCCACTCTCAGTTGTAAGCTGTTCTTCCAGCGGGTCCTGCATAACATAATGTTTAATTATTACCCTCCTTCATTACGTCGAGCGCCAGACAATAAGGCAAACGGTCCGGTTTTTTAAGTCTTATGTATGACTCGGCCGGGGATCGAACCCATGAGCCGGGCGTTCTACCACTGAGCCACCATGTCAAAAAATCTAAATACATTTTATTCAGTAATTAGATTCCCTCCATAAAGATATTCAACAGGCCCCCTCGATCCACTCGTTTAATAGAAAACTACAAATATTTCTGTTACTGTCTTACCAAAGTATTATTAGATTGTATATTAGTCTAAGCACGCTATTAAGTCACACTTATAGGGTCGTGTGGTCCAGTGGTTAGAGCATTGGACTCATAATCGCAAGGTTGTGAGTTCGAATCTCAACTCTGCCATTGTCTCCACTTTGATAAAAAGGCCCGAGAGTGATATCTGTCGTCTATAACGTCAGCCACTATGACTGATTAACCTAGACGTAAAATGTTTCATAGGTAATCGGTTATATACCTGCTTGGCGTTTACCAGCAAAATGCTGTCCTGACGAGTTCCTACGGGAGTTACCACAAACAAAAACAGAAACTTCTTGTCCCTCCCCCCTATCTCTCACATTTTCTCTATATACATAATACATGTGTGTATGTCTCTCTCCCCACTCATCTTTGCCCCCATCTCTCTTTCTCTTTTCCTCTCTCGCTATTCCTTCAGTGCTTCACTATCTCCTTCCCTCTCCCCTCTATATTCTTCGTCAAGTCTTTGTTTTATTTTGTGTTTTTAGTGTCGTCCGTACACTGTCATCTTATTATTTCTCCCCATTTCTCATCATATTTTTATTCCTATTATTTGATTTTAACATATTGTATTTTCTTACACCTACATATGCAAATGAGTCCCCAATTTTTCATTATTTGATATCTTTATTATCTTAGGGGATCCACGCTCTACAAGCAAAGCTTTTTTTTAGTGGATCCTCCCATTTCCATACAAGATTTCGTTCAAACTGTTTTTACAAATGTTTTGGAATTTGTGGTTTATTTGTAATATATGTTTTTGTATTTGGTTATATATACATGCATGATGTATGTTTGAATTGCATTTGTTTACAATGTTAATGATGGAAATGAAAAAAAGAAACTTACCCCCCCCCGCCCCGCCATTGCGCACTTGAAAATGGCTTCCGCAGATGCCCTTTTCCTTCGTCCTTAGATATGGCGCTTGGTTTGAGGAAATAGTTACGACCCCCCATCCTTTTTCGCTAAGCATTAGCCAACTGTCGGCGCCAACATTAGTCAGAAAAGAGAGAATGAATATGATGTGCCACCACAAACCCAATTCATTTCCTATCAGAACTGGACAACGGGGTGTTCGGGTTCGTGCGAACCCCCCCCCCACCCATCACCACTTCCCAATTTCGATGGTAAACTATCAAAGGATTTTTGTTTGTTTTGGGGTCAACCATTCTTTTTCCATGGTTGACCATACGGTCAGTGGAAACCATGTTTTCAAAATGCTATTCCACCCAAAAAAGTATGGGTTTGCGTGACCTTTAGCTCAAATTATCCAGTTTCAGATCAGAATATAAAAAGTTTTTTTTTTTATCGTTTGTAGATCTGAAATCTCAATTTTCCGGTCGCACTCGCATCTGTTGTTTAGTTCTGTACCTCTCCCGTTCATGAATACAAAAAGTGCTTAGAATGCCCATTTTGGTCGTCGGAATGACAAAAATCTTCAGCTCGCGCTCGCATTATTTAATTGTTGAAATATGTATCGTCTTCATGGCTAACTGCGAAAAGTCCTTAACGAGTCCCTTTTCGATCAGGCCAGAGAGCATATTAAAATTTTCTGCTCGCGATTCGCGCTCGTATTAATTTTATAGTTTCATAAGCATCTTGTTCAGGATCACAAACATTGTCCAGCATATTCAATGTTACATGAAATTTCCAAAATGATTTTAGCAGTAGCAATCTTGCAAGTTAAGTTGATGCATCTTAAAACTTAACAAATCTTTGAGTTTGATATTATTTATGCATAGGGTATATCAAAATTTACCATTATACTGCACTACCTGTGGAAGTTAGCAGCTAGGTCACGGTAGCCTTTCTATTGAAAATGTGTATTTTTTTACAGTGCAAATATCTTTAAATCTTTGTAGAATTCACCTTAAAGTATTCACCAAATGCCATGAATTCAGTTCTAAAACTCCAAAATCTTTTATCATCTGAAGGGGGGCACATCCTAGGCCCCCTTGTGCGCACAAGCGCACACGTACGTTGGCGCTATCGAGACAAATTCAGTTGGCAAATTTAGCGGGTACCCCCCCCCCAAAAAAAAAAAATGCTTCTGGCTACGGCTCTGTGTGTGACGAGCTTACGCCTTTAATTATTCTTTTTTTTGTCACAGACGAGAGAATATTTTCCACATTATGATTCTGTTGTCATGACCATAACACTTTGAATGAAACAAAATACACATATTCAAGCATAACGTAATTATCATGTTTCATGCTTTTATTGATTAACAGTCTCTGCTCTTTGAAAGAATGGCGCTGTATAATGACGTCATGAGGACGAATGTGAATGGTGAAAACGCTTCAGAATGGACTCGGTGAGTTAACCTGGTTGACATTTGTGTCCTTAAAGTACAGTCTATTACTTAAATTAATAACCACTGGTGTACTGATAAGGGACTTGGAGTTATATGCCCCCCCCAAAAAAAAAAAGTTTTAAGATCAATAAAAACGGAGAAAAAAGGAAGAAAAGTGATATTATTCTCTGTGCATTATGTAAAAATCTTTCACACAAGCAGATTTTCGTACTAAAACTGTCACAATTCTTGATCTCTCGCTTCGCTCGCTCGCAGCTGTTTAGAATTTTAGCCCCATACATCATGTCTGGCCTCTTCAGAATATTTCATTACGCCGCTGAAACAAACTTCATCAAAAATATTATGGATTTTATTTGCCGATATATATACGCAAAAAAAAACAATCAAGCAAATTTTCTTTCCCCGTTTTAATCAGGGTTTCAATATTGGAAATTTAAAGTAAAGAATGTTCAAAATTGAATTTTGAAGATTGAATGCATTCAACAGCATTTTTTGTTTGCCAAATTTATTATTTATAGGCAGAACTTGGCGAAACTGGAGGTATACTATGACGAGTTCAACTACGAATATATTCGACAAGTGCCAGCATACACGGTAAATTCCACCCCCCCCCCCCCCTATCTGTCCGATAGGGCTACCACCGTGGCGAGAAGAGGGGCTGCATGAACGACCTCATGTGATTATTCTTATAGTAAAAACGAATAATAGGAAAAGGGGACAAAATGAGGAAATAAGAGTATTCGAGAGAGATATCTCTATATGATGTGATATGTGACGGCATTATGTAATATGTAGTTACACTCATTGAAAAAACGGGGCCACCTTTAATTTGCATGCAGAGAAACTTAACTCTCTCAAGAACTCAAAACCAGGACCCCGTCTTACAAAGAGTTACGATTGATTCAATCAATCGTAACTCTATGGAAATCCATCAGTGTCATAATTTTTTCGACATGAAATTTGCCTGCCAATGTTGGACCCATTCACTCTGAAAATTGTGATTCTGCCCCCTCCCCTGCCAATCGTCGTTCCGTTACCACTCTACGGATACTGGGAGGAGATTCGAACAAAATTCCCGTTCCAACTTCTAATATGCTAATTTTCAGTGAAACAGAAATTTCAAGATTCTCTCTGTGTATAAATTTCAGATCCCCGATCTCTTGAGCGATATTGGCGGTCAGCTTGGACTCTGGCTTGGACTGTCCGTCATAACAATCTTCGAGCTTTTGGAGGGAGCTTGGCTCATTCTTGCTTTCATCTTCACTCGATGTGGAAATAGCACCAGAGAAGTAGATGTCCATCCCAAGACTAATACGGTTGTCATATAATCCCCCTATAAAGATCGAGAGAAGTGATTAACATCGTAGCAAATGCAGAGGTGCCTTGGTCTAGTGGTCTTAGGAGTCTGGGTGCACGCAGGGAAGTCCCAGGATCAATTTCCGGCATGGGACTTATGCCCATGACGAAGATATTTATCTCAATTAACATAGCATTGTTGTCGTACATCGGTTAGATAAATTCACGATTGATACTAATATGTGCATAATATGCTTTTAAAAAATTGTTTAAACATCAAAATTACTCAAGATGTCATCATTAGTACAATGAGATGTAACCAGTATACCAGTCATAAAGTATTATACATCACTGTAGGTAATCTATTTAGCATTGAGATGACAATCAATCTCGACCTCTTTTTTTACCCTTATATATTCTATTGTGAAAACAAAGGTGCCAGTGTCTCTAAAAAATGGGTGGTTTCAGACCGTTTGCCACAGCAAGAGTTGTGAACATGGACAATTTAAAATGAACAGCGAGACGTAAATAGTGAATTAATTGTAATAATATTTACATCAAGTTCATGGAATTAGATAACATTATCATTATCAATCTGGTGTGAGATTATTAATAGTTATAAAGATATACCCGGATTCCTGCAATAAAGTGACGTTCACTGTTCCCTGTGTTGAAGCTGTCTGAGTGGACTTTCGGGCACTCAAATGCACGCGACCTACCATTATGTTGCGAAATTACTAGTAATGTATAGCCCTATTACAATATATATACATATATTTATATATACGAAACTTTCCTATCGGATACAGCGGACAAGCAAAATTTCGGGGTAGCTCCATCCATTTTCATCTGCTATAGAGTCCAGACAATGGACAAAATGGACGAACATTAAAAACACGGTGGCGGATGCGCGATGAATATATAGAGCGTATGAAAAACGTAGTATGCAAAGAGTACACGAAGGATACATAAAGTTTCCCAACGGATAACATGATTCTTTTCCGTTTTACATCCTCTCTCCATCCGTAAGTGCAGTGGGACTAAGGATTAGAGCCTTTAGAGGCAAGACTCTATAGACCAATTTCACAACGTGAGAGGGCAGCAGACTGGTCGCCATGCTGCGGTGGGCGAATCAACTTTTATAGTACACAAGTCAATAGGGTATTTGGTACATTCGTTCGATTTTTTTTATTTTGGACCAATTGAGCAGATTTCTTGTAAGATTCACAATGAGCATTAATCGGAGAAGTTCAGGACGCAGCTGTGCTGTGTTCAATTGCCACAACAATTGGAGAAAGCTTCAGGATTGGAAGCAAAGTGAATGTGAAATTCACTCGCCTTGGACTCATGAAGCCTGTTTGTGTGTCAAGCCGTACTCAATGCATAGGTTTCCAGGCCGTGATGAAGGAATGCGTCGCCAGTGGATCTCTCTTCCCCTTCCTCCTTTCTCCTTCCTCTCTGTTTTATTCTCTTGCCTTGCCCCCTCCTTTTGGATACTTATAGGCCTGCATAAAATGTGGTGGTGGTGGTTTTTTTGTGGGGGGAGGGAGGATTTATTTGATCATGCTTAGATGGAAATATCAGTCCCCCTCTCTCTCTCTCCCTCTCTATCTCACACTATCCCTCTCTCTCTCTCCCCGGTTCTCTGTATTACACTATCCCTCTCTCTCCCTCTCTCACACACTCTCTCGCTAGCCCCCCCCCCCCCCCCCCCTCTCTCTCTCTCTCACTACCCCCCCCCCTCCTTTCTCACTATTCCCCTCTTACTATCCCCCTCCTCTCACACATACTCTCTCCCCCCTCTCCCCTCTCTCATCCTCTCTCTCTCTCTTTCTCACTCTATGTCTCGTTCACTCTCCCCCTACTCTCACACAATTTACTAGCAACAAGAAGTGAGCTCCCTGATGAAAACCAACAGCGATTCTTGGTCATCATCAACTCACTTTTACTGACAAAACTAAGGGGAAAAAGTAGCCAAAGTGCAAAAATTCATCATACCTTCATCGGTCAGATATGGCCATTGTCTTACATCGTCTACCCAGGTGTCTATGCTTTATTTTATTGATTTATGATGAAGTTAATGACACAATATTAGAGCTTATCTGTAATCTTTCATTGAATTTGTACACAGAGCCAATCGCGGTCAGCGCACTTGCCCACCGCAGCAATGGCGTCGCCGATAGAGGGCCAAATACATAAACCGGCCGTGAAATTGGTCTATACCATTATGAAATCTGGGCTCCTTAACACGAACGGAGCATTCAACCGCCAAATTGGCAATGACCAATCATGATCTTTCTTGCACTATGCGCGTTGTAGTAAAAATAATGACCTTTAGCCAATCAGAAATGCTGTCACTTTTTAATGATCGTGAACTTTTGTCTTGGAGGCCTTGATGTGCATAATAGAAAGTTAATCAATGAAAATGGAAAATCTCCGTCACCAATTCATTGCCAATGATCATGCAGCCTTGAAATTAAGTGGCAGTTACTGGCAGATATTGTCAATAATGTAGCAATCGTGAGTAATTTATTAATGGATTTGAAGAGTTATTGAGCCATGAATGAGAACGGCGTGCTTCCTCGAAATGGTTTGTCAAAATGGCACTTGTGAACGGCTACCTGCAGGCCTCAATATTCTGGCATTGTCATTTATTATTCTTTTCAAAATACATAATGATATGATGCGGTAATTTAGTCACAGTTTTTAGATGCACTATTTCCGGAGTCTGGGGTTGTTCGGCCAAACCGGATGACCTGTTTAAAGTTGATATTTACTGAGCAAACTCTTTGGTGTGTGATAATTAAAACATAATGGAAGTATATGGACCGTTACAATATCATGTGATTAGAGATGTGTTTTTATTTTCCTATTATTATTTTTTACTATCATTTCCTATTTGAGGCTACCTTGCCTGCATTCATTTAGGTCGTTTTATGTATCCCGCACAAGGCATTGCATTGTAGAACACATTTGTTGTATATTTTTTCCCACTGTGATTAGTCGATTTTTTAATGATTTTATCAGTGTATATAATCTCAATGATCATCTTCTTTCTAATACAGCATTAGGTACATAATTTTGACGTATGCATTTTTGTTTTTATGTTTTTATCGGCCTAATTGGCTTGTAAAATAAAGTTGAATTGACTACCTTATTTCAGATCTTATACGTTTCTTGCAATATTATATTTTTTCTACTTCTTCGATCTATTTCATTCGATTCATTATCTGTATATTAATATAGGTTCTTTTAATTTTCATGACTCTTGAATTGTAAATACCCCCCCCCCCCTCGATGTGTCGGTAATCATGAAAATCCACCGAAATACGATGATCAATGATATTGTTCACGATCCTTGGTCAATCTTAATTCTTTACCAGATGTTTTGGTAGGATATGTTTAGGTTATTACTTTGTTAAAGACGTAATTATGTTTAGTAACTTGTAAAATGTGGTAATGGGATTATCAATATCGCTTATAATCTTACTATTGTACTTACACTGATTTTCAATGAATCGATTTATTTCTGCACTTCACAAAGCAAGAATATTGTACTTAATAAATCGTATTTGGCACCTGCATATTTTGTTTATGTTGCAGAATTGTTCATGCTGTAACTGCATGTGTTACATTGTTTTTTTTTAAATAGGTATATTTTTCTAATATCTTTTGTCCATTCACGTGTTAATCTGACACAAGTTTGAATAATGAACATTCCTATAACTAGAAATATGAGTTTCTAGCTCTGAACGAGATGAATGATTTGGTTTAACCATTAACGCTAATGTTGTAAATTTGTGATTCGTACAGTTTAAGTAACGATCCATCAGTTACGTTTTTGTCAAGTGCACAAAACTTGTGAGTATACATTTTTAAACAAAATTTCTATTGATTAGTACGACCCAATATCTATTTGTTGTAATTTATTCTTGTAACTAAGTTAGGGGCTTGCCTCTTGTACAAGCTTTGCTTTATTTTGCAAGTCCCTCCATTTTACTTTTAAATACAAATGTCAACTGAGATAACTTTATTGAATTGTGTTCCTTAAATCTATGATTATGTTATATATATTATATTATGTCTTGTAGAATTTTCGACCTTGTTGTGTTATGTTTATCATATTATGTACAATTGTGAAACGGAAATCAATAAATCAAATAACCATTTATATCGCGCAGTTTCTATGTGCTTATTCTCAACTACGCTTTGATACTTGATATCATATTATTACCCCGGCTGTAGCCGTGAGCCGCCATATTAATAGGCGCTAAAGCGTTGAAAGAATAAATCCTACCGGGTACCCATTCACCTGACCTGGGTCGAGTGCAGCACAATATGGATAAATTTCTTGCCGAAGGAAATTACGCCATTACTGGGATTCAGCACGAGAGAGGGTGTACTTAGCATGTAGCAAGAATTTTTAGGAGCTTAAAAAATACACAACAAAATCCGCCTGCATCTTCTTCAAATAACGCTTTTTACAGGAGAATCCTGAGCAAAGTATCTAATAAATCTGCTAAGGCATATTCATTGCCGAATAAGCCTTAAGGGGCGGATCCAGCCTTTGCAACTAGGGGGGGGGGGGGGTCGGCCTTATTTTCCCCGATCGACCACTCCCAGTTGATTTTTGTTTGTATCCAACTAAGTAATTACTGCTCGCGCTTTTTTATATATGTTGTGATCTGATCAAAAAAGGATCTGTTATACGGCTGCTTGCAGTTAGCCATGAAGACGTTGCATATTTAAACAATCAAATAATGCGAGCGCGAAGCGCGAGATGAAAATTTTGATATTTCTACCTGAAGAATGGAAATTCCAAGCACTTTTGTAGTCATGAAAAGGGTCAGTATATTTCAAAAAAATTATTGATGCGAAGCGCGAGCGGAAAAATTTTCATATAAAAAAAATTCTCATTCCAAATCTCATGAAATTTGGCACACACATATTGGTATTGAAGTAAAAATTTGTAAGACGCATTTTTTGTGTGTTTCAGAAATCGTTTTGCCATGGTAATAACATATTATATTGCAAAAATTATGTAAGAAACCTTGCGATTCGAAATGCTGAAATTTGGCTCACACATTGGCTATGAGGTAAAGATGGGCAAGATAATAATGATAATAATAACGTTTTATTTACCCAGGGTAGCCACTTCAGTTAGGAAATTGCTCTACCAGCGGGCCCTGCATAACATAAAATTACCCTGGCTTCTCCAATCTAAATGCTGAGCGTCTAGCAAGAAGGCAGAAGGTCTCATTTTTATAAGTCTTTGGTATGTCTCGGCCGAGGATCGAACCCACGACCTCCCGTTCATGAGGCGGACGCTCTACCATTGAGCCACCATGCCAAGAGACATTTTTAATGCATTTGCCAGACATTGTGTTGCCATGGTAACCACAAACTATAGACAGAAATGCAGGAAAAACCCTTGTGGATCAAACTATATTTCTCAAGTTGTTAGTCGATCGGTGCTCATAAAAGTTGGATCAAATATTCATAGTAATTTTTAAATGTCTTCAAAACTGCATTAAAATGTTAACGCAATAGTAAGACGGTATTAATCACCTTCAGTAATTTCTCTATTTTTTGAGGGGCGGGAGAGGTCCTTAAAAACTGACATCAAAATAAAGAAGTTTAAAGGTGGTGGCAATTAGGAACACAAGCACTCTTAAAATAGGCATCCCCTCAACGGCGGAGGGTTGGGGTGCACTGGGTTCATGATTTACTGTGAAACCTTCCGCTGAGGCAGAGGAGTTCCGACACTGGCAAGCAAAATTAAATGTGTACCCCTTCTGCTTTAATTCAACAGCTGATTTTCAAAACCTTAGTTCCACCTCCCAAAGATGTGCACCCCATCCCCCATACCACTTTATATTTGCCTCCCCATGCTCATACCAACCTATACTCTTGCCCCTCAGGGGTTTTTGCATTTTTTAAGCGAGACATTACTCGCTTTTGGGGGGTCTTTAGAATATTGCATCATAAAAGTAAAGGTTAAAGGATTATGACTAGGAACTTACACCTCCCCGGAAAAAAAAATGGGGGCTGTTATATTTTTTAGTAGAAAATGGCCACCCCCCCTTAAATAGTAAGAGGAATTCTATCTTTGCACTTCAGACCATTAATTTGACATTTTTGACATATGGTAAAGGGTTAATCACGGTATATCATTGTTTTATTTATCTACTTCAACTCGGTCTCTTTTTTTTCATCTTCCGTTCTTACTCTTTCTTTCGGGCCTTCTGACATCACACTTTGATTTTGAGCTTCATCATACCATATTATTGCGTTTCCTCTCTTTCTCTTACTTTGTCTCCCTCTCTAAGTACATTTTTACATTTTTTCTTTCCTATTTTAAAGTGTACTTTTAATCATGCAATTAATTATAAAAATATATACATTTACAAAAATCTCTACACTTGCTTTAGAAATTTACTCGCAAATCCATGACTCAATAACATACCATACCCCAAAAATATATGTGCACAATTTATATATTTTAGCCTATTTTCTTTCATTTGATATTTTCAGTATATTTCTGTGACCGCCCTGCTTTATACATCCTACATCTCCCATTGCCAAAAATAAATACATTTTGTTTCAGTAGCAAAATTGGTGGATGCAAGCTCTTACTGTTATTTTCCAATGAAAATGGAAAATTTTCCATTGGAGTAAAGACAAATTGTTTGAAAAGTGATGAAGCAGTTTTTTCGCCAGATGATGTCTTGTTACCATGGGATGGGAGAATACTATCGTTACCATGGGATGGGAGAATATTATCATCACCATCTGGTAAGGGATGAAGGCGCAAGCCTGTAACTCCCGGTCGCTTCTTGTAAGATTGGTCACTGAAAACTACTACTTCATGAGCTTGCGTGAGGAGTCATGGAAGCTCAAAGTGCTTATTTCGCCAAAATATATAAATTTTTCTTTTAAATTTGTCTGTTGTTGGCATTTGTATTAGGTTTTCAGGAAGACTCTTCCGGTCATTGATTACTCCTCTACTGAAAGACTTATTTCTCACATCTATCTAAATATATATATACATGTATATAGAGCACGAAGCACATGCTGTTATAAATTTGGGTTTGGGGCGATTTACTTAAAACCGGGATATTCTAAGCCGTTTTTGTATTTCAGGGTTTAGCCAAACAATTAACGTGAATGCCAAGTTGAGAATATGTCCTAAAGGTTAATAAAGTACTAACCTCAAAAAAAAATTTCAAGGACTTTTCATATCTCACGAATCATGCGACCACATACTGTACTTCAATTCCCCGGCTCAAATTGTCAGAATTGTGTGCAATTGTGATTTTTGTTAGTGTGTACACCAAACAAAAATCATAATATCCTTGATTTCTATATCATGAGGCCTATTTAAGGCTAGCTTTATCATTGATAGATAACAATTTTTTAATATTCAATCTCGGGATTTAATCCCAGTTAAATATAATTGGCCTGAGGAAACACTCCATCTTCCGCTGATACACAATATCCTTTTCCTTTTTTGTTTGTCGTTTCGCTCGACAGCTATAACACGACGTGCATGCACCATTTCTGTGCGTGCATGCAGCGCGCAGCTGAGCTAGCTAAAGAAGAAGTTGTTGTATTGTAAAATGGAGGACGAACTTGCAGCCAACTTTCCATTAGAAGATAATAATGACGGTGAACAGACAGTTTTTGAAGGATTGGCTGGGTTGCCTATTGATCCTCCTACAAAAAGAGATACCTGTTCTCGTTGTCTGTAAGTTTGTAAACCAACATTTTAATGCTGACCCGAATTACCAAAGACATGCCGCGCCGAACCGAGGGCAAGGAATGGGGGCTGAGCCAAGGCTATCGGTACCCCAGCCCAGGGCCAGGCCAGGCCGGCCGGCAGGGCGCAAGGCAAATAGTTTGTGAGTGGATGGGGGCCCGGTGTGGTTCTGGATACTTTACATTTTTGAAGCCTTCTTTTTTTGTCTTTGGATTACACTAAAAATATGAATTTCAATATTTGTAATCATCTTTTAGTTTGTTCTCTATAATAATTTCCTAACATTTTGAACTAAAAATGATGAAAATTTGGACCATGTGGTCCCCAAAATAATTCCTTGGGACTGCGTGCGGGAGTATCGATAGCGATAACGATATTCGGTCACGTTGTGTACACGGGAAATGGTCTTGGTTCGTGATCGGATCGCTCCGGTAACGATCGAAATTATTGAAACTGCATATTCATGCATATTCACGCGACGCTCCGAAACCCAGAAGCCAATCGACTTTGCATTTGTGCACATTGCGATAGACTCTACAAATTCCAACGAACACGATGCCATATAGACGCTAATTTGTAAGATTTTGACGGAAAGGCAAGAAGTAATCGAAATTCGCATACCTGTGCGGTATCGGTGAGAAAATAGATCCTCCGAGAATACCTTTCATAATTCATATAAAATATAGGAAAGTAAAATTCTAGGTCATTTTTGGTATGAGGTAATAGAGAATTGCACACTTGTTTTGGTGTAATACTGTGTGGGGGAATGGAAGGCTTGCACTGCGCATGCTTACTATATTTTCATTCATAAATCGGCTCTCGGCAGTGGCTGGATGACGTCATGTAATAAGCAAAAATGTACACAACCGCTTGCGTTCACGCCCCGCTATCCATTGTACACAATTGTTCACTGTGCATCCCCATCTGTGAATGCTTTTTTTTCAGCAACAAAATTGTATTTTCCGATCATAATTTTCAAGTTCCAATTAAAAAGCGGCGTAATTGATTCAAATTCATAAATTCAAAATTGAAATTCCAATCACACAGGATTCCCAGTCCATCAGGGCAGGGAAATCCGAGAAAATTATTTTACTTTTGGGAGAATTGATAAAAGTAGGCTCAAATCAGGGGAAAATACCTCAAAGTCAAATAAGGGAAAAATCAAGGAATTTTTATCTGCCCAAAAGTCGAAAGCAAGGTAGTCAGTCCGACTCTGTATAATTTGTTGCTTATCAACCTCATTCTGTGTAAGGTCATCTACGGCCGACTACGCAGTCAGTTACAGGCATGTGGTCAGACATCAAGCAGTTTCTCATTGAACTTCAGGACAAGCACGTTCCCTCCAAGATGTCATCCACACGCTTCCTCCAATGAAGACAGACAACATCAAGGACAAGGGAATTTGTTATCCATCAATGAGCAAGATCGAGGTCACATGTTTTGAAGTATAGTTAAGCTTCTCTCTGAACTGGATGTTCACAAGGCAACAGGCCTGTTGCATGCAAGGTACTTGAGCACATCGTCTTCAGTGCTGTTATGAGTCCTCTCGAAAGCAACAACATCTGGACAGACACTCAGCATGGCTTCAGAAAATGCCGTTTCTGTGAGTCACAGGTACATGTAATCCTTGCAGTCCAAGACCTAGCCAAGGGATTGGATAAAAAGGAATAACTTGATGTTATCCTGCTTCACTTCTGCAAGGCATTTGATAAAGTACCATATGCCTGACTACTCAACAAGATACAACTCTATGGCATTAATGATAACATCCACCAATGGATTGCAGACTTCCTCACAAACAGGAGTAAACAACAGTGGCATACTGTACCTAGAATTTTCCAAGGGGGGGGAGCAAATTCCTCCGCCCAAAAATTCGACAAGCAAAAAAAAGGGGGGGGCTTCAAGTTCGAAGGAAGCGGCCACTTGTGGCTCATCAGGGATCAGTTTTGAATTATCAGGGGGGCAGGGATACGTCCTTTGCATGTGTTGTGACTTGTCAGGGGGGACAGTCTGCCCCCCCCCTTAGGTACGCTAAAGGTCAACAAGTTCTTAAAAGATGTACATCTAAAATTGCACGAGTCACATCTGGCGTGCCACAAGGGAGCGTCATCAGGCCGCTGCTCTTCCTGCTGTTTATCAACGACCTTCCTGAGTATGTCAGTATGTCTGTTTGCAGACGACTTCATGATATATCGGAAGATCAACTCAGAAGTGGACTCTGTAGCAACTGTAGCATGACCTGGAGGCCTTACAAACATGGGAAAGTGACTGGCTTATGGCTTTCAATCCACAGAAGTGCCAGGTAATGCATGTAACCAACAAGAGAAAGCCTGTCAAATGGGCTTCTGTAGCACCCATGGACAGCCTCTTGAGGCAGCTGACACAGCTAAGTATCTAGGTGTCCATCATAAGAGCAAACTGAACTGGACTAATCATGTTAGCGCGACTACCAAGAAAGCCAGCTATGTCAGTGCATTTCTTCATCGAAACATCAGCCCTTGTCCAAGGAAGACTAAGACCTTATGCTACCTGGCTTTAGTATGCCCCAATCTAGAGTATGCATGTGTTGTGTGGGACCTTTACACCCAAGAGAATATCCATCGACTGGAAATGGTCCAGCGCCGTTTTGCCAGGTTTGTTGTTGGTGACTTCAAACGCACAAGCAGTGTCACATCGATGCTCGGTCAACTAGAGTGGTCAACACTCTTGGAGCATAGGGCACAATACAAAATGGTGATGATGCATTGTACTGTCAACCAGCTATAGACATTCGACAGACATTCCTGATTCTGGTGATGATATTAAGCTGTGGATGCTCCAAGCGATTCCAAATACCTTTTGCAAGAACTCTCATCTATCAGAAGTCCTATCCAGACTCCATCAGGTTATGGAATTCCTTGCCAGTTGAACTACCCAATGTCACCTCTGTTAGCCTCTTCAAACAAGAGGTACAGAGCATTCTGCTTTGCTAAAGAGAGGAGCATGGTTTTTGTTCACTGCACTTTGAACCATGGTTCAAAATTTGCATTGAAATAGATGCTCATAAACTTGCATGTTTTTAAATTTGCGCTCGCCTATCTTGCCGTGATAATTTCCACTTTTACAGTTGACTTAACCCAATTTGCATTGACTTCGTACACGGAATCACAATTCTGAGCAATTTTGGGCTTGACATGCAATTAGAAGATGTTGCGTAATTTAGAAACCGTGTACCTGGGCATCGCAAATTCGGTCTCAGAAGATTCGCAAGGCTTGAAAGTAAAAGGTCATCGAGTGGTGAGGTAAAAAAAAAATTGCAGTCGCGAAGTGGTAAAATTCGTCAAGGGGGGTCAAGTTGACCCCATTCCAAATTAAAGGTCAAGTCCACCTCAGAAATATGTTGATTTAAATCAATAGAGAAAAATCAGACAAGCCCAATGCTGAAAATTTCATTAAAAATCGGTTGTAAAATAAGAAAGTTATGACATTTCAAAGTTTCGCTTATTTTCAACAAAATAGTTATATGAACAAGCCAGTTACATCCAAATGAGAGAGTCGATGACGTCACTCACTCACTATTTCTTTTGTTTTTTATTGTTTGAATTATACAATACATGTCATTGCCTGAAGCACAAAATGTTAAAATAATGGAATTCCACATGTTCAGGGAGGAATGAAACTTCATTTCACACGACAATGACGAGAAAATAAAAATATTTCATATAATAAAATACAAAAGAAATAGTGAGTGATGTCATCAACTCTCTCATTTGGATGTAATTGGCTCGTTCATATAACTATTTTGTTGAAAATAAGCGAAACTTTAAAATGCCATAACTTTCTTATTTTACATCCGATTTTGATGAAATTTTCAGTGTTATGCTTGTTGAATTTTTCTCTTTTTATTCAAATCAAGTTTTTGTTGGGGTGGACTTGTCCTTTAAGTAAGAGTTGAATTTTATCAACAAAGACAGCATTTATCCATTTCTTAAAATAAATTCCTTGTTCAAATTAACATGATTGATAAAAAGATCATTAAAATAACTTATGCAGAAGCCGAGATATACAAATATTAAAAAATGGGTTGAGGCCAACAGCCTTTTTGCCCCAAATCAATTTTGGGTGGCACCCCCTCAATCTTTGAAAGATTTTTCTGAAAAAAGTGTCAAAATGTTCAGGAGCACAAGCTGCATTTTTTAAGGTGGTCCTCTCTGTGATCTAAAACATCCAACATTATACAGCCCACCACAAATAATACATTGGACATGACAGATGTTGATTTTCGAACCTATATGCCATATGTAGCTTATGTACATGTACATTGTTGCTCATATCTCAGAAACTATTGGAGTTTCCATTATAAAACTTAATATGTGGAAGCTTTTTAACATCATAAGGTACCTCTTAGATGAATTTGAGGAAATTTGAAGGAATTTTTTTTTTTATTCACGATTGAAGTTTATATTTTGTAATAACTTTTTGTAGTTGGAGAGGTAGGAAAATGTTGCCAGACAAATTTATAGGGCATGAAATACCTTAAGAATGACACCAAAACCAGCTCTCTAGGCATTATACTATATGGCATTTGAATTTGCGACATCACGCTAATTAGTCCATAGTTTGTTAGCCTGTATCTCACTGATTAAGTGGCTTTTAGCGAAAATATGTGGGTTCTAGCCGTATTTCGTGAGTTCTAATTGGTTCCCAAAGTTTTACAAAAATCTTAGAGATAGCAGATTCTTTGATGATTAGACATGGAATGACCCAGAGAAGATTCCTATTGAGTCATGTCTGTACATCATCCAACATCCAAATAAAGATAGGCGCTTGCTACGGACAGTGCCCATTCTTTCTGTTTGCCTACTTCCTGGAAAACCTAGTACATTCTCCGGCGACCCTGATTCATAGATCTTCAATCAACATTGAATAATTACATTCCCATCGTAACTGTCCACGTCCCATTTCTCTTACAGTCGACCAGTGAGCGTTGGACTTTGTCCTTTCTTCCCCAAGGAGAGGATTTCTATTGAGTCATGTCTGTACATCATCCAGCATCCAAATGAAGAGAAGCGGTTGCTACGGACAGTGCCCATTCTTTCTGCTTGCCTACCTCCTGGAAAATGTCAGGTCATAAGAGGAAAAAGATTCTCGGAAAAAAGGTACCCATTTTTGCTTTTTACTTGTGTCTGGAAAGCCTGAATCGAATTGATGTTATAATCGGTGTTCGATCGATGTCTACGAGCACCGGGGCAGATTTTGTAAAATCTGTGCATCAATAAAAAAATAAGACGGTGTGAAGGAAAGAAACATGACCGTTTCATGTGATCATAATCAACAAATCAAACAGTAATGTCTATCTTACTACCTACTTGATATTCCCCCAGAATGAAACCTATTGTGTAATGATAATGCCTATTTGCCATTAATTTGAAGTTTATTTTGATCCTAGTTTGAGTCTTACTCTTACACATCTGTTTGTGCTGAGATAATTTATGCACGATGAATTCATAAATGGAATTTATCATCATCAATAGCACATGCACACTGCATTAGTCAAACAAAATAATTATGCGATCGATGTAAAATAAACCTTGCTTTCGTTAACAATATTTCTTATTATGACCATAGATCATTATTTAATCGTAATATTTTGATAGCAATTTGCATATGATAATCGGTAATATGAATTTAGAGCTTGATGTGAAACGTATGTATTTTGTTTCCAGTTTTAATGACGGACATCACAAATTCACTCGTCTAAAAAAAAAAATTCGTGAAAGGATTAATTCTCGAACGTTGTCAATATACAGAAAAAAAAATCTCACGATTGTGATATCACCATGAAATATCATTTTACATGACAAAGCAGAGAAAATTATTTTTGATATTTATTCCCATTAATTAGAAGCTTGTTTGTGCTTAAAAATCCGCATTCAAGCTCTGAATTCATGAATGTCATCAGTCGCGCATGCGCATTGTTTTTCTTTTCTTGGAGACGTCCAAAGAATACAGATGGAATAAGAATAAAAATTAAGATATTATGAATACTTCCATGTGAACATAATATAATATTTTGTAATAACTTTTTGTAGTTGGAGAGGTAGGAAAATGTTGCCAGACAAATTTATAGGGCATGAAATACCTTAAGAATGACACCAAAACCAGCTCTCTAGGCATTATACTATATGGCATTTGAATTTGCGACATCACGCTAATTAGTCCATAGTTTGTTAGCCTGTATCTCACTGATTAAGTGGCTTTTAGCGAAAATATGTGGGTTCTAGCCGTATTTCGTGAGTTCTAATTGGTTCCCAAAGTTTTACAAAAATCTTAGAGATAGCAGCAGATTCTTTGATGATTAGACATGGAATGACCCAGAGAAGATTCCTATTGAGTCATGTCTGTACATCATCCAACATCCAAATAAAGATAGGCGCTTGCTACGGACAGTGCCCATTCTTTCTGTTTGCCTACTTCCTGGAAAACCTAGTACATTCTCCGGCGACCCTGATTCATAGATCTTCAATCAACATTGAATAATTACATTCCCATCGTAACTGTCCACGTCCCATTTCTCTTACAGTCGACCAGTGAGCGTTGGACTTTGTCCTTTCTTCCCCAAGGAGAGGATTTCTATTGAGTCATGTCTGTACATCATCCAGCATCCAAATGAAGAGAAGCGGTTGCTACGGACAGTGCCCATTCTTTCTGCTTGCCTACCTCCTGGAAAATGTCAGGTCATAAGAGGAAAAAGATTCTCGGAAAAAAGGTACCCATTTTTGCTTTTTACTTGTGTCTGGAAAGCCTGAATCGAATTGATGTTATAATCGGTGTTCGATCGATGTCTACGAGCACCGGGGCAGATTTTGTAAAATCTGTGCATCAATAAAAAAATAAGACGGTGTGAAGGAAAGAAACATGACCGTTTCATGTGATCATAATCAACAAATCAAACAGTAATGTCTATCTTACTACCTACTTGATATTCCCCCAGAATGAAACCTATTGTGTAATGATAATGCCTATTTGCCATTAATTTGAAGTTTATTTTGATCCTAGTTTGAGTCTTACTCTTACACATCTGTTTGTGCTGAGATAATTTATGCACGATGAATTCATAAATGGAATTTATCATCATCAATAGCACATGCACACTGCATTAGTCAAACAAAATAATTATGCGATCGATGTAAAATAAACCTTGCTTTCGTTAACAATATTTCTTATTATGACCATAGATCATTATTTAATCGTAATATTTTGATAGCAATTTGCATATGATAATCGGTAATATGAATTTAGAGCTTGATGTGAAACGTATGTATTTTGTTTCCAGTTTTAATGACGGACATCACAAATTCACTCGTCTAAAAAAAAAAATTCGTGAAAGGATTAATTCTCGAACGTTGTCAATATACAGAAAAAAAATCTCACGATTGTGATATCACCATGAAATATCATTTTACATGACAAAGCAGAGAAAATTATTTTTGATATTTATTCCCATTAATTAGAAGCTTGTTTGTGCTTAAAAATCCGCATTCAAGCTCTGAATTCATGAATGTCATCAGTCGCGCATGCGCATTGTTTTTCTTTTCTTGGAGACGTCCAAAGAATACAGATGGAATAAGAATAAAAATTAAGATATTATGAATACTTCCATGTGAACATAATATAACTTTGTTGACACGGCCAATATTTTTAGTATGACCATAGAATTGTATTTGTAATTATTTTACAATAATTTACATCCAATGATCATTAATATAAATATAGAGCTCGATTTGAGACATTCATATTTATTTTGATTGCATTTTCTATGATTATGAAAGGTTTGAATAATATAGAGTATGATGTGAAAGATTTGGTATTTAAAGGAAATGTAGATCTTGTCTTGATTAAAGTGCTTGATATTCTCATAGTGTTTGGTGAATCAGAATTTATCGTGTCTGGAAGAAATTACACATGTAATTGGCAGCATCGGTCGGTCACTGGTGGACTCCACCCGAATTTAGACCCCATCTAGATTTTATAATCAGTCATTGTTTTTCATGATATTTCTAGATATCCAGAGTTGGCCAAAGTGTGCTCCAGTCCCAACACGATAGTCTTGTTTCCAGGCCCAGATGCTATGGATATCAGCAAAGTTCCAGTTCCACCACCCAGCATGAATGGCCATAGCAAGGGTTACAATATTCTCGTCATGGATGGGACTTGGCACCAGGCTACCAGTATGTTCAAGTCCAATGCAATGTTCCAAATACCTCAACAAGTGAGTTACATTATATTTCATTCTATGATTTGGGGCTGGAGCAAAGCATAGCTATAAAGGTTTTGTGGTGTAGTGGTTCTGACTATGGCCTTATCAATCAGAGGGTTGGGTGTTCAATACCATCAGTGATTATCTGGTTAGATTTGGGTGGTATCACGGCAGGGTTGGCGGATTTAAATCACGTTGATTTAAATCGTGATTTAAATCACGATTTAAATCACCATGATTTTTTTTAAAAATCATTGATTTAAATCACTTCCATTGAAACATGTACAAATCATGGACAAAGTATTTGTTCAATGCAGTTTTAATTCTTCAAGTCAACTGAAAAACTTTGAATTAACTTTATATCAATAAAAGATCAACAAAGTCTTCATATCTACTTAAAACAAATTAAAATCAAATTAATAAAATCAGGTAATTCCTTAAAAACTACAGATGTATGTTGTCAATAGGTACTCATTTTTGTCTCACCTGCGAAGCAAAGTGAGACTATAGGCGCCGCTTTTCCGACGGTGGCGGCGGCGGCGTCAACATCAAATCTTAACCTGAGGTTAAGTTTTTGAAATGACGTCATAACTTAGAAAGTATATGGACCTAGTTAATAAAACTTGGCCATAAGGTTAATCAAGTATTACTGAACATCCTATACAGAGTTTCATGTCACATGTCCAAGGTCAAAGGTCATTTAGGGTCAATGAACTTAGACCATGTTGGAGGAATCAACATCGAAATCTTAACCTGAGGTTAAGTTTTTGAAATGTCATCATAACTTAGAAAATATATGGACCTAGTTCATGAAACTTGGACATAAGGTTAATCAAGTATCACTGAACATCCTGCATGAGTTTCACGCCACATGACCAAGGTCAAAGGTCATTTAGGGTCAATGAACTTTAACACTTTATTTTAACGTTAAGATGCAGGTACTTCAGTTACAATCATTGGCAGTTGTAAGCTGTGTCTCATTTAAAATAAAATACTTCTTTTTGTAATACATATGTTGTAATTTAAGCAGTTTTGCAGTTTTTATCCTTTAAGTTAAAAGTAAGTAGATTTTTTTTCATACTTCATGGATCAAACAGATTTTTTTGTAGAGAATATGGGAATAAAAATTGTAGATTAATGTAAAAAAATCACAGTAACAGAATGTAGTATAGTCACCCTTTGACTAAGCTATCTCCTATATTGTTCTCCAAAACTGAGAGTTTTGCATCTATATCTGTAGCAAGAGAAGAGCTTTTTATCAAAAAGATCCTTAACATATACAGTTGTAGTCTCTCTTTGACTATTGTAAAGCTGTGACTAATTGAAAAAAATCATTGATGAGAAATATTTCTCTTACAATATACATGAATACTAGTAATTGGCAAAGGGTTTGTTGGCAGTTTTGATAAGGGATTTTTTCTCTTGGATTTTTTTAAATATTTGAATGAAAAATCCCAGAGGGGAATTTTCTCTACTCACTGGGAATTCCCTATGGAATATTCCTTCATAGGCCTATGTATGATAGAATTAAGTTCAGATACATGATTCCTCAAATTTATTTTTAATTGTCCATTTTTACTGGATTTTAATTACAAAATATGTGGTTAAGAACAATATCAGGGGTGAAATGTATGACATCAATATTGATGTCATTGTAAGAGTAAGGGGGGGGGATAATTACCCTTTTTTCGAAGGAACTTTAAAAAAATCAAAAAAATAAAAAAAATCTGATTTAAATCAAAAAAATCTGATTTAAATCAAATAAATCCGATTTTTTTGATTTTTTAAAAAAAATCAAAAAAATCGCCAACCCTGTATCACGGTCATTTTCTCATTTCCAGATAACTGAAAAAACATTTGGAAATCCAATACAAACTTATAGGCCTACTGGTCAAAGACTTTGATAACGGGGCTTTTTGCCTTTTTACCAGGCTCTCAGCATTTTAGAATGGAGAAGGGTAATAGGAACATGTTATGCAGGGTGCACTCACACTAGGAGAGCAGATAATATGAACTGACGTAGCTACCTTGGGTAGAAAAGTGAGAAGTCATTATCATATATTGAATATTTTATCCACTGTTTTAGGTGCAATTTACAAACTCTGGCTCCAGTGAGTATACCATCCGTACCCAGCCAACCGATACTACAGTGTGTACAGTGGAATCGGCCGCTATAGCACTCTCTGTGCTGGAGAGGAACCCAGAGATCAGAGAAGTAAGTTTCATCTTTGTGTTGCAAAATTTTTTTTTTATTCTAAGCTATGTATGCTCTGTTGAGGTATCTCCTGTAGGAACTCTGTAAAGCAGTTTCCTGCTGCTTCAACACCAAGCTGGTGTTTAACCATTACATATGAAACATCTTACATCTAGTTTGATCAGCCATAGTGACTGACTGATGACAGAAATTACTCTCAGGCCTGTAAGGTTAAAGTGGAGATTATGGCAGATCTCGGGATTTGAACTCACAAACTTTCAATCATGAGTCCAATGATCTATTGACTACTAGACCACATGACCCTGCTGTAGTAAAAATGACTTTCTCATCATTTTAGAAGTTCAAACCTTAAGTATAAAATTATTTCAAATAAAACTAGAGTTGAACCTTAGACCTAAAAGATGAGATTGATTCTTTTTTCCACAATCACTTTTTTTTTCCTGTCTTTGGTAAGCTTTCATTTGCGAGTCTGCATGCTTCATCAGACCATGTCATTATTACATCGTTGCTGAAGCAATACAAATGTAAGCCCATATAATGGAAGTATTAAAGAGAAATGATCTATGCAAAGCTGATGACTTTGATGCTACCTGTACTTTTTTCTTGATGTTTGCCCGTTTTGGCACTGTGACACTCCAAACTTTTAATTCTTTCTGTTCCCCTTGGAATAGAAAATTGCTAGATGAAGTTTGCTATATGTATAAATGCATATTTTATACTTTTTCTTAGATCCTTGCCAAACCATTGAGGGCGCTGTGTCAGTTTCAGATGAACCATGGCGCAGTGAAGCATCACAGTAAGGCATATCTAAAAGCACATCCAGAGCTTCCTCAATGTAAGTATCCTTCAGGGCTCCTTCTTACTAAGATTGATCTGGGGCCCGTCTTACAAAGAGTTGCAATTGATCCGATCAATCGCAACTATGGAAAGCCAGTAAAGTCAACACATAAAATGCATATTTGTTCCCCCAAAAAATCTAGATATGAATGTATATCTATAAATTCATTGATTTCTTGACAATTTGGTGTGATGTCCTTTGTTTACAAAGGACATTTTGAAAATTTCCTGAAGAAAAGATTATGACATTGATGGATTTCCATAGAGTTGCGATTGATCGGATCAATCATAACTCTTTGTAAGATGGGGCCCACCCAGGTTGGTATTTCATGAAAGTTGTCAACACTGACTAAATTGTCAGTGCTGGCAATTTCAGTGAAATCCTTGGTTTTGATTGGCTTAGAGGCACTGGCCTCTGACTGTTACTATGGTAACTGTCGGAAAAATGACAACTGGTCAGCACTGACAACTTTCATGAAACAATTCCCTGATCAATCAGCACCAACCACACAGAAATATTGTTAGCCTAACAGAGCACGAGCAGTAAGCCTGGTCACATCTTTCGGATTGTGAAGTCAAAACATTTATTTCAATTTGTAAGTAATGCATTGCTGTAACAACTAACATTGGACATGGCTGCTGCATTTCCGGTTGTAACAGGACCTCTGTTTGCGCATTGTTAGTGCTAACAACGTTTCTGTGCGGTCAGTACAGAAATACGGAAGTCAGCGAGTCCATCATAAAGCATAGACATGTCCCATGTTTTCTAAATATGTTGTATCCTCGCACGGGCATCATATTCTTGACAAATCAGTCAAATCAGTCTAGTTTACTCTGTTTCCATTAGGGATATTGTATATGATTACTTAATTGAAAATGACGACTTTGATAGACTTCAATTGCTTGGATCAATTATAAAGTTTTGAAGGACCGGGCCTCAGTTTCCAAACATATTTGCTCTAAAAGAGCTGAGGAAAAATATGAGGTGTACCTGATTGTTTGGAGGATTTGAATACTATTACTTTTGAAAATTACTAGTAAATTCCCTTGTTAACCTGAAGACCTGTCAGAGGCTCACTCCACTTAAAAACAATCTATGTAGATTTGATCGTTATAGTTCATTCATAAATTGCAAATTAATAAATTATGTTTATGATTAGGTTCAAAGGGGAAAAAAGGGATCCATAAATTTGAACAACTGAATAATCAGTTTTTTTATCACCTTTGTCGGGGTTTATGAATGCAGAAAACTACTATTAAGTATTTTGACACCTGACTGACAAGCTCTTATGTGTTGTAGGTGTTTTCATTGTTTGAGTGGGTCTGACGGAAAGGGACATACCCCTCCCCCTGTCTCATATATTCTGTCCATTCTCTCCTAGATAAGAGTTGGGTGGATCGTGGACCGAAGCCATCACCCGATAATTCATGACAGAGAAGGCATTGTTGAGGATTGCCAAATGATTTACTATCCTCCCGGCTGATGACGTGGCACAAGGAGCAGGTCAAAGGATCATCGATGGACATCCTGCAGGATCCTCAGGGTGTACGTATCATTGACTTACGATGGAGGCAAATGAATGGTAAAGCAAATGGTCTGGAGACCTGCGGGAATGCAAATCACTGCAATGCTGCCTGTAGGTAAGGCACCAGTCCACATTACTGTCCTGAGGATAGGACATTAGCTGAAGGTCTTCTGGCTTGTTGCTGACAAGATGTAGGCTACACGTTCTTTCATTTTGAAATTGAAATCAACCAATTCTTTCTTTTTTTTCGTTTTGTTCATATAGTAGAGACAAGACAAAATGTGTTTTGTTGTGGAAACAAATAAAAATGTGTTTGTTTTCACTTGGAAAACAGATAAAAATTAAGTTTATCACCAAGAATATCCCAGATAAACAGATTTTCTTGGAAAACGTAATTTTTCTCATGATTTTTTACAAAAAGTTTTTTGCCTGATACATCTTTTTTTTCTGCTTGAGTAACAGGGTTTTTCAATAAAAAAGATTTATTAATTCAAATAAGGGAATACACAGTTTTTGTCTTTTTATCAATATATGTAGGCCTATTGGGTTTTCCAGGATATATTTATTTTCTTTTAGTGGTGAACTAATTTTTTGATTGACAAACTTAGTTTATTGCATTTATGGGACAAATTGCTTGCCATAGCCATGCAGGTATGATTCAGAATGATGCTCTCTATACTATCACCTGCCTGTAGTTTATGGCATTTATGGGATAGATTGCTTGCCATAGCCATGCAGGTATGATTCAGAATGATGCTCTCTATACTATCACCTGCCTGCAGTTTATGGCATTTATGGGATAGATTGCTTGCCATAGCCATGCAGGTATGATTCAGAATGACACTCAAAACTACGACCCACCTGTAGCCAGCAGCTAAAGGCTGTCTTCACATTAACCCTTAAGCCATAAGTCTTACCAGCCCAATGCCACAGTACTAATCCCATGCTAAGGTGTTCATCCCAACATAATTCTAAATGCTACCCCCCAATTCGTTTCACTCCCTTATTTTTAATATTTATTTCTGCCTCTGTTCTCGTGTAGATGCAAAATCTTATTTTTTTCTTGTGTGCTTTGTTATCAATACCTTTCTTTTTCTCTTTGTTTCTAGGAGTTTCTAATATTTTTCCATCATTACTGCTATCAATACTGCACAAAATTAACACCGCAACCACTCTTTAGAAAAGGGTTTGGAAACACTGGTTGTGGTGCAACTTTGTGCAACCCACACGTTGCATGTACATGTATTGCAAGGTATTATTGTACTTCTTTTTACATATACAGTATGTTCCGTTACGTGCGTTCGAGACTTGTTCATTCGAATGACAATTATCTCTTTTCCTTGATTCTGAAAACTTTATATTAATGTCTCTATTTTCTGACTGAATTATTTGTAGCATTTTCACCGCAAAGTCAATTTTCCTGTGTGCATACATTAGTCGTGTTGCCACATCTTCCCAGAAATCTCTTGCACCAAAATATTCTGAGTTTTCTTTACCTTTTAAGGCTTCTATCACGTGCAGGATGCGTATAAGTTTACTTCTACCAGATGCTGTGGAGTTGAGGTTATGGAGCATAGTGTGATGAAAGCAGTCAAATCAAAGAATGACGCAGGAAACCAAGTTTCCTGAGCTTTCGTGTTTCTTACACCATGTCGGAGCAAATGTCTCTACAGACAGACAGTAAGTTACTAACGTCTGTTCTATGCCTGGTTATAAAGCGAAAGTGAATAGTGAAGGAAGTAGGCCCTTTGAACTGATTCTGGAGATGTGTCTCAGCAATTGTATTGTGTCTTGGATGAAAGTTCTAGTGTAGTATACTAATGGATATAATATTGTGTCAAGAAAACAAGATATCTGAACAGTCGGGCAAGAGCATCCTGAAACGATTGGTCTTTCTGAGTTGCGGACTTTAGGTATTTTAGGTAGAAAGTATATGTGTAGGCATTCAGATATACTAGGAATTAGTAAACTTATGTCTTTGAGGACATTTGTGTTCTCCACTGCTCTTTTTCACTCTGTTAAAATATAGGTTTCCTCTACGTTTCTGTGTTCAGTTGCCTATAACCTTCAGAAAGACAGTTCATTTAGATTGGACTACTACTGCTGAACCATTGTCAGCGTGTTCGATAATGACATCCCTATCTTCTCTTAGTTCCCGAAGAGCTTGTCTGTCCGATGGAGAAAGAAAGAAAAAATTGTTGAAAAAGTTGTTAGAAATATATTTTTCTTTTAAGAGGACCCATAAAAACAGGACATAGTGACCCTCACTTATGTTCCCCAAAATCTGAAAACATCATCAGTAACATTAAATAGGCCACCTCTATTCTGTATGTTGATCCACGCCAGCATGTCGTCCAGGAATGATGGTGCTACGGTATCCTGTTCCTTTTCATCCTCCAATTTTAACTCCACATATTGTCTGGCAGTACTGCACTTGGATCACCGATTTTGTTATTGTTGTCGTCGGACTCTATTGCACTTTACTTTCAACCAGTCTTCAATGAAGGCAATACAGTGCAGGATGTATAGTTCATACATTTATTGAAGAAGATGATTAAACTAAGTTGATGATGACAAATATACATGAGTAAGTCTAATTGTGACAGTACTCTGAAGATGATAAAATAATCTCTGCAAACTGATGTATTATAAATGAAATTGTACTGGAGCTCTAAAACTCGATCTCTATTAATGTATCTGCATGCTGCAACCGATCTAAAACTGTATTCTGACTTGGATTCAGAATAGACTGGCTCATAAAATGTTGAGGTTTCTTGTTCAGTCTTCAAAGTTCTCATATCAATTGGCAAATTGTAATGCCTAATGATTTTTCTCTTGATTACCTCCATGATTTTGTGTACCTCTTGTTGTTACGGAACATGTCTGGCTACTACATTATTCACTCTAGTAGTAAGTGGTCTTGGAGGTGTGTACAAATCATGGTTGGGACGTTTGGAGGGGTGGTCGTGTTTACAGTAGGGGCTGTGCCTGTGCTGCGTTTGCGACTGCCGCTTCACCATGTGCGATCTCGGATGCGAGGTCGGTTTCGTCTGTCATTCTTGTCATGTTGTGCTGTTATGGAGTAAATTTCATCCCGTAGTTGTGATAATTTGTCCGGGGTCAAAAAGTATACTCTAGTCCGAGTAGCACTGCAGTCATTAAAGCTGTCTCGTGAAGAGTCATGATTGCTGATCGACATTTAGGTGGTAGACAAGATAAGATTCTATCCCGTACCTGTGTTTCGCCATAGCCGATGCGCGCCACTGCTTGTCTAACGTGCTGCGCATATATTTTTCTGCGCTTTCGTCTGTTGTCATAGTATAGTATAAGTATGCTTCTACCAGATGCTCTTTGAGTCGAGATTATTGAACAGAGTGTGATGAAAGCAGTCAAATCAAAAAATGATTCAGGAAACTGAGTTTGTTTTCTGAGCTTTTTAGTTTATTAAACCGTGTCAGAGCAAATATCTCTATAGACAGACAGTAACGAACGTCTGTACTAGTGCCTGGGTACAAGCAAGAGTAAAAATTGACTTATTAATATATTTTAGGAACTAGGCCATTTGAACTGATTTTGGAGATGTGTCTCAGGCAGTGGCGTAGACAGGTCCTTAGACCTGGGGGGGATGATCCCTAGCTGGGTCATACTTTATATATATATATATATATTATATATATAAAGAATGAAGGAGATAACGTACTCGATAAAAACAAAATATCATGGGCCAAAGCAGACGAGTTAAAGATAACAAAATAACACGATCTGCCTCATGGATTATCTCGTGTGTCTTTTAATCACTTTGCTTTCAGCAATAAACAGGGCATCCAGTAATAAACAAACTTCCTTGCACATTTTTCATGGCAGTAATCTTTTGTTTGATTAATGACAATGAGTAAAGATGATTATAAGAGAAATGTCATTTGTCGGATGTCTAGTTATCATGTTGGTCATGACAGTCCTGCTAAACATGATCTAGAATAACTAGTATTCCTTATTTTACTAGTATAGTAGTATACTCTTTTTAAAAGTAGCGATATTGTTAATGATCAAACGAATGAATCAACAACTAAAGGAATAAACAAATAAACAGCCAAATAACTAAAAAAAATATCAATTACAATTATAGTAATAGGGGTAAAATAAAAAAAAGCTCAACATTATATTTCTTATCCACGTGCAGATATGCGGACACTAAAATGATAAGCACACTCTGTTTAAAATTACCATGATTACAAAGGCTTGATTGAATTAAGTATGGAAATGAAATAAACCTCACCGGGTTGTCGGAAGTAAACTGTATAGATAGCAACTTGTTATAATTTCGATTCATTTCTTATTATGTACCTTGTTATGATGATAACATAGGTAAGGAAATGTAACAGTTTATAACCTTCAAACCTAGAAGACTGCGCACGTACAGAAATCACTGGTATAAGTAATTCCAAAATACATTGCGCCTCGACTTCTTCTTGAAACTGGAAGACGTTTATTTTCACCCAATATAGTTATGCAAAACAGTCCTTAACAGTAAAGGATTATAATGCCCAACATGAAGGAAAAACAGGCATACTAATGCTTCATATGGCAGTATCAGGTAACACGCTCGAAAGGAACATACTTGCTAAGTTCCTATTCTCTTGAACGATTCAGTAAATCAGTACAAAAGTATGAACGCTTAAGTGCTTAATGTCCCAGAAGTCTCTTGTAATCTAGGTTAAGAAAAGCCCAAATGTTTGGCGCCTCTTCTCGCTTCTGGCCGCGAACTCCTTGGCGAGATTTTGGACAGATATGTTGTCGAGCAGGTCATGATGGCTGTTACACACGGCAACTGCGTTCAGCCTCCGCTGAGTCATTGTGCTTCTCAGCCATGTCTTGAGGCGCCGCAGAGCAGAGAAGCTCCGTTCGCATTCACTTGATGAGACCGGACACACGAGGAGCAACTTCAGAAGTGTAACAACTTGTGGGAACAGGTTTCGTACTTCCTTCGCCATGTTATGGTATGCGTCTTCTGCTTCATGCAAACTACACGCTCCAGTCGTCTGCTTGAACATAGCCAGCTGCACTGCCAAGATGTCCTTCTTAAGCTCCGGATATTTCTGGATGAAGCGTTCATCGCTACTTTCCCAGAGAGAAGCATATCCTCCAGCTTCTTGTACGAAGCCATGTCAGTCTTGGTAGGATCATACCTGTCGTTCAGTTGAACTACCACAGCATCGACAAAGGTCAGGTACTGCGTCCTGTAGTACTGTTCTGCACTTGTTGGGTTGAACGCCGTTGCTGGTCCTGTCAAACGTCGAGGAGGATTCCTTTTCCTTTGGGAGGCGAAGTGGATCTAATCCAAGTTCATCTGCCTTGGACACTGCTTTTTCATACAGTACGTGGAACTCCTCGTCTGTCCGCCATGCAGTCATCTGGTTAGTTGTCATGCTGACTGCTGACTGCTTCTAAGCATACCTGCACAATGACAATTTGGGCGAAATTTAAAGAATGATTAAAACTGTATGAGAACATCCGAGAAAATTGCTCTTATCAAGAGCGTAAAGTCTCATGGATTTCGAAGTTCTAAGTTTCTTAAAACATAATCTTAAAAGTAGTTTCAAAACAGAGACACTTTACTTCTTCCACATTCTGTGCTGAATATTCATGAGTAATTTCATATACAATAATGTAATGCGGCAGTAATCTTACCTGAAACGACAGCTGAGCGGGCTTGGCAGGAACGATTCAGTTGCTGTAGAGCTGCTATAGGCTTGGTGACCATCTCAAGGCTGAGGTAGGTTTCTCCCTTCTCAAAGCGATCGAGGAGGCCATTCGCCTTGGCAGCTGATTCTGTAGAACCCGATGACGCCATCTCTCTGAGGCTTTCGAGAACAGCCTTGTAGTTATCCTTGACGGAGAGGATGGCAGCTAACCTACATAGCCAACGAGTAGGACACAAGGGCCGAATTGTCGAAGGCTTCATCGGCTGATCATCAGAAGAGCTGTCGTGTCCAATCTCCTCAAAGATGGCCTAGATGGGTTTAAAAGTAAAGAATGGTCTATCATTCATAAAAGTAAAGAATGGACTATCATGAGTATATCAACATGATCGATGTGTTCTTTATTTGTAATTTTATCCTAATAGCTCACGTCATTATAAATACTACACAGACGCAAAACAGACTCAATTGATTTAAGGTACATTAGCAAATATAAATTGAAGTAGAAGTTTTAAATATAAACGTAATGTCACTTACTTTGTACTTTCCAGATCTCTTGAAAAGAACACCCAGCTCATGCACCCACTGGATAGCATCTCGAACAGCGGAACACTCCGAAACTGCATGCTGCATGATGAGATTTGCTACATGGGATCCACAATGAAAATGCAATGCGAGCGGTTGTCGTTCTTTCACTCTAGCTTGACACCCCCTGTATTGTCCCTGCATGATGGCTGCACCATCATATGTCTGGGCCCTCAGGTTATCCACCGACAGTGATAGGCGAGTGATGACATCGCATATCATGCTGCAAATTACTTCACCGGACGTGTTTGGTAGTTCATACAGTCCCACAAAGTCTTCATGCACGATGAGATTGTCATCAACATGGCGAAAGCAAATGGACTCTTGTTCTGCACCACTTATGTCTTGAGTTCCATCAACCATTACACCAAAAGTTCCATTCTTTGCGATACCTTCAGCCAGAGTTCTCACGATTTGATGACAGAACATCTGAATCATCTCTTCCTGAGATTGTGGGGAAGTGAAGTTGATTGCCCGTTTGAGATAGTCATCAAGACCGGCGTCGCTTTCCCGGAAAAGTTTGAGGAGTTGAACAAAATTACCTTCCTCTGGCGTATGCCCCCGGAATGGAAGTCCCTGACGCAGGAGATAGCGCAGGCACTGGAACACTTTTAGAAGGGCTTTGCTTGATTCCTCCTGTTGCTTTCTCAGATTGCTACTCATTTGTGCGTCAATTGCTGGCTGTGATTTTGAAGCAACCGCCAAGGCGACTCTGTGACTCAGAGGCTTTGTGGCTCTCAAATCTTTCTGTTGCCTTTTTCCAGTTATCAAAGCCGGTAGCCACAAATGCTGGTTCCTTGTTCTTTGCCATTTTTAGATGGCCAAGTTTTTCTGCTTTCATACAAGTAAAGCACAGTACTCCTTTCAATGATGGATCGTAATGGATCCAAGGGTTCATCTTGTACCATTTTTCCTGGAAATAGATTTTCTGCTTCTGTCTTTCCTGTGGCGGAATAGAAGAAGGGGCAGGATGATTTGGACTCATCCACTCTGATTCAGTTGCTTGATTTCCATCATGTGGAGTCTTCTCAACTGGAGCATCCTCCATGTCTCCTCCATCCCCACTTGGTGTTCTTTGTTCGTCCTCCAACTGTGACGTTGATGGCCGGTCTTCATCAGTTTCTTGACAACTTTTGAAGAAGGTCGTAATTTTTGACGTTTTCAAACGCTTTGCTTGCGACATGCTTGGACAATTTCACGTCATTACATTGACCGAAATTCACAAGGTTGAATTGAATCTTGTCTAGAAATTAGTCAAATTTTTATCGCGTAAATGCGCGAGATGATTATGTTTTTCGTCAAAGGTCCGACAATGAACACGCTGAGGGTCGAGTTAGGCTTGTTCTGTGATCTTATACCATAAATTAATCTTATCCATGGATTGATTCAATCTGCCTTCGTGAATTAAGGCATGTCTATATATTGGATGATTCTACCTTCTTTGAAAAGCACAAAGTACTCTGAAAAATTAGTGAAATAGTTCACTCTTTAACCCTAAAAAGACTGGGGGGGGGGGCTGATTCAGCCCCCCCCTCGACATTTTTCGCGATAAATCCGCCGCGCGAAATTTTTTGACCGCGTCGCTTGCTGACTTTTTACTTTCAAGTCTCGCGCAACTTTTGAGACCAAAATTGTGACCCCCGGGTACGCGGTTCCAAAATTACGCAACATTTTGTAAGTGCATGCAGACCCAAAATTACTCAAAAACGTGAATTTGTGTACAAATCCAATGCAAATAGTGTTCTTAGCCAAAATTCATAAATGTATCATTATTTTTTATTTTACTGCTTAAAATCAGTTAATTTTATATTTTTTATGGTCAAAATAAAGTCCCCGACAATTTCCATTGAAAAAACAATAAAAAACAAAAAGTCGAAAAACAAAGAAATACATAAGAAATTTAGAAAACAATAGAATACATAAGAAAATAAATGTGATTTTCAAATTTTTTTAAAATCAATTTGATCAGATGCCTATCTAGAGTATGTGAAACAAAAATTAGCATTTCAGGGGCATTATTTTATTAATTAGAGCAAATTTATGATTTTACGCATAAATTAGCATAATTAATGAGACATGAGATTTTTTGCAGAATTTGATGTTATAGTTTTGTAGATAATGCCATGGGTAACGCGTGTGCCAATTTTCGTCGCGATCGCGCGATCGACGGCCGAGATCATAAGGGGGGGCTGAATCAGCCCCCCCCAGTCTTCTTAGGCGTCGAAATAGCCCAGTCTATTTAGGGTTAAGGAGTGAATATATGAAAGAGTGAATATTGAGTGAAAAAAAAAACCTCGGATATCACTGAGGCCATCCAAAATTTGCACTTTCATTCCAAAATCATTCAATTACTAATTCGCTCCTTAGAGACTGAAAATTTTCACCTTTCCTTTGCAAAGTAGGGGTTGAGGACATGGCCAGCAGGGAAAAGGGTCAGTGTATGTGTATAGGTAATTTCTTATTAATTCGTTTGAACAGTGTTAATGTGTTATGAAAGCAATTGCTCTGAAAGGGAGTGATTAAGCGACACTTTCTTAAATCTGTAATGAAATATTTTGAACTTATCTCCTTTGCAAATACATAATTATTATAAGGAAATGTACTTGGTGAAACTCTGAATAACGATCCTTAAATGTATATGACGACGCAAGACAGTTGTTATTACTTAAAACTTGCAAGTTGTAAATGCATATAAGATGATTGACTCTGAATAAAAGTCCAATTTTGATCATGTTTGTCATTGCTGTACGTTATGATTATTACTGCTATTATTATTGATTGATTTTAACTAGCATTCATTGCTTTATTACTGTATAGTTTTGCTTCTTCCCCCACAGAAACCTGGGGGATGATTGTACACACCATCCCCCCACCTAAAATTCTGGGGGATGCATCCCCCATCCCCCCCCCCCCCCCCCCCCCCCCGCTATCTACGCCCCTGGTCTCAGGAATTGTGTTGTGTCTTGGATGAAAGTTTTAGTATGTTATACTAATGGATATAATATTGTGTCAAGAAAACAAGATATCTGAACAGTCAGGCAAGAGCATCCTGTAATCAAATTTGCTTGGCCACAGTGAGGGCAACACTGTCAGAACAACATTTTTTACACCTCCCTGTAAAAAGTAGAAGTAGTTTGGTCAATTGAATGCTATTTAAAGACATGTGTTTAATGAAAAGTGCTAGATCTTTAAATAATTTCACCAGTTTACCAGGGAAGACCTCCTCAATTGCAGATATCTCCCTCTCACAGAAATCTGTTGTGAATGTAGAGGGCTCCCATGGCAGATTGGTCTCTTCCATCCATCCCTTCAGTGTTGCTAGTCCACGTTGAATTGCCTCTTTTGTTTCGGACTGAACAATGAAGAGACCAGCAACACTGAATCCCACATTTGTTTTGAGCAACATCATCAGCAAGTCAACAACACCTACAAAGTATGAGAGTGCAAGTCCTAGCATGAATTATATTTGTAAATGTTATGTTCTTATAAATGTTTTTCATGGTTTTACAACTTTCTGTTAATTTCTTGTTTTGCCATCACACTCCCCCCCCCACCCAATATTTATCTACTATATGATTTTGTGATAATGCTTGAGTATTACAATAAATTACTTAAAATTAGTATACTAAAATACAAGGTCAGAGATTTCATGTGAAGAGATGCAAAACACAAAGGTCAAAAAGGGAGAAAAAGAGGTATTTATATCTTGCTTTCAGGATCTCCTGCATTATGAAATTCTAAAACAAGGGTTGGACATTATTGAAGCTTGAATATTTTCAAGGGAAAAGTATAAAATTTTCTTTTGGCTGGCAGGAAAAGTCAATACCTTGAGAGAAAGTGCCTTTGAAATTCTGTTTGATAACAGAAGAAGAAGTCATCAGGCAAAGAGGAAGGGAGGATCTCATCATCTTCCACCTCAAAACTCCTTTTGGATTTGGCCTTTGTTGGCAAGTGCAGGCTGAACTGGTCGTTGGGATTTTGTTGCTTCTACTCTTTAACGTGCAGATCCAAGTTCTGCTGATCCACCTTGGAATATCTTATGAGGAGTTAAATTGTGAAGCTGTCAATAATATCCTACAAATAATTACAATCCGGCCCCATAACTAAATCAATAATCCTCTTTTTCTCCCTTTTTGACCTTTGTATTTTAGTATACTAATTTTAAGTAATTTATTGTAATACTCAAGCATTATCACAAAAAAGTGAAGGGTGATAACCAGTCCATGAAAAAGAAGCGTTATGGCAACGCTCTCATAATGTTATCATTCATAGTTTTGTTCATTTTTCGTTGATTTTGAATAAAATTGCATAAATGTGCATTATTAATGAATTTCACAATTCTGTGTAGAAGTTTGGAAGACCCCATAAAGCCCTCTCAGATAAAACAATCAAAATTGGCCATGAAATGCCAGAGAAAAAGAAAATTAAAAACATTTTTAGCACACACACACACGGAAGGACGGACGAACACAGGCAAACACGTATGGAGCCTGTTTTATAGTCCCCTCGCGAACTTCATTCCGTTGGGACAAAAAATGGCAAGTAAGTGAGCTTTTATCTTCAGCAGCTAGTTTTGTTCAAATTCATCTAAACCTCATGTAGTTTCCCTGGGCCAAGTAAGAAAAAAACCCACTCAGGGATGTTTCTTCAATCGTGCTAAAAATATTACGTGTACGGACGGTCAAACGGGCAACCCCAAACATTATAGTTCCAGCAACATTACAGGGGCAGAGGTATAAAAACAACACACATGTAATCATAAAAAAGTACCCCCCAAAAAAAAAAATAAAAGAAAAAAAAATAAAAATCTGTAATGGTAGAGGCATCTTTATTACCATATTAAAGACTTTATATTTTAACAGATTCAGTATAAATATACCAACACTAAACACCTCACATTATTCACCAAATTATTATTACAACCTGTTAAATCTACCCTCTATGTTTTCTAACACCTCAAAGTATTTTGTTAGAAATTTTTCTTGATTTGATACTGATAAAAACACTGTTGTTATAGTCAAATATGACTTGATGTATTTATCAATAAATGAAAAAAAATTGATTTTATTGCACTCCTATCAGATACTTGATACCTTAAAGTGCCAATTAACCTATCGGTGTGATTTCATTGGGGAAAAATGCAGCCATTTTATGGTTATTTGGATAATTTACGACCAAAACTCCTCAATTATCGCATATAAACTGTACCTCCAGGCGGGTGTTTCATTAGGCTGTTCGTAAGTTACAGCGACCATCGCCAATGAATATACCATTTACCGCAATAAAGGATCACCAGTCGATATTAAAGTCGCTCTTAACTTACGAACAGCTTTATGAAACGGCCCCCAGGTGCGTTTGTCCCTCATCTGAAGCCCCATCCACACGTATGCAATCGATGGGCTTCTTCATATCACTTGCAAATTCATCCATTTTGCTCTTCATGTACATGTCAGCCATGTGCTGCGATGGGTCCTTCGGATAAAGTGGATGAGCCTTGACAACACCAAGCACCTTTTGAGCTGTATTTTCAGTCTCCATGATGAGATGCATGGAAGTCTGTAGAACTGACTTATACTTGTTGACATAATCAGTATGTGTGGTGAACTCTGGCTTTTCTTTCAATGACACAGTTTTATACTGCTTGTGCGTGTATGTTGTGCCAAGTCGGAATCCTGCGGCATCATCTCTGTTCAGCACCAATTTATTATGCCCACCTTGCAATTGTAGGGTATCCAGATCCCTGTAAAAGGTGTTGCTCCAGTGACTGTCCACATTGAGTCGAATATTCCAACCTCTACGGGCTCTCCTAGATGTGGATTAAACTGCTGCTGCTTCCTTCTCTCACTTGAAATTGTTTGGTATTAAGGCTAGTATAGATGTTTTCCAGCAAGTGGAGTGGCGTCTCCTGATCAGAACCTGCAACCATGCCAGCGCCATCTTCATCAACATCCCCTCTCTCCTCCACATAAGATTCTCCATCTACCCTATCATCTATTTTGATGCCATCCATATTCCTCTCATCAGAACCTTCAACTAATCCACTAGTGCTTGGCTTTCAAGTTTCCCTACTCCTTTCCTCCATGTTTTTTGCCTCTTCCTCATCTGCCGGTAAATACTCCATGAACTTTCGCTTCTTCGATGAATGTCCATTGCTTACACTTCGTTCTTCTGTGTCATCCTTCTTTTCTTCAAGGCCTTAGACTTGTTTCTATTTCTTTCTTCTCCAGTTTGATCTTCCTCAATTTCAGTTTGAGTTCTGAACTTTGTTGCTCAAAAGATTGAAACTATTGAATTAAAAGTAAAATGGAATTCTCATGATGCAATGAGAATAATAAATTGTGATAAGTTTCTGATTTTGAACAGTTACAGCTCATTACGTTAACAGTTAGACTTGTGATCGTTATAAGCTTAGAAGACCCTTGTAGCTGATTTATAAACAGGAACATTTCTTGACAAGCATTTGAGTAATATTTAACGTACATGCAAACACAAGAAAAACAAAGTCAAACCTCATCTGCATCTTGACATAACAAATTTGTTGAGCAATGCAGTGATCACTTGGAAAGTAGCTTGCATCAGTTGGGGGAGGCCTGCTGGCAGGATTAACAAACAGCTCGTGCTCAGTGAAATTCCGGAGATGCCTTTGCCTCTCCTGCACACGGCAAACTCCCAGCCCAACCAGTTGAGTGATCTTCCCAGAGATTTTCTTGGCAATAGGTCTCAGCAGTCCAATTAACTTCAAAATGAGAGTGGAAAAACAATCTACAAGTTAAAACACATTATAAATCAAGCAATACATACAGTACATGAACTGCTTGCCCACTTGCCCAGGGCAAATTACAGTCACAGTGGGCAAAGAAACATCTGTAATATTTGTCTTTATTGGCAAGTGGGTTTGTTGCTTGTGTTTTACAAGAAAAGAGAAAAAACAATGAAGATGGCAAACATTAAAGATACAAAAAGAGAAAAAAAACATCCATTTCCACTAATAATTTGAATACCACTAAAACGAACATTGCTCTAGATAGTGATTGTGCATGACATGTGTGTACAACTGCACTTAAAAAAAAAAAACACAACAAAACATTAATGTAATCTAGCAAACAATTACACAGCCTAACTTAATGCCCCAAACGGCAAACAAGGAATTGTAGTGCCCTGTATTGAGATGCTGAAAGTGGACTATAAACTTTTCTCTTTCTTTTTTTAAATTATTATTCTGCATAAAAAACACTCAATCTACAGTGAAACCATTGTCTCAAGATACAGGCATTCATTCCATTTTCAATGGTGAATTAATATTACCTGACAAAGTAATGACTTGTGAGGTTAAAGGATGTGTTTCCCATTCGCTCCCTCCAATTTGACATCACTTGAATAGAGGATAATATAGTTAGAAATCATATTTCAGACCTTACCTGAAAATCCCACAGTTTAAAATGCATTTTTAATGAAATAACGGTCATTTTCACATGTCGATTTGAATTTATGGTGGGGGCCACCATTTATTCCACCATTGGTTTGTATGTAACAAAAAAGATTGTTTGTTTCATTGATTGAATAAAAGCTACTTGACTAGTTGATCCAAAATTTAATATGGGATGTATTGATGCCATGATCTTGATACCTGTACAAGAAAAGTTTGAGACAATTGACAAAAGGCTACAAAAGGGATACACAACCTTTAAATAAGTTGAATTTATGCATTCTGAGATGAAATCTGAACTTAAAAATCTTCTTTCATATAAAAATGGGGAACTGTATCTTCTTTTATTACATTAACCTTCTTTCATTACACTAGTGTCATGTTTTCATTTTAGTATTTTGTTTTATTTTTATTAGAGTCAAAGTTTTTCTATCAATGTCATAATCAAGTAGGGAAGGGGGTCTTGGGGGGTGAACATAAACATGTAAGAGAATGAAAACACAGTATCACACAAGCAATTAATCTTTACCTTTCCTAATTCATGTACTGAGTGATGGTCCTCATCCTTGGGTATTTGACATAAACCCGTACTTCCTTGTGGATATCATCTTTCTTATCCAGGGCTGCCCGCAGATCCCTGCTGATCAGCTTTTTTCCCACTCTGTGATTATGGGTTCCATCAAACTAAAAAACAAAGTATGATGAAATACTATTAGGATCTAAATTTATAATTTAAACATATTAAATTGAATATGAAGGGAAAGTTTTGTACATTGCATGATAACAATTAAAGTTCAGAAATTAATGCAGTACTTTCCTTATGGGAGTTTTAGGGTGTGTTTATCGTCTTCAAAAGTTTAGAAATGGGTATTTGATTCCCAAAAAGTCTTTGGTTTCACTTAAGTGAATCTTGTGTTCAACGCTATTTTTCTATTATTTTTAATCAAAATAACAATTTCTCTTAAGTTTTAATTTATTTTATAATCTAAAATAATTTTTGAATATTTTTTTTCGTAATCTGTGCAGAAATTCATAGGGAAATGTCATAAGGCATGCAACTGGATTGAAATAAGAAGTACTGTTTACATATTTTAAGTTTTTATTATTAAAGAGGAAGTGATTTTCCTTTTTTGTTGATTTAACTCTGGTTTTAACAAGCTTGAATAGGATTGAAATGCATAAACTTATGTGATGGTGTGACATTAATAACTAGAAACATAATTGTAGAGTATATGCTATTATATGGCACCTTTAGTAAAAATATGTAATAATCTAAATACTTTTACCTGGTAGTCAGTATACATGACAACCTTCACAATCAGTCTTGCTGGGCAGCCTTTCTTTCTTGATGCCTGACATCTCTTATATGACCGCTTTAATGGCAACGGATGATCTTCCTGGATAAAATAAATGTGAAAAGAAAAAAAAAACTCTACCTGAAAAAGTATATTTAAAGGCATTGCGTAATCGCCCCTTAAATGAGGCGCGGCCATCTTGTTTTGAAGGTGCATAATGCGCTGCCTTCTTGTCCGGAAAGCTGCGAAATACCAACCTGTCCTATGGAATAGCCTCGAGCACTTCGCCGAAGCCAGCCTGTTTTGACTGTCGACCCGCAGCCCATGTGCATTTTGAAATCGCCCTCTATATGTGACTACGCAATGTCTTTAATGTAAAAAAATGTAGACGGACAGACTGGAAACCCCCAAAACATAGTGCCTCCATGTCCTTACAGCAATGGCAGAGGCATCTTTATTACCATATTAAAGACTATATTTTAAAAGATTCAGTATAAATATACCAACACTAAACACCTCACATTATTCACCAAATTATTATTACCTGTTTAATCTACCCTCTATGTTTTCTAACACCTCAAAGTATTTGGTAGAAATTTTTCTTGATTTGATACTGATAAAAACACTGTTGTTATAGTCAAATATGACTTGATGTAATTATCAATAAATGAAAAAATTGATTTTATTGCACTCCTATCAGATGCTTGATACCAATTAACCTATCGGTGTGATTTCATTAGGGAAAAATGCAGCCATTTTATGGTTATTTGGATAATTTACGACCAAAACTCCTCAATTATCGCATGTAAACTGTACCTCCAGGCGGGTGTTTCATTAGGCTGTTCGTAAGTTACAGCGACCATCGCCAGTGAATATACCATTTACCACAATAAAGGATCACCCAAGTGCGTTTGTCCCTCATCTGAAGCCCCATCCACACGTATGCAATCGATGGGCTCCTTCATATCACTTGCAAATTCATCCATTTTGCTCATCATGTACATGTCAGCCATGTGCTGCGATGGGTCCTTCGGATAAAGTGGATGAGCCTTGACAACGCCAAGCACCTTTTGTATTTCTGTATTTTCAGTCTCCATGATGAGATGCATGGAAGTCTGTAGAACTGATTTATACTTGTTGACATAATCAGTATGTGTGGTGAACTCTGGCTTTTCTTTCAATGACACAGTTTTATACTGCTTGTGCGTGTATGTTGTGCCAAGTCGGAATCCTGCGGCATCATCTCTGTTCAGCACCAATTTATTATGCCCACCTTGCCCGAGTGCCCTCCTGAAATTGTAGGTTATCCAGATCCCTGTTAAAGGTGTTGCTCCAGTGACTGTCCACATTGAGTCGAATATTCCAGCCTCTACGGGCCCTCCTAGATGTGGATTAAACTGCTGCTGCTTCCTTCTCTCACTTGAAATTGTTTGGTATTAAGGCTAGTATAGATGTTTTCCAGCAAGTGGAGTGGCGTCTCCTGATCAGAATCTGCAACCATGCCAGCGCCATCTTCATCAACATCCCCTCTGTCCTCCACATAAGATTCTCCATCTACCCTATCATCTATTTTGATGCCATCCATATTCCTCTCATCAGAACCTTCAACTAATCCACTTGTGCTTGGCTTTCAAGTTTCCCTACTTCTTTCCTCCATGTTTTTTGCCTCTTCCTCATCTGCCGGTAAATACTCCATGAACTTTCGCTTCTTCGATGAATGTCCATTGCTTACACTTCGTTCTTCTGTGTTATCCTTCTTTTCTTCAAGGCATTAGACTTGTTTCTATTTCTTCTCCAGTTTGAGCTTCCTCAATTTCAGTTTGAGTTCTGAACTTTGTTGCTCAAAAGATGCTGCTTGACCAAATTGGTTTGAGGTCATAGCTCTCTCTATTCCCTTGTCAAGAAATTTAATCTAGGTCTCCATACTCTGCATTCTTTCAGCGATCTCTCCAAGACGCTCTTCTCTCACAACTTCTTTGGAGTATTCTGAAGTCTTCTTCTGTTTCTTAATACCCCCAAAAAACTCGCTTCTGGTCTTTTTTTTCCACGGGCATATTTATACACACGTTCCCTTGCCTTTTCTAGGAGGAGTCCTTTCTTGCCCAACAGAGATGGGTCAGCTTTAGTGAGATGAAAAGCAGCTTCATTTATCTTCTTTTGGTATTTGTTCACATTCTTGCCACCTTTCCCAAATATTTTTGCTGTCTCTCTCTTCCACTTCTTCGTTGGCAAGATCAATCTGAGGTGGAGTTTGACTGGGTGGTTCATGACTGATGGACAGCTTTGCACCTGCAAACTTAAGGGTTGTCTGACTTGTCCTAGGAGGGTCCTCTTCACAAGATTTACTTGTACAGCATCACGTTCTGATGAAGAGAATGCTCCCTTATTGCTTGTAGATGGCACTCCCAGATGCACTGTAGAAACTGATGCTCGTTGCAGCGGTGATGCAAAATGTGATTTGATCTTATCATTCTCAACTGGTACATGGTCATCATAATCGATGTAATCCTCGAATCCTTTATCATAATATACGCTGACATCAAAGGGCTGCAATTTCGGGACATGCTTTTACGGCTTCCTGTTGGCATTCGTGGAGTGTTTGGGTCCGAACAGGCTTCTTGGTGATTTCTTTGCCGTCTACCTGGATGATCGCTAAAATGCAAGGAGCAGCCATAGCAGTGCCCTGTTGGTGTCCTGTTAAGAAGACAAGAAACAATTAGGACAAGAGTTAATTGAAAGTTAAAGGGGACCTGTTATGCAAGTATTGGTGGCACTCGTTATGTCAGTGTAGTTTTATAAATTGATCACCTTTTACAGGCTTGATATATCTTCTTCAAACAATTTTGTTTCCATTTGCTAATGTCAAAATACAAACAATATTATTTTATACAATGACTCATAATTCTATACCAGCGCCGAGTCATTACGCTTATTTCGGGAAACATTTTTATGTTATAAATAAATAAACGGGCGGTTACGTTTAACCTATTTTGCAAATGGGGGGGTAAGAATTCACTGAAAAACACCTAAACAAATTACATGTACCATAATATTCTTTAAGTCATACCAAACTGTTTTTAAATGAATTTAGAATATATATCTCAAAATTCAAGGTATGTATACAATGATAATTTGTGTTTACCTGGCAGGCTCCTTTCCTATATATGCAGAGAAATAATCCAGTACTGTGTATCTTTCCTTGTCCAGTGTGAATATTTTCTTCAAAGATCTCCAAACTTTTTTTTTTAGTTTACATACGTACACTGTATAATGCCACCATTGTTTAGAAACCTGACGCAAAGATCAAGCTTTCTTTCTTGCAATCTTGCTGAACTTAGATCAATAAACCAACAAATTCTAATATATTCCTCAAATATGATGTAGCAGTACAACAAACAGAAGGAATATGGTCATGAATGCATACATGTACATCTAGTCATATGTTTATCAAAATATGTACCCTAGTTCTAAACATGCATGCGTGCATTTCTAGTTTTACAAGAAACGATATAAAATACTCTGTCAAGTTGACAAATATTGTGAGAATACCTCTTCCTTCCTTATCTGTGAGTTTTTTCTTGTCTCCATCATGACCACTGTCATTGGACTCAGACTCATAGTCATTTGATGCCAATTTCCTTTTTGGTGCAAGTGGCACTGACACTGCAAGGGTAAAGTAAAGAAGAAAAGATTGATGGCAATATTATTGACTAATTACCAGAAATTTTTACATTATCAGGTAATGTGTATACAGTTGCTGCACATATGTTGGTCCCCCTCCCTCCTCTTCATCTTTTTAAAAGTATAACTATTTATATTTTCAAGTTAATTTCAAGTCACCCACCAAAAGTGAGAGATTAAAACAAATAATATCCAAAAAGAACTGAAGGGTATAGGACTATAGGAATATCAGTATTATAACATGAAAAGTAAGGAAAGATGAAGAATAGAAATGCAATCATATGCTTGTAGTGTGTATGACAACCAATGTGAGGTGAAATTTGACAAAGAACATACATATCATAAGAAATACATTTTTTAAGGATAATTTGAAAGAATTTACTGAAACTGCATGCTTAAGTGAATCTGGCAAATTGTTCCAGACCCATGTGGCGGAGAACATAAAAGATTTCTTTAAGCATATAATATTAGGTTTAGGAAGAACCAAATTTAGTGCATTATACTTATTTGTTCCGACATCATGTCTTTCACAAACCATTTCAAGAAAACGAGATGGGGTCATTCCCATTTATGGCCATTCCATGAATACATTTTGAAACTATAGGCCTACATGTACATCAAGTTTTTTAAAATAATTAAAAAAAACAGTCCCTTCTTTGTTCAATACATGCCCATTTAATATCCTTAATAATCTGTAACCCCCCCCCCCCCCCAAAAAAAAAGGCCTCTCAATTTACAATCTGTTCCCCACTAGATTTTCTAGGGCATTAGAACCAGTTTTATTTCCTTAGACCAATATTGCATAGAATATTATGTAGTCAAAACAGGGTTGCATATTGAATTTATATAGATTTACTTATACTATTGTCTGTAGATCTAGACCCTGTAGGCCTACAGTCTATACTCATGTAGTTCTAGATTTACATGTAGACCCTTTTTCACTCCTCAAAAGTTTTCTAAATAGGTCTAGATCTAGAGAAAAGTAAGGATTTGGTCTAGACTTCCAGGAAATCACTGTGAGGTCATGCAGTCTGACAAATTGAGGTGCTTGTCATTGACCATTGCTTCCACTTTCTGAAGTGTATGGGTTTGGAGCTTTTCAACATCGTTTTAGAGGTAGCTGTTGTGGTTTTCTCAACTTCGTCTGCCTATTTTGTTCAGTGAGTAAGTGGCATCCCTGAACATGAAGTTCTCGTTTAGTTTCAGTACTTCAAGGAATTTGTCAATCTCTGTAGCCTTGTCATCTTGGGCATTAGCGAGATAGGGTGCTTTAGTGATTGTGGCTGCTTTCTTGAGGAGGTAATAGTCCCCAATCTTCAAGCCTGGCTTAAGTTCTTTTGTATCATTGTCTCGTGTGAAAGTTCCTTCACTTTCAACAAGCACCTGAAAATTAGTATGGTCAAATAAGTCACTGTTGTGCACTACTAGCTCAAGCATCCCCTGATTTAATTGGAGAAGCCTCTCTTGGTATTCTTTGTGCTGATCCACAACAGTACAAGATGACTTGCTCTTCCTAGTTTTCTTGAGGACAATCTTACTTGTCCCACCAACACTTGATCCCTCCATAGGGTCCTCTGTAAAATCTTTCCAGAGATCAGTTTATGAACATTGATGACACTCCCTTTAGCTAAGTGTTGAAGCAAACATCTGCGTTAGTACAAACAAAGTATATCAGAGACTTTGCCTTGCATAGCACCTAACACGGCTTGGCCAAGTGACCAGAAATGAAGTCCATGAGATGAGGGATCCCAAAGTTTCCCTTAAGAGAAGTCCATCTCTGGCCCAGAAAATAGGTTGGTTGGGAACAGATGTTCGACGTCCACTGTTAGTACAAACTGTATATCAGAGACTTGGCCTCGCATAGCACCTAACATAGCTTGGCCAAATGGCCAGAGATGAAGGTTATGAGGCGAGGGATCCCAAAGTTGTCGCTCAGGTGAAGTCCATCTCTGGCCCAGAGAATAGGTTGGTTGGGAACAGATGTTCGACGTCCACTGTTAGTACAAACTGTATATCAGAGACTTGGCCTCGCATAGCACCTAACATAGCTTGGCCAAATGGCCAGAGATGAAGGTTATGAGGCGAGGGATCCCAAAGTTGTCGCTCAGGTGAAGTCCATCTCTGGCCCAGAGAATAGGTTGGTTGGTTGAGAACAGATGATCGATGTCCACTGCTAGTACAGGGGTGACTTGCACACATCGGTCTAATTATCAGAAGAACCAAACATATTTTACATCTATATCATTAACATCCATAACACTATAGTAGTGTATCAATCATACCTGAATCGAACACCTCTGATTTCAAAGAAGATTTCAGTGTTATGCTTGTCAACTCTTTTTGTTTGAATGGACTTTCCCCATTTGACCCCTGTGAAGCGATTTGTCCATACATGTAAGTCATAATGTGTGAACTTGTTTAACTCACGCATGCACATACATGTACATATATAAATGTGAATGATTATTATACATGTTTATAGTGGACTCATTACAGATAAAGTGTCTTCACAATTCATACCAGCCTAATGAATAAAAAATACCGTCTTTCTCTTTCTCCTTTTCTTGGTGGCTTTGTCTCTCCGACTAATGGAGATTGGGGTAGCATAACACTTGATAAGCTAAGCCCAGATGTTTTCTTCTGCTGTGCAACATGTGCATAAAGGATGAGCACATTAAAACTTGTTTCTGGAATGTGCCTCCCTGGTGGCAACACTGGCGTTACTGTTGGTTGAGCTCTTCTCCTTGGAATGACGTTCCCATCCCAGTCCATTCTCCATTTTTGTTGGGTACAGCCATGCTTCTTCCTTCTGTATCTTTCCTGTAAATTGCATTTGAGTTCCTTGGGAAGATATGAGGTACTAGGTTTACATAGAGAACTTTCCTCATCTCCTTCAAGAAAGCTTTCGCTAATCATGTCTTTTCTCTTGATATGAGATGCAGACCATCCCATCTATGATATCTATCATCAACAGTGAAACAGTCTGGTGAAGCAACAAATTCACAGAATGCTGTATTTGCCCTGAAATCGTCAAGTTTTAAATAAAAAAAAACACTAGCTTCACACAAATCCTGGCTGTCCCGCCTGGGAGGTATCCCACTGAAGATTATTGTGGCACGCGGATATAGTTCTCTAACAGCAAAACACAAGCGTTTAGGTATACTCTTTTCAGTCCAGTCCCATACACCACAATTCAAAATTGTTCCTACGTGAAGGATCTCAATTTCAACATCTGCCATACATGTATTTACATTGTTTTTGATGAAATGTAGGCAGCACCAGAACAAATACCAAAGCATGAGCTTATTGTTGTTTTTACGAGAACAATTGTCGCAGTGAAGACTTATTCCCTTCCCTCTTTATTAATTTCCAAATGGATAGGCAGGAAGAAGGGATGAAGAGTATATTGCAGTTTGTCTGCGATATTATTAAGAACCAATGGCATTCTCTCGAAATCCGAACTTGCTTCTTAAGCATATTGAGATTTATTTGGAGTAGCCTCTCTTGGTATTGTTTGCAGATCCACAGCAGAAAAGGATGATTTGCTCTTCCTGTTTTTCTTTGGAACAATCTGTCCCACCTACACTTGATCCTTGCATAGGATCCTCTGCACCCTCACTAGCCTGGAGAGAAGTTCTTCCCGGAGAGAAGTTTATGAACATTGACGACACTCGCTTTTGAAGTAAACACTACCATAAGTACAAACAGAAGTTCATATCAAGTAATATCCAGTCATTAATTTAATGTAGTCTCTGTATTTTTTTTCTCTTGATATCGATAGCATAATTCATAGTTGCTACAGTTTTGAAAAATGTTTCAAAGCCCTTAATGACTTAATTTTGTGTCACCTGATATGTAAAATAAATCATACAAATTTCATTAATAATCAAGTGTTTTTTTCCACTCTTAATTGTATGTTATTCCATCTTAGATAGTGAGTTCATGATGATAATTGCAAATCAAGTTCCACTTTTGGTCTACTTTAAGCTACATAAAATATTTGAACTCAAATCCATATCATTTGACCATGAAATTATTCCAAATATAACTATTTGTTGCTTTATAAGTAGCATATTTAAATCGCGCGTGTACATTGTACTTTGCAATACATTTCAAAATGGATTTTCTCATAAAGAGAATACCTGATCAGGCTGATATTTGCAGTATTAGTAGTCTGTAACGAGTACTTGGAAAATCTACAGTTTAGGTAACTATTCTATCAAGACATGTGTGGGTTAAAAACACTTGATTACTAATGAAAATTGTATGAATCTTTGATTTTTATGATTATCAGCTGTATTGTCATGAGAGGATAGGTACTTAATCTGTAGATCCTCCTTAAGGATATAAAATATTACCCATTTAGTGTGATAAACTGATACCTTTCTGGGATAATAACAACTCCACCAAATAAATAAACTCTGTGAGAAATTACTGATGATTGAAAATTATGTAGTAGTAAAAATACTTTTGTCCCATGTGCAAGAATTTAATCATTATATGTCATGGGATTAGCAATAATGTGGGCTCATGCCTGCAGGCAACAGTGTAAAATTTCACTTTTTTACCTTATGACCTACTCCCACATTTTTTGCAGGTTTTTACTACAATTGTTTGTTTCTAGTGTTATATATTTGTGGTCAAACAAATCAAAATTTTCATGGAGGTGATGATGATGATAATAATAGTATCATTATTATAGACTAGTAAGGCTCACCTTTGGCCACATGCCATACATCATGGACATGGACGATACCAGGTGACGTCTCCCCGGACGTACTTTGCCAGCTGGCGATGCCGATCCGTCACTAACCTTCCTATTGTCAAATCTTCATTTGTCAGCTTCTGATGTAGCCTTTTGTACCCCTCTAGTTCCATGTGGGAACTATTCTTCACTTCATTTGACTGAAAGAAAAATAAAATCTTTTGAGTTAACTACAATTATCAAGATTAATACATTCATTAGTATGCTTACGGATCTTTATTTGGACAATGGAATTCTTATTTAGAAAAATGAAGAAGTCTTGCAACAGAATTAATGAATTCTTCAATAAATTAATTTCATCCACTGAAGGTGTGAAAAAAATTGTGAAGATCAAAGAGAAATAAAGGAATAAATTTTGTTTTTTTTTTTCAACAATTAAAAAAATTATACCTGCACTAGCTGTATATCCACTATCTTTTTGACGCAGAGCTCAATCCCAGTATACGCTCCGTACTTGGCTGAATGCCCAGGGCTGTCAGCTCGTCCATCACCCCCTATATCAAGCGGAGCCCCTCTGGCCCGTAACTTCTCCAAGATGGTGTCTTGTCGCGATTTCCAAACCTTCTCAACTACAGGCTGAAGAATTCCTCTCTGGTGCCTGAAGAATGTTCTTTCACTAATACATTCAACTCTAAGGAAGTGCAGGATTCTGAGAGTTTTGGATGGACTACCTCCGGCAAATAGAGTTGAAGCTGAAAGAAGAATGTTCCCGGCTGGAGCGGACCCATAACGAGGTTGACTGTCCCACTTGGTTAAGTTGTTACATGTCACACACTCACAGGTTACCCTGAGGAATGTTCCTGTTACAGTTTTTGTTGTTATGACATTTCCGGATGAACATTTCTGGCAGTATTTGAACAGCTCCATTAGCTTAGATTCGAATACAATGTACTTTCGCTCTTCATGGGGCAACATTCTCGATCTGGCAAGAAACTGCTCGCCCGGCTTACGACCTCGCTTGTGAGAGTCAAAATACAAATAGGAGGGTAATAGAAATAGTAATGACTCCAGATATTGATTTGTGAAAAAAATCCAATTACCACAAACAACTTTATAAAGTAAAATTAATTATCATGCAGGGCAGGGCAGAATACTGAGTTGAGGAAAAATCTTTTCCATTCAAGTTTTCAGATAAAAAGGAGGACCAAGAAAAAGAAATACACAATTTCTAAAATAAACAAACAGAAACATTTTTCCATTTTTCGTACAAATTGAAAGTAGAACTGCAAAATTTACAAATTGAGTAACAACATACTGGACAAAACAGATATGCGAACCTTTTCTTCTTCGCCTTTCTTGGTGAGCTCTCTTCATCTGAAGATGAACTTTCATCTGGTTGGTATCCAGGTGAATGGGGCTGTTTTGGCGTAGGTGATGGTGGACTCTCAGGTGATGGTGATGGGCTGTCACTTGATGGTGAGCTCTCATCAGGTGAAGGTGGGCTGTCTGCTTTTCTTTCTGTTACCTTCCCGTCTTTTGGGTCGTAACTGGTCCCCCTCGATGTTATTATGGGCACCATCTGCTCTGCCTCGAGTGTGCAGACATACACACCCATTGTTTTTGTGCGTGGTTTCATTTGAACTCCTAAAAGAAGGAAGAAAAAAAATTGTGAATGAAAGAAATTGAATAAAATAATTACAAATATGTTTCCATAAACGACAGGTCTCCATTCTAATTCAATCGAATCGAGCGCGCACGTACGTTGCATGCAAGCATGCATGATGCATTATGTGAATCACCAAAATACCAACAACAACAACAATAATATATATAGCAAGTACTAGTGCCCGTATATAATGCATGCTGTTCGTAGTACGTACGCGTCGCGATCGTGCTCCGCGGTGTTGTTTTCTTTTTCTTTTTTTTTATTGTTTTTGCTTCTTGCTTGAGCTTGCTGTTTCTTTTTCTCGGGAACCGCGATATTAATTCAGTCTCGGGAAACGCGATGATTTCAGTGCAGTGGCGATCGGGGGCGCGATTGAGACAGGAATTATAATTATAATCAATGCCTCAATTATAATTCTCATAATTCATATTATAATGAATATCATAATTCATTTGTGCACCTACTATTCATTCATACCGACTTGTATCTTGCAGAAGAATGTGCTTATATATATCTGTTCTTGTTTTTTATTTGAATATTGGGGGAAAAAGTAATAGTTCGATGCCTATTTATATAACTTTCTTACATTAGAGGATCTATTTGAAGAAGAGTGTTATTTGTTCACATTATATAAAAATTGACATTTTTAACACGTTTGATAAACGTTCAACAAAATAGGTCAGTGGAAAACGTTCTGAGAATGTTCTGAAAACGTTTGATACAGAACGTTTGATTTTGTAACGTCCGGAAACGTTTTATAAACGTTCCGTAAAGGACGTTCCATTTTGTAACGTCCATGGACGTTCTTAAAACGTTTGAAAAAAAACTTAAATTTTAAGTTCTTACTACAACGTTATATAAACGTTTTAAAAACGTCCATTTTGGACGAAGGACGTATGGACCTGTGCAAAAACGTTTTTAAAACGTTCTGAGAACGTTGTGTGTTTGCTGGGTAGTTACTTCAGAATCGTGATGTCTTTGAATTAATGTGAAGGCTCTCTTTTATTTTGACTCTCAAATCTTAAGAGGGCTAAAGCATCTGATACACGCACATCTTGGGAACGAGAAACTACGTCTTCCGCAGTTCGCCATTTATCGTAGCTACTTCTCCATCCCCGGTAATGAACAAGCACCTCCTTTCTGCCGTTAAACACACGTTCCCCTGCTATCTCGATTTCCCACAGCTTACTAGTCGACCAAGTTTCCTTCTCACTCTTAGTCTTAGCGCCACTGATCCTCAAAGGCTTCTACATAATCAGTGCAGTTCTACATAATCCACATGCGGTTTGGTTCGAAGATTCATCACTGACTGTGATGTAAGAAACAAAAGGGTAGGGCCAAATTTAGAAAATGATAATAAAAAAACAAGGTTCATTATTAAATTCAGCTTTAAGAAGTCTAGGTTGAACTTGATCTGCATTAAACTCCTCTGACTTAGATCAAATATTCTTGATTTCTTTATATGGGATCATACTGGCAGTGTGACAGGGAATGTTATGCTGTCACAAAACAAATAGCATATTTTTTAATGTGCTAAGTATGTTCTACATTTTTCTTAATCTAATAAAACTCTGGTTTCGTAAAAAAAGGGAGAAAACAGACATTGTTATCAACATTTTTTCTCTCAGTCATATATGGGTAGCCTACAGCTACAAATAAGATTCCTGTTTTGATCATGATCACATTTACAAATATGACATTATAATTTTTGTTACAAGAAAATGAAATTAAGAAAACCACCATTTAGTGTTAGACTCACAAGTCTAACTTAGTGATATTATTATACACATTACAAAAAAAGGTCTAGTAGTAGTGACTTAGAATTTGACAAGGAAGGTTAAACTTTTGCTATTAAGACACACCATGTTCAGCACAATAGGAAGATTTTCAATTAACAAAACTAAAATCAGATTATTGTAATATCCTGAACATTGTTTTGAAAACCAGTGCACGAGTCAGGTAAACACGCACAGGTACACCCCCACATATCAAATGGTGTGGTCTGCTACATTTCATTTTCTATTAATTTCAATCAGAAGGTCAAATGTTAGCTGAATTTCACGAACTTATTATTCATTTCAACGAAATAGCAAAAATCTATAGTAATCAAATCTTCTATTTTTTAGTTAGATTTCTATGAAATAGGTAAAAACAGCTTATTCTTACCATGAATGTGCGTGGAACGCCGGAGGTCGAACTGAGTAGCGTGAAAGTTTCTATTGCAGGCTAGCACTGACGCTAGTGCATGCAGTGATTGCAGGCCGAATTGAACAGCGCGGTCAATTTTTTCAGCTGATTTTGAGCTGTGATTTCTCTCAGACCTTTTGATTGATTTGATGGCAATAATGACGGCTCTTATTTTCAACCAATCAGAAAGACCTTTACATCAAATCAAGACCAAGGATGTATAATGTGATCTGGCGATGGTACAAAAATTTTAGCTGGCGCCGTTTTCGTTTCACAGCAAGTTGAAAACGTGGGAAACAAACAAAAGAGGGATTATAGCCCAAAAGTACGCTCAGATTGGTAAAAAATATGGAAGTTTCCTTTGGAAATGTGCAAAATGACGATGATTTTTTCCAACAAATATAGTTCCAATGTACATCATTCATCAGAGAAAACATTCATGATTTCAAAGATGAAGGTACCAAATTGATTTTCAGCTCAAAGCTAACGCTATTGGTAAATATAACAAATAAGAGCGATTTTCCTCCATTGACTCAACTTTCAAGAATTTGACCTGCGGGACGGATTTGACCGGCGTTTGCTTAACTGCACATTGAAATTCATATGCCGTGCGTGTACAGTGGTTTAGACTCGAGATCTAGATCTAAAGTTAGGTAGATCTATGGTACGGTACAGCTGTAACCCAGGGAGTTCCTGCCTGGGTTAGGCCTACCACTGTTAGATCTAGATCTATGTACCGGTATCTTTCCATAGTATGTTCACATCTACTGTAGATTGGTTCTAATGTATTACCACTGACACTGTGTCCGTGAAAACTGACTGTTTAGGCCATGTTTCAGGCAATTATTTATATGAGTGTTGTGAATGAGGTGGGTACTCACCGATGAAAACTCCTATGTATTCCTCCATTCTGCATCCTTTGAGAAATGCGGACACAAAATTGTCCATCTTGACGGTTGCAAGACTTCTCTCGCGGCGCCGAGAAATAACGCTTTCTTTTTCGCCGGGTACTACGTCACATAGGACACATGGCATGTTTTGTCCAATTGTAGCGTGCGTACGTCATGTACACCGCTGTTGGTATTTCTGATATGACTCTGCGCAGGTGTAAAAAGTCCGATAACAAAAATGATAACTCGGATTTGAGTCAGAAGTACACGGTTGGTGTTAAATTTACACGGATCGGAATGAAATTTTTTGACTCGGATTCAGAGTTGAAATCTTGACTCGGCAGAAATAAGAGTGTAGATTCCTAAATATGTCAACCCCATCTATGCACACTCCTTTGAAGTTGTTTTTTGGATTATAAGATCACACTAAAATAATCAAGTCCACCCAGGTACGTCCTTCCAGGCACGCTGACCCTCAAGATCATCGTGTTTGTGAATTACAAACACGATGTAAACATAAGCTCAGGTATGCAGTGACCATGTGCATTTGTCTTGGTGTATACACTCTGTGTTTATATCGACATACAATTCAAAATGTACTTCGAACTCACTAAAAGTACCAAGATATAACTTTATCATGCATGGCATATCTGCACTGATGTATCAATGTTTTTGTCTTTTGCAACTATTATTCTAGCTCGAGTTGGGTCAATTTATATATTATACAACCTGAATCAAAATACACAAACCTCTGACTGCTAAAAAAGAGTGCTATAAATATCCATTCATCACATTGTTTAAGTAAGTTGTGCAAATATGGCCCTGAAGTAAGGCAATAATTTTTTGCCTTACTGGAACATACCTCTATTTTCCTTTTGTTATCAAGACTTTGTAGCCTGCACATTCAGACCCCTAACTCCAGTTAATAAGCCTACTATTTGTGGAAAATTTACTTATATTCATTCACTCTAAGCCAAATGATTAAGGAATTAATGTAAATAGACCATGGATGAAGACAAAGGATTCATATTAAATTACCTTTGTAAGTTATTGCCACTGTGTCTGTTGATTACCTGTATGCCAAATAAAATATTCAAAGTGATTTTAATGGTAAAAACTGTACAAGAAGTTAATTCCTCTCAGGCAATTACAGTTTAATAGAATTGTTCAATACTTGGTTTTCTCCTCTTTTGTTCTTGATGTAGTGAATTATCTAAGGAGCGAGACACTGCATTTACTACTACCAGCAGGTTACCAAAAGGCACAACTCAATAATCCCTCAACCTTTAAAATCTAATGGTAAATGAATAAAAAAATACATTGTTTCATTTCATTTCAATTACCTTGCTCCAAATACTGGCGATAAACTCGCTGCATTCCTGTGCCCGAGGAACTTGTATCAAAGGATTGTAATACTTCTTCTGTGTCGCATCATGATGATAGATTAAAGCATGGATTAGAGTGCTGGTAAGAAATCACATTTTTCATGGCTGGTACCAAAAAACTTAGGGAGCCAGCCAGGCTTTCCCAATTACTTTCTCCGGAGCCCGCCAAGTTTGTAGGGAGCCAATAGCCACCAGGATCCTGCTAAATTCTAGACTTGGCATATATCGTGTCACCAATGAATTATTCTGAACGTCCTGCATGGTTATGGCTTGGCTAGTGATAGTATCTTTATCATGTGTCATTCATAGGTCTTGGTCTCCAAGCAGACGATCAGATAATTACTGTTTGGTCCAAGTCTCAGTTGGTCTAATATGCACTTGGTCTCACTCTCAATGTCACAGGGGGGGTTGGCAAGAAGATGTTTGATATTGATTGCCAGTGGCGGACCGTGACCCGGAGGAGACAATTGATTGGAGGGGCACTGTTTTGTTTGTGAATAACGCTGTGCCCCTCCAATGCTTCATCTCCTCCAGGTCACGGTCCGCCACGGTCGATTGCAGATTTCAGAAGTAAATTTACAAGTGATAGGTCATTTTAAACTAAAGTAAATCAAAGTATACTTGTCGATGCAATAAGGAGACCACTGATCAGTTGAAAAATTGAAATGAAATGCGTGACTTTCTACTGATTTGGGGTTCTTCCATTGCCTTGCAATCAATTGCGAATTCCTTGCAACACCCCATTAGTCTAATATAATGCCCAAATGGTCTAATTTCCACTCTGTCGATCTATGTAATAATTTTATCAAATAAAGTTTTAGATCATAAACAAATCATTTGTAATCATTCAGACTACCTGAAATTATATCAAGGGGATATGGGGGCTTGAATCAACCGCTCCTCCCCCTTTGTGATCTCTGCCGCCAATCACGTGAACACCGTTAAAATCTGCTTTATAATAGTGTGGTATGTATTATCTACAAGGCCGTAGGTTATTTTATTCTGAAATCATCAGTTTTTTTGTCTCACCTGCGAAGCAGAGTGAGACTATAGGCGCCGCTTTTCCGACGGCGGCGGCGGCGACGGCGTCAACATCAAATCTTAACCTGAGGTTAAGTTTTTGAAATGACATCATAACTTAGAAAGTATATGGACCTAGTTCATGAAACTTGGCCATAAGGTTAATCAAGTATTACTGAACATCCTATTAAAGTTTCATGTCACATGACCAAGGTCAAAGGTCATTTAGGGTCAATGAACTTAGACCATGTTGGAGGAATCAACATCGAAATCTTAACCTGAGGTTAAGTTTTTGAAATGTCATCATAACTTAGAAAATATATGGACCTAGTTCATGAAACTTGGACATAAGGTTAATCAAGTATCACTGAATATCCTGCATGAGTTTCACGTCACATGACCAAGGTCAAAGGTCATTTAGGGTCAATGAACTTTGGCCGAATTGGGGATATCTGTTGAATTCCCATCATAACTTTGAAAATTTATTAGTCTAGTTCATTAAACTTGGACATATGAGTAATCAAATATCACTGAACATCCTGTGCGCGTTTCAGGTCACATGACCAAGGTCAAAGGTCAATGAACTTTGGCCGAATTGGGTTTATCTGTTGAATTACCATCAAAACTTTGAAAGTTTATGGATTTGATTCATGAAACTTGTACATAAGAGTAATCAAGTATCACTGAACATCCTGTGCGAGTTTCAGGTCACATGATCAAGGTCAAAGGTCATGTATGGTCAATGAACTTTGGCCATGTTGGGTTTTTTTGTTGAATAACCATCATATCTCTGTAAGTTTATTGGTCTCGTTCATAAAAAGTGGACATATGAGTAACCATGTATCACTGAACATCTTGTGCGAGTTAGAGTAGTATTCAAAGTCAGCACTGCTGCTATATTGAACCGCGTGATGCAGGTGAGACGGCCAGAGGCATTCCACTTGTTTAAATATTTAGATTAATTATGCCAAATATGCTACTGTGCTCTAATGCACTATAAAAGAAAACTCATAGAATGCTAATTTTTGGTTTTAATATTCTTTACACCATTGCTAACAATCACAAATAAAAAAAAATCCTGGTTTGAAAATTAATTTTTTGTGTATTTCATTGTTTTATGAATTTTTTATGTATTTCCCTTGTTTTTCACCAAATTTATTGCAGAACCTTTTTGAAGCATAATTATGCTGAAATCAATTAATTTCAGCTGATGAAAGTAAAAATAATCATATCTTTATGAACAAGATGAGAAAACTCAATTTACATTGACTTAGTCAAAAAATTTCAGGCAGCGTAATGGTCCGGAAAATATCGAGGCCCCCCCCCCCTTGGCTTCTTTAGAGTTTAGCAGAAAGGAGGCAGTGGTTTTTCCTTGGTTAATTGTCCAATAGACCAAATGTTTACCAGTAGTAGACAAACTGATTGTATACAGATTAGACAATGTGCACTGTAAAAACTGCGGTGTTAAAACTGACACCAATTGGTGTTAATAGAGGACCACACCCTGAGGTGGTAAATTCCCCCTAGAGATTAAACATAACACCAAAAATACACTGGTGTAAAATGACTGGTGTGGTCCTCTATGTACGCCGGTTAACACCACAGTTTTTACTGTGTGGGATGAGATGTAATGACCTAGTGAAAAGTAGACATTAACAGTTTTAGAATGGCTGTTAATGTATTTTTTTCTTTTCAATTTGTTCAATTTCTGTGTTTTTATCAATTTAATTTTCTGTATGTATAAGTAGTTAATTGTGCGCCTTGATTGTCATCGACTGATATGTGCGCTATACAAATCTTTAATTATTATTATTTATTATGCCAAACACTTAAGGGTATTTCAAGATTGATGTAACTATGGTTTTTCCATGTGCTTAAATGCATTTATGTTCCCATCATCTGTGCTACTTGTTTTAAATGACATTGTGTATTCTGATAGCTAAATCAGACCAAAATAACCTAATTGTGTTTTACCGGTGCGATCATAACAGCATGATAATGCATGACAGACTTCAGAGCTACATTGGATGTTGTAATCAAAATTTGGTATCATTCGTATATACCATCATGTTATGTTGGCTATGAAATATTTTATCAGATTTTTTGTATGATTTGTTTCTAATAATACAAAATCCTTCCTGGTGGCTGTTTCATATAAAGCTGTTCGCAACTTAAGAGCGACTTTGCGAACGACCGGTGAACCTTTCTTGTGGTAAAAAAATCACCAATGAACATATTGGTGAGGATCATTTACCACAAGGAAGGATCACCAGTCGTTCTTAATATTGCTCTTGACTTACAAACAGCTTTATGAAATGGCCCCCAGGGCTCCGTAACACAAAGGTTTGCGATAGATTGCAAATATGAAAGAACCGCACTGATTGGTTCCTGGTCAGTATTTTAAACCACATGCGCGTGTAACATTGAACATTTAGCAATTGATCGCTAATCTTTGTGTTACGAAGCCCAGGTGGTTGTTTCATGAAAGCTGTTCGCAAATTACCAGCGACTTTTTACGAACTACTGGTGATCCTGCTTTTCATAGCTGACATACACCAAATTTTCATTGGTGTTGTTTTTGCTCCTAAGAAAGGATTACCAGTCATTTGTAAAGTTGCTCGTAACCTAGGAAGAGCTTTATGAATCCCCCCCCCTAGTGGTAGTTTAACTACAGGGGGTGTTTCACAAAGATTTAAGTATGACTTAATTCGCATATGATATGCAACGTGCGATCTTATTGATAGATACGCAGTAGTGCGCATCCTCATTACATGATCTGACTAATGCGGTCAAGCCTTTCCTTATTTAAGTGCAAATCTAAGTCATACTTAAATCTTTGTGAAACACCCCCCAGGTTTCACAAAGCTTTTTGTAAGTTAAGAATGACTGGTTATCCTTTTTTAGGTGCTAAATCACCAATGAACATTTAATTTTGAATACCATTTACCACAAGAAAGGATCACCAGTCATTCTTAAAGTCACTCTTAACTTAGGAACAGCTTTATGAAATAGCTCCCACATTTTAAAGAGTTTATTTAAATTACACACAAGGAATGCTAGGTCTCATCTTCCAGGATCACTATTCATGATAAAGAAAAAAAGGTTGATAATTGTCTGTATAGCTAATTATTATATATGTATTTTTCTGACATTAAAGATTTATTTTATGAAGGTATTAAATGTGAGGTGTTTTTGTGTATCAGTATGTCTATGTTGATAGCACAGTTATGTTCCTGGGATATTATTTGTAAAATGTAGACAAGAAAACCTTGAAAAGTTTCCATAGACAGAGAATGTGAAACAGATGGATGTGTAGGCAAAGGCAGAAATCTCTCCCCAAAGGGGCTGGATAATTTGACAAGCAAAAAAAAAATCACCCTAAGTGTAAGGTCATTTTGACCAAAAGAAATTTCACAACCCCCCCCCCAAAAAAAAAGGAAAAAAGGGTTATCATCCAAAAAGTAAGATCATCTCGTCAAAAATACTTGTTTTATTTCGATTTTGAATGATATATATTTATTTCCATCATAAATGACCCAAAATATTCAGGGGACATTTGATATTGTGCCCCCCCCACTATTTTGGGTAGGGGGGACACGCCCACCCCCTCCCCCTGGGATTTCTTCCCATGTGTGTACTAGGTATTAACGTCAGAGGTAGAATGATAACCAGTATGACGCAATGTTGGTATAGAGATGGAGAGGAAAAATATATTCTGAGAGAGTGAAATAGAAGGGAGAGTCAGGATGAGGAAAACGGTTTGGCTTTGTATTTTGAAGAGTTCACTGATTTCATTGGAGTAGAATACGGAGAAGGGAAGGGCAGAGTTAGGGGGGGTATAAAAGAGAATAATCAAACAAGGAGAACACTAAAAATTTCATCACAATCGGATGTAAAATAAGAAAGTTATGACATTTTAAATTTTCGCTTGATTTCACAGAAACAGTTATATTCACATCCTGGTTGGAAGGCAAATGAGGGGACTGATGACGTCACCCACTCACTATTTCTTTTGTATTTTATTATATGAAATGTGAAATAGTGTGGAACATCATGGATCAGGGGCCCGTAACACAAAGGTTAGCAATGATCGTAGAACATTCTTCTGTCATTGATTCCATTGACTACAATGTACAATCAATCGTACGATTAATCGTTAACCTTTGTGTTACGGGACCCAGATTTCATTTGCGTATCACCGAGTCGAGCATATAACTGTTTTGTGAAAAATAAGCGAAAATTTAAAATGTCATATCTTATTTTCCATTTGATTTTGATGAAATTTTTATGCTTTTTATTTCATTTTTGTCTCGCCCACCAGAGGTGAAGGCGAGACTTAGGGATCCAAATGTCGTCCGTCCGTCACAAATCTAATGACACATAACTCCATAACCGTAAGGTGCTTTTCAACCAAACTTGGATGGTAGATGGACTTGGGGGACCTGCATGTTATGCTGCAGTTGGAGGTCACAGAAAGGTCAAAGGTCATTTTCAGGTCAACGTTAAAGTTTACATGCAAGACTCTCTTATGACACCTAACTCCGCAACCGTAAGTCGCTTTTCAACCAAACTTGGATGGTAGATGGACTTGGGGGACCTGCATGTTATGCTGCAGTTGAAGGTCACATGGTAAGGTCAAAGGTCATTTTCAGGTCAACGTTAAAGTTTACATGCAAGACTCTTATGACACCTAACTCTGCAACCGTAAGTCACTTTTCAACCAAACTTGGATGGTGGATGGACTTTGGGGACCTTCATGTTATGCTGAAGTCGGAGGTCACACGATAAGGTCAAAGGTCATTTTCAGGTCAACCTTACCTAACTCCGCAACCGTAAGGTGCTTTTCAACCAAACTTGGATGGTAGATGGACTTGGGGGACCTGCATGTTATGCTGCAGTCGGAGGTCACATGATAAGGTCAAAGGTCATTTTCAGGTCAACATTAAAGTTTACGTGCAAGGCTCTTAAGGCAAGTGTTATTCCATCCCAGTCATATTACAATGAAGTTTCGATACAATTCTGTTGCATGCCCTCGCGAATCACGATATTTCTGGTTATTTTCATACGTGGGCGAGACACAAAATCGCTTTTGGCTTGTTCTATATTTATTGACATAATTTTTATTGTCTTGAAAAAAAAACACATCGCGAGGTGGTTTTCCAAACTGGTTTGGAAGATCGCTTCCAAGACCGTTTCAAACGTTCTCATTACACGTTAAACTATAAACTTGTTTCCATTACACTAGTTTTAGGACTGTAATGGGAACATGGTCTAAAACCCTTATCTCATAGCAGTTTCCTTACCGTGGACTGTCCTTAAAGGAAACCAAAACCCAAGAAGAGAAGCAATCTTATTGGAAAGAGAAATAATGAGTTGAGCAATTTAAAAAAGTTTCATCAAAATCGGTTATGAAATAAGCAAGTTATGGGAGTTTGAAAACTCTTGTTTTACTTTCTATGGGCATCATCAAATTGGCAAACGTGCTTCAAAACGGCTGATTTTGTTGACAACTCTCCATTTGTTTTGTACACAAATTTTCAGATTTTCCTCATTATCTTTCAAAGTGCATCTTGCCTCCTTCTGAGCACAACATATGTCATTGGAAAATATAATCCACACCATATATGGTCAGGAGGAGATAATGTGAAATATGTAAAATAAAGGGGAAAATCTGAAAATATGTGTACAAAACAAATGGAGAGTTGTCCACAAAATCAGCCATTTTGAAGCATGTTTGCCTATTTGAGAATCCACATAGTAAGTACAACAAGACTTTTTAATCAGCCATAACTTGCTTATCTCATAACCGATTTTGATGAAACTTTTTTTAAATTGTTCCTCTCACAGGGGCGGATCCAGCTTTCGCCAAAAGGGGGGGCCGAAAAATATTTTCATCAACATTTTTCTCGATTGGCCGCTATAAATCTGATTTTCTTGAGGGGGTAGTCCTAACTAAAGACTGAAGTTTTAGTTTTTATTGTTGTAAACAAGATAAGGTATCTCATTTGGTCTTAATACATATAGCGAGCGCGAAGCGCGAGCTCAAATTCTTTGATATGTCCTTAGACCTGAAGATTCTGAGCAGTTTTTATAATCATGAACAAAGATAAGTATCTAACTAATCAATGCGAGCGCGAAGCGCGATCCAAAATTTTGATATAGTAACGTAAAAAGGGACTCAATCAGGATCGACTGTTTTTAGTGATTAATGAAGAGGAAGCAAGTATCACCAATTAAATAATGAGAATGGTAAGAATTTGAAAAGAGGATAGGTATCTCACAAATAAAACAATGCAAGCGTGCAGCGCGAGCTGAACATTTTGATATACATGTATATTAACAATTTGTGTAAATCAAACAAAATAATGAAAGCTTGATATGCGAGCAATATTGTGTGCAAATTGATTTCAGAACTGGATATATTAAGTGCCATTTAATCCTCTTGAATGGGATTCATTACACATGCAATTAATGCGAGCGCGAAGCGCGAGCGAAATTTTTTTAAATATAAAGTCTATTTTCCATTTCTTCCCCTCACCTTTTTCTTGTTTTCTTTCGGGGTCGGGCCGGCCGTTACGAGGCTGTAAAATACACATCATGGGTATAATACCTCTTTCTTACTTTTCTTTCTATTTTTCATCGTTTCTATCAAGTTAAAGAGTACACTTTTGATGCAGGTTGCCAAAAAATAGGGGGGGGGGGCGGGCCGGCTCGGCCCTCTCCTGGATCCGCGCCTGTCTCATTTTACTCTTTCCAATAAGATTGCTTCTCTTCTTGGGTTTTGGTTTCCTTTAACCCAAGAATATACTTATACTGCATACTATTATGTTCATACGGGCCAAACTTTCTGCCTTTGCAGGGCCACAGAATCCCGTAAAATCGTCATGAGTCCAGGAAGTAGAATACAAGCTTATCCAGTACTGGGGCTAAATTGCCATTTAGCACAACTAATTTAGTCCCACTTGTGGGAATGGCTAAGGGGTTATTTTAGGGACGTGAGAATGGGGTAAAAATTGGCTAAATTTTGGCTTGTCATAAAATGTTACTTAATTATTTGGCATCCCATGCTAATATCGAAGTATATATCAAACATGATTTGAGGAAGTCTGGACAAAGCAAGTTTCAACTTACTCTTGACTTTTAATTCAAATGATGATGGACATCTCCGGCTTGTTCGTTTCAAAATTTAAGCCGATGACTGTTTCAGGCAAATTATAAAGCTTAATTTTTACAGGAAGTTTTTCAAAAGCTTCCATTGGTTTCATTCTAAGTTGAAGGCCTTCTTAGTCGTCTTCCTTCAAACCAACCCACTGTTTTACTTCTCCCTTTTTATCGCCCTACACCCGGGGGCGGATCTTGCATTATCCAATGGGGAATCCTCTTCTTTTTTCTTTGCGCCTCCAATAGGAAGCCGTGGAGGCTTCCCCCCCCCCCCCCTCCTCCATCCATTCCCTCTTTCTCCTTTTTCTCCCTCACTCTCGTAATTTTGTCACTTGGTGACCCCTTTTTATAAGCCTTGCTTCTCTGGGGTCTCCTCACCATCGTTGTCTTGTATTTTCTATTGATTGTATTTATTTCCATATAAAAAATAAAATATATACATACTCAATTTAACATAACATATTATGGAGGATGGCCCATTTCAGCGGTATTAATAAAATACCACTGTTCTTCCACGGGGTCCTTTAAAACATAAATACATGCATATAAAACAAATATACAAAAATATGCACAAAACTTAAAACTTCCCCTCTCTCCTTTCCTTCCCTTATTTATTTTCCTGTTGTCAACTTTTTTGTATTGTTTTTTTCTTGATGGTTAAACAATAAATTGAATTGAATTCCCTCTCTCCTTTCCTTGGCTTATTTATCTTCATATCTCACTCTTTCTGTACCTTTCTGTCCCTTCTGTTCAGCCATTCTCTCCAATTTTATCCCATGCCTTTTATTTATCACACTAACTCTTCGGAAGACTTAAAAAATGCAAGGGGCAATTGAGAAGAAATTTATTCAAAAGTGATTATATACATAAATATCAAAATATATATATACTGTACATAAAATTGTACCCATGCAGGCATGGATCCAGGAGAGATAGGGAGATAGGGGATGCAAGGTCCAGTTTCATAAACACGTGTTATAACAAAAGCACAGTTTCTGTAACAAATTTACTTTCAGCCAATCAGATTGACGGATTTCGGTAGCTTTAAACTGTTATTACAAATTTGTTATGGTAACGGGTTTTATGAAACGGGCCCCAGGGTGCGCTCCCTGTGCAACTTTCTCATCTCGAGAAACATACCTTTTCTTGGGGTTGTTTGTTTGTTGTTGTTTTATTACATTGCCTTTTATTGTCCCCCTCCCCCCCCCCCCAAAAAAAAGAAAACTTTCCTTTTATGCTTTTGTTAATTTATGACATTCAAATTCGCCTAGGACTTATCGGTTCTGAACAATGACATTTACTTTTTGCCGCTTTTCTGGTCACACGTATATGTAGACCAACATAAGTTAATAACCCGCCCGCCCCCACTCACCCCTCGCGCGGTTAGAAATTAAAGGGTTCTTAAACTTTGGCCTATTTTTCATTACAGAGAGGGCCCATTCATTTCAAGATCAACGATAAAGGTACACTTTATGTAAAACAAATATTTATAAAAAGAATGGACGGAATTCCCTTTTAGGCATTGTAACACTTCATAACAAATTATAGACAAATGAGATGATGAAAAACAACGCCTGCTACATTACATCAAAACAATACTAACACCGAATAATATTTATATATTATCAAACAAACAAAATAAGCTTCCTTATTAGATAAAAGAGTTCTTCCATTGGCGAGCATAGTTTATAAACTCCAGTACAATGCTTGCAATAACTTTTACTGAGAGATGATTATTTTATGAAAGAAAAATATATATCTGATCAAGCATGGTTTAGAGTAGACCCAAAAAATGATTCTATTTCGGTCAGGATATTCTCCGCTGAGACTTTATATGGCTTCGTCGCAGCTCCTCCCTCCATACCGAAAAATTCAGAAAATGTAAAACAAAAACTGATCTGCAACACCAGATTTTTCCGTCTAGGTTTGGAGAGACTGAAATGAAAACTGGTAGAGCATCACGCATTCCCACGTCGAATTGCTATATCTTCTCTTGTGATTTCTCATGAAGATGAAAATAAACTTGTGTATACGTTATGAGGAGATAGGAGAATTCCCAATTCATGCAACATGGTTCCGCATGAGACTCGGAGAAATTGTCGAGCGAGACTGCATTATTTTACTTGGTGTCCAGGATTGGTTTGCGAGTTATTAACTACAAGGACAAATCGTTGGCAACATGATAACAAACTATTTTTTAGCAAGGTGACCTAGTTATCTGGGGAGCTTTCCATGAATTATTTTGTCAGACAACTTGTCAGATCTGACAATCCTTGATTTTGATAGGTTGAGAAGTAGTGTTAGTATGGTAACTATCGGATCATGACTTGTCTGATAGAACGTCCCACAAGTCCTTTCATGAAACGATCCACTGTTTTTTAAGAGTCATACTGCGCAGGCGCCACCTTTGAGGATCGTTTTCGACCGAAAACCTTCCCGCTCAACCCGATGTCATCAGTCTTTAACACATAGCTTTCATCCTCGTCTTGGTCGATGACTTCTGATGCGTCTGCCGGTAACCTTGCGTATGGGTTTTTCTTGACGTCCTTGTCGACCTGGTCAACCAGCCTCTTCAAAGTCAGTCGTTGTCGTTGATATTGGATGATCCTGAGGATAAGTAGGACGACCATCGCGATGACGAAGATGATGGCGACGCCGATACCGACAATGGCAGCTAAGGATAGACCTTGAACTTCAGGAGGGGGCGCTGTTACGAAGAAAAAAAAGGACGTGCACGTGGTCGAATGAGAAGTCTAGCTGCATGGTTATGGAAATCCAGGGTTCGTTCCCGGTCACCCCGATTCTACCCTAAATAGTAAGGCATTTACGTCTTACATTCCCGCATATACATGGAATATTAACTGAAAATGTTTTGGACATTATTATTTTTGTTACTAATGTAATTATATTAAGCACGTGTTAGATTTATATCGTCTTCCAACTTACCTTTTATCATAATTTTATAAAGTAAATAGGTAAAGCCCCTATTAGGTTCATTTCCGTCTTTCCTTTATTTTTCATACCTATTAATGGGAAAATCTAAGGGCGACCCGTATATAAGGTCACCCCTGCCTATTGTGTATAACCCGGTAATTGAGGCTAACCTTTCTTCTGTGTACTTTCTCCACTCCGGGGGTAAACATTTTTAAGTATTGAATCTCTCCTGGATATCACAACGCATATTGATTGTATTACAGACCTTGCCTAATGTGCAGTCTATCTAAGCACAGGTAATAATTTTTTTGTGCCTTTCTCCACTCCCGAGGTAAGCATTTCATAATGTTAACTCCCACCTGGCACTTGTGCAGTTACCTTGTTTACAATTTTACCTCCACACATTTTGATAGTTTTACAGACCTTCAACTGTCTAATGTGTATCTAAGCACTGGTAATAATCTTTCTTTTGTCCACTTTCTCCCCTCCCGGGGTAAAGCGTTTTAAAACATTGAATCTCACCTGTTATCTTCGTCACTCCAATCATCACGCATATTGATATATTACATATTATTGATATATTACATATTCTGCCTATTATGTATATAAGCACCGGTAATTAAAATCTAATTTCTTTCGTGCACGTTCCCCACTCCCGGGGTAAAACATCTTAAGACATTGAGTCTCACCTATACAGTTACCTTCGTCGCTCCAATCGCCACGCATATTGATTGTATTACAGACCTTGCCTAATGTGCAGCCTATAAAGCACCGGCAATCATCTTTCTTTTGTGCACTTTGTCCACTCCCGGGGTAAAGCGTTTTAAAACATTGAATCTCACCTTCGTCGTTCCAATCGCCACGCATATTGATTGTATTACAGACCTTGCCTAATGTGCAGCCTATAAAGCACCGGCAATCATCTTTCTTTTGTGCACTTTGTCCACTCCCGGGTAAAGCGTTTTAAAACATTGAATCTCACCTTCGTCGTTCCAATCGCCACGCATATTGATTGTATTACAGACCTTGTCTATAATGTGCAGCCTATCTAAGCACCGGTAATCATCTTTCTTTTGTGCACTTTGTCCACTCCCGGGGTAAGCGATTTAGAACATTGAATCTCACCTGTGCAGTTACCTTCGTCGCTCCAATCGCCGCACATGTTGATTGTATTACAGACTAGTGACCGGTCGATGCAAAAGCTGTTGTTACATTCAAACTCTCCATCACTCAGGCAGGGTGCTGCATTAAAAGGAAAAGGATGAAAACTGGTTTTCATCGTCTAAAATAATAATACCGCAGATACATGTACAAAATTATGACAGAAACGACACCAGTGGTAAGACCCATCTTCCAAAGATCTTTGATCAAAAAGAAATCACTAACGATTTGAATTTTATCTTAAATGTGATCGACTTATCCCTTTCTCCTTTTTTTATATATTTTTTCACAACAGTTCCAAGTTCTCGATTCCAATGTCCATACCAATTTCTCACTCCTGCTCCAAAAGCCACAGGGGAAGGGGGCACAGCCGGCCCATCCCCCACCCCCCTTGATAATCAAAGTTAAAATTTGTAATGTTAAAATGAAATATCATCAATTTGGGGTCAAAGAACTTTTTTTTTTGCTTGTCAATATTTTTCGGGGACGAAATATTAATTTTTGGTTGAAACCCCCTGGGGGGAGGGGCTTGTACAATTTTTCCTCGGAAAAATGTGCCCCTCCCCTGGAAATTCCTGGACCCGCCACATGTTGATAATGTAATGTTTGTTGTATACCATCTGATATTTGCGTGAAGTAGATTCCGAATCCCATGGATTGTCCGCCGTCATCCGTTTTAAACCTCGCGGTGATGTTGCTGCCACTGGAGACGTAATCCGGTAACTGGGTAAAACGTCCGCAGAGCTCTGCGGTAAGCGCTGGATCGTCCACGGTATTACCATCAAACAACCTTAAACTGTCAGGGCATTTACCTGGATACGCGAAAGAAGATTATACATTTATGCGCTTTGTAACTTATAGCCCGAAATGCTTACAACATTTTGATAAGCTGTCAAAATGAAAGAAGTTAATATGGAATGGTAATTCTTCAATTGCTTTTTAAAAATGCATTTTCAATTTTATTGAAAATAAACTCTTCAACATATCGCAAAATAATTTAGTAAATCAATAGTAAACACATACCGTATCATATATCATTGGTATTATTATCATTATTATTGAGTATTATTGTAACAAATATTATATCATTATTATTATTATTTATCATTATTATTATTATCATCATCATCATCATCATAGGTTCACTCAACTTAATTTAGTTTAATTGCCTGAACGGGATATCGTTTTGTAGTGATTTACCTGATTGCTAAGAAAACATGAATACTTGTAAGCAAGAAACCAGAGGGCCGACGGCTTAAGGTCCTCTACGAAGGACCTGGTGATGACGATTTAAATGTCTCACCCAGGGCACTAGCGCACCAAGTGGGAATCGAACTCGGGTCACCGAAATACGAAACCCCCGCTCTGACTGAGCTATCGCGACAGCAAATACCATACATGTACGTTTACTGTCTTTATGATTTTATTTTATTTCATTTATTGATAGCCGTTTCACAACATAAGTATGATAAATATAACATAACAAGGTCGAAAATACTGCAAGACATAATAAAACATATATAATATAATCTTAGATTTAAGGAATACAATTCAATAAATAATATTACCTAAAACGACATTTTATATTTTAAAGTAAAACGGAGGGTCTTGCCAAAAAAAGCAAAGCTTGTACAAAAGGTAAGCCACTAGATAAACTTAGTTTCATTACACAAGAAAAAAAAACACTGGGTCGTAATGATATAGAACGTTTGTTTAAAAATAAATACATTTTATATTTACTGTCTTTATGTACAGTTTGAAATGAGATGAGAATTGGCCATGTGTATTTGGACCACATGGACCGGGGACGTCCCCGGTTGATGGGTAAAATGTCCCTAGAAGTAGGACAGATCAATCGTTTTGTAAGTTTTCAGTTAACAGTACTGTATTATAACTGCCCTAGATAAAATATGACCCAAGAAATAGACATACTGACCGATATTTTGTTGTGTATTTTACAGGAATTCTTCCCCCAGCCAGGCAAAAAAAAACAAAACAAAAAAATAAACCCCGAGGAATTGCTCCTGCTAGGAGACAAGCATTGGAAGCCCTTGTTTTAAATGGCATTTGCCCGCTTCCAAGAAAATAGTACAGTTATGGCTGAAACATCTCACTTGGTTCCTCTGAGAACGGCTCTGAGAATGGATCAGGATCTCAGATAATATGGCCCCGCCGCGGCGGGGCCATATTATCTGAGATCCTGATCCATTCTCATCTGTTGGGGATTTGTTCTATGCTAACATGATCTGTTGCATTTCATCATAATAGGCCGAAGTATGTTTTTATATATATGCGATAAATAAAACAGTGGCGTAGCTATGGGGGGGCCTGGGGGGCACGTGCCCCCCCCCCCCATGGTGTGCTCCTCCAGGTGCCCCCCAGAAAAAAAAATTGGCAGAGCAAAAAAAAGGAGAAAAAAAGAAAAGATGAAAAGAAGAAGAAAGGCAGAAGAAAAAAAAAGAAGATAAAATAAGAGGAGGAAGACGAGTGAATGAAATAGTGTAAGGGGAAGACTTGCAAAAATTCATATCTTGCTCAATAGGCTGATATGGAGCAAGTTTTGAAGGCAATGTACAAAACATATTTTAGCTCGGATATCGAGCTTTCCTTTTTTTCCCATTTACAAATTTAAGTGCTCTGTAAAATGTCCGTTTTATGGTCTACATATCAGCATTTTAAGCTCACGCTGCGTTGTCACATTGTTTGATTTGCCAAGTTCATATTGTCTACGTGTATTCCATAATGTTCCATTAAACAAATGTATTCAGAATGCCCAGATTCTATAGGTCTAAATCTAAAACATGCGCGATAGCCTGCATGTTGTTTATTCAAAATGTACTTAAATTATCAAGTTTCACATCAGAATATCAATAATTGTCTGCTCACGCTTCACGATCGCATTATTAATGATACCCAATTAACTATATCCTATTAATGATTTACAAAATATGAATAGAGTGTCCTGCTTTTAGGTCTAAAATCTCAATTTTCTTCCTCTCGCGCTTCGCGCTCGCATCAATTGTTTAGTTACATACCTATCCGATTTATTAATACAAAAAGTGCTTAGAATTACCATTTTTTAAGTCGGAATGTCAAAAAAATTTGCTCGCGCTTCGCGCTCGCATTATTGAAATATATACCGTCTTCGTGGGTAACTGTAAGCAGTCCTTAACAGGTCCCTTTTAGATAATGCTAGAACAGTTTATACAAATTTCTGCTCGTGCTTGGCGTTCGCAGTAACCATCTAGTTACATACGAATCTTGTTCAGGATCACACATAACATTGCCCAGAATATTAAAGTTTCGGGACAAAGTACATGACAGTAAAAAAAAAAAATCGCCCGCGCTTCGCGCTCGCACTTTTTATAAGGCTTATGAGATTATTTCATGTTTATGTTGTTTTATAAGAATGAAACTAAGAAGTGACTGATCGGGGAAAATATAGGTGAAGATAATTTCGGGCCCCGTCCCCTATTGGCGAAAGTCGGATCCGCCCTTGTGACACATACACATCGGAAAAAATGGCCGGTGCCTCCCCCCTGAAAAAGCAAGGACCCCCCCCGGAAAAAAACCTAGCTACGCCACTGAAATAAAACCAAACCAACTAAACTACAAACAACTTGCTCTAGTAATGAACCATTGCAAAATGTCAATATTTTATGATTAGCGTGGGTAGGCAGCCTATACGATCGTAATCATCAACCGTTCCAATCCTGTCAACCTAACAAGCGCCCTCTCTCGTGTACCATCGTAATCATAATGAGTTATAGGGCCGGGGGGACTCAAATTATATTTTGATGGGGGTGTGCCTCACGAAACCCTGAAATGGGGGTCTAAGGAACTGACCACAAAGGGTAAAATACGGGGTCTTGGGAACTGAATATAGGCCTATACCGCGCGGGCGGTGTGAAAAACAGGGTCTACAGAGGGGGCGGGTGGCAGTCAGCCAGGGGCCTTTCCTTTCCGCCTCTCTCTGTCTTACTCTTACCATTAACCCCACTCTCCAGAGTAAACCGTTGAAACTGTACCAAGATTCGATGGGTAGGGAGAGCAGACAGCGTCACGGTACAGTCGATATTATTCTTATACTTCAGACCTGACTCTGCCTCTAGGAGACCCCCAACGCCAGTAGGAATCACAGAGCCACAGTGCGATGTCAAATAAACTGCAATAGAACGAAACAAATAATGAAGGAATAATGTCAATGTTATATCATCATTGCTGAATTGGGTTACCCTCCGTTTTGTTGTTATGTCATCATTGCTATATTCTTACATCTATATTTTGTAGTTTTTTATACGCATAAAATATTTACATCCAATGGAACTGTTGCTGCGCTTTTGCCATGAGCGTCTCTGGACGATGTGTGCGCTCAATAAGACATCATTATTAACTCTATTATTATTATTATCATTATTATTATTATTATTATTATTATTATCATTATATATATATGTTTTATTCATCGTATTGTATGTGTTGATTACTTTATTCCTTTTATATCTGTTTGGAAATTAAAAGAAACAAACAAAGCCTGTAATGAATTTGGGTGAGATGTTCTAAAAAAAAAATCCCCATAATCATGATTATGATTTCAAAATTAAAAAAAAATGAAATCCCAGACACTTTCTTTAATACATCTTAAAGCACTTCACATGCATGGTATGGAACTTACAAAATTATTAAGTGTTTAAAAGGAATTGATTGTGTGAAGAAAATAACGTTAAGGAGGTGCTTAATTTGAGGGTAGTGTGGTCAAGTGGTCAGAAAATAAAAATAATCATCATCGTCGTCGTCATCATCATCATCACCACCATCATCACCCCATCATCATCATCATCACCCCCATCATCATCACCATCATCATCACCATCTGCACCATCATCATCATCACCATCATCATCATCACCATCATCTTCATCACCATCATCTTCATCACCATCACCATCATCAGCATCACCACCATCACCATCATCATCATCACCATCATCATCACCATCATCATCACCATCATCACCATCATCATCACCATCATCATCATCATCATCACCATCATCACCATCATCATCATCATCACCATCATCATTATCATCATCATCACCATCATCATCATCACCATCATCATCGTCACCATCATCACCATCATCATAATCATCACCATCATCACCTTCATTATCATCATCATCATCACTATCATCATTATCATCATCATCATCACTATCATTATCACCATCATCACGATCATCATCATCACTATCAACATCATCACCTTCATCATCATCATCACCATCATCACCGTCATCAATATCATCATCGTCACCATCATCATCACCATCATCAACCATCATCACCATCATCATCATCACCATCATCACCACCATCATCACCAATACCATCCATCATCATCGTCACAATCATCACCATCATCATTATCATCATCATCACCATCGTCACCATCATCATAATCATCACCATCATCACCTTCATTATCATCATCATCATCACTATCGTCACCATCATCATCATCACCATCATCGTCGACACCATCATCATCACCATCATCACCATCATCATCGTCACCATCATCACCATCATCACCATCATCATCATCACCATCATCATCATCATCACCATCATCATCGTCACCATCATCACCATCATCACCATCATCATCGTCACCATCATCATCATCATCATCATCACCATCATCATCATCACCATCATCACCATCATCATCATCACCATCATCATCATCACCATCATCATCACCATCATCATCACCATCATCACCATCGTCATCGTTACCATCACCATCATCACCACCATCATCATCACCATCATCATTACCATCCATCATCATCATTGGCACCTTCATCATCCGCTACCAATACAATGAAAATTATAGGAGATTGATAGAGAGAACACCTATTTGCAATATACTTAATTGCAGCACAGGCATGTTGAACTGATTTCGTTTTCATTGTGTAATTAAAAGTGATATATGAAATCAATAGATATCAATCAATCATAAAGTATTACAGGGTTCACTCGCGGGATATTCAATTTTCTTTGAAAATAATCGATTTTACTATCGACCGATTTAAAGATCTCCGAGATAAAATGTCAAAGAATAGTTGGGACATAATATTGCTTGCAAATAGCCCTGCAGAATGGGGTGATAATACGAATATGTAATAAACATTTCCCATGATTAAAAACAAACATCGCGCTTCGGGTAAATACAGTATACGAAATGAAAGAACAGAATTTGGCTATAGCCTTCTTCGTATTACTTTGACTAAATTTATCGAACACACAAGGGCATTGTTATTGGTATATAAATCATTGTGAATACGAAATGTGCAGAGTGTTATCCGGTCAATTTATCAAACACAATACACAATTTCTTGGGGGTTTTGATACGATAGAATGATTGAATGATATGAATGGAAAACAAGAATTAAGGTTTAACCTAATGTTCTGCAGTGAAAATGTAGAACAAGACGTTAGACGGCACACAAGTTTCATCATTTATTTATTTATTTGTTTATATATTTATATATTCTTTTATTTATTTATTTAGTTAGTTAATTATTTGTTCTAGTTAGTTATTAAGAATTTATTCATTCACATATTCATGTATTTATTTAAAAAAATATCTTTATACAGGAAAACAAATGATTTTCAACATGCACTTTATACGAAAATATATATGAATCATGGATCATGGAAGCTATACGCTTATACACAAATGATTCAGAAAGTTTCTTGAGGTTTTTGTGCATTTTATACAATTGTTGCCACAGGTTGCAATGTTTCATAAAAAATCAGACTAATACTAAAAATAATAACTAAAAATAACCAGAAGTGTACCTAATTATTGTGGGTTAAAACAAGAAGAAGTGGATCGAAACAAAATGGTTTGCATGATTTTAAGGGAGTCGTCTCGTATGCTTGTGTAGCCCCAAACTATGGAATAGTTTATCCCCTAGTAGCCAGGAAAGCACCATCCGCAAGCAACTTCAAATCAAAACTCAAAACATATCTATTTTAGAATTTTAGTATATAGCGCAGTAGAATAAAGACCCTATACTTATAAAGCGAATAGTTTATGGGCTCTATAAATATATTTAATGTTATTAATATTAGTATCTCTGTTCTTAGAGTATCATATGAATATGAATTAACAAATAAATTATCATTCCCTTCGTTTAGATCATGGACCTATCATAGTAGGCCCATGTTTATAGATGAAACCGGCGATACCCTAAGTCGCGCATATCCAGGTGTCTGATTATTATATATTTCAAAGACGGAATGAACTATATACCTTGAATAATGATTTATGGACTCACCTACTTTGATCCCTGCAGAGAATCCAGAAGAAGTGAGAAGAAGTGTTATTGCAAGCAACACAGACAAGGGTTCTATGGGAGACATCACTGACCTCAGGGCATTCTTGGTTACTAGGGACGCCATGTTGATTTCCGACATCCACACAATTCTTGCACTACTCGTTCATGTCCGCGAACATAAATCCCACAGGGTTTATTCGTAGCCCTATAGCCTCGAACTCGAGAGTTGTAGTTTAGGAGAGTTCGTACTTTGACCTTTGCTGGGAGACCCTGGTATAGCCCGATCAAGTTCCTGATTGTTTAGTCATTTTTCATTAAGGCCGTCTTTCAGTGTTTGCTCTACGACTTGGACTTTGCTCGGATTGTTATTTGCCGAGGGAGCGTGGTCATCGATCACCGATGGGAAGACATCCCCCAGTGATAAGTCGGAAATGAGATGTAGCAGTAGACAAATTACGCCAGTGATCAGGATGACGATTGAAATTCAGGGACGTCACCCCACCAAGGGGGGGGGGGTGTGGGGGTGACCCCTCGATAATCACATTCTTCTTAACATGTTCTTCTCGGGTCTTCTACTCTTCTTTCAAAAATTGATAAGCATACTTGGTAATTGAAGATGCAAAGTCAAAGTTCAACCCCGAAAAATGATTCGATGCAGTCAAACAATAATAAGAATATACATTACAGATTTATATGGGTAAATTGCCCATTTGTCCACTGCCAACTCGTCCACTCTCCACATGGTCTACCTTCATTTAGTCTAATGCCATTCCGTCCATCAACATTTCGTCTAACAACCATTTGGTCCAATTATCACTTCGCCTATTACCATTTCGTCTAATAACCAAATATTCAAATCCATGTGCCATATCCAATCGTATCATATCCATATTACAGCTTTGCAAAGATTATATTAATAATTGCTATAGGTATGGTTAAGAGAGGGTTATCCCAACTACACCTGTTATATATTGCTTGTGCCTTATATGACCGGGGAGGGGTGTTCTAGGATTTACTAAAGATGGACAAGCGAATGTACATAATTTGACAAGCAAGCAAAAAAAAAGTTATCGTCACCCATGCGGAGCATTTTCCCGTCCAAATTTTTGACAACAAAATAAATCCAATCAAAGGCACACCGTCTTTGACACCAACAAAACAATATCAAACAGCAATACTGTTTCAGTTAACATGCAGGCATAGCTAAAGCCTCATAAAGAAATCGCTGCCATTATCAGCTAATGATAACTGTCCGACATTGCATTCCGAGACACCGCTAAAGCGTTCACCTATGTAAAACGGAATCCACAATCCTGATTGGCTGATATCAGTCAAGACATCATTACTATGGTAACGAACATTCACCTCATATTGGTTGCACCTGAGATAAATGAGTTCCGAATGTTCCTCTGATTCAAAGATCTTAAATGTTCTCTGTATTAATCCATCTTCTTCGGAGTTAATCAAACTGTCTTTCCCAATCTAGCAAATATTTTCTATATGAGGATGTGGTTAGGTTCATATGGTGCCATCAAAGTCATAATAATAATAATAATCCGCTTTTATATAGCGCTTAATACATTGGAAATACGTGTCTAAGGGCTTTACATATATATTATTACCCCGGTCATCGGATTCAATCAGTCATTTCCGCCCACAATGTGTGCACATCCTCCACTACCTGGGGAGTATTCAAGTCAGTCGCCGGTGAGGCGCACACAGAGCTGGACAAGCCCATTTAGCACCTGGGACGCGAGTGGCAAAGTGTGGATTAACGCCTTGCCAAAGGATGCCAGACCGCGATGGAATTCGAACACACGACCCTCTGTTTACAAGGCAGGGGTCAGAACCACTACACTACGGCTCCTCCACAAAGTCCAAAATCATCACATGGCCATGCTTTGTAACAAAAGTGCAACCTTAAAAAGAATCGTGAATGTTGTCGTGTTGGCATTTGTGGTGTTCCTGGAAGTGGTGGTGCTGCTGAGAAAAGGTGAGGAGACATGCAAGATAAGATAGTGCAAGATAGCAAGATAATGATAGTGATGATTTATGGTGGTGGTGGTGGTGGTGGTGATGATGATGATGATGATGATGATAAAGAAGAAGATGACGACGTTGATGAATTCATGATGATGGTTGTTTTGGATCATGGTGGTGGTGGTGGTAACAGTGATGAAGACGGCAATAATGGTGATGATAACGATGATGTTGGCGAAGGGTTTCGTGATGATTAATCAGGAAACGGAAAGCAAATACGTGATATAAAAACGGTCTTACAGGGCGAAACGAAACAAATGAAATTATTTGGCTGATCAGTTTTTCAGGCTGTCGCTATAACTCATAACATATCTTGTCATGTTTGACCCTAGTCTGGTATGATTCACATTTACACAAATAAGAACGGTCCCGGAATTCAATAAGTCAATGTCTTCCCTCATCTGTGTTCCAATATTGACCCCAAGAGTGACATTATACACGAACCACGTTCTTCAGAGAACAAATTGTTTTCTGACTTAAATACTTCTTTTATTTTAAAAACTCAAACATGTCATTTTATGCTTGTTGCACGAATTGATTTATTGTTTCACGCACATGTAAGTGTTTAAGTATCCTAAGCATTAAAACAGCATTCATCATTGGGATCTACATCCACGGGAACAATGTTAATAACTAGATCTAGATCGATTCAGTGTGAATTGTTAGACAAATATTATCGTATATAATGCAATTATTCTGAATTATGATCAGGTAATATTTGCATATTAATCAAACATTACATTTGTCCAGGTTACCTATGAATAGACAAAAGTTGAAAGTGATAGTAAAACAAATGTCTTTGTAATTATTGCATTTTGGTCATAGAAAGTTATTTTGGACAGGAACAAAGCAGGAATGAAAAAAAAGTTTTGTTTTGAAACATGTATTTATAAAATAAATTAAAAAACGGATAGAAATGTGCAACATTGCTAGTAAAAAAAGACCAAAGAAAAAGATGAACTGCCCAAGGGCTTGCTACGATTCGTGTAAGAACAATCTATGTAACGTAGATATGATTTTTTAATTATTGTAATAATACTTAGAATTTCATGATTTATGATTAACTGTGTAACCTTTGATTTGAATGTGATTTACTGTGAAACCCCTGATTTGGATGTGAATAAATCCTCTAATAGAGGCAAAAAAATGAATAGACAATGAGATAGAATTCTACGCTGTATTATTATCACACATTTTGGGTAGGGAAATGTTCCTTGCAATATTTACATGAGCCTAAATGAGAGAGGGGGAGGGGGTAACAAAAAAATGATATTGTTTGATATCATTATGTGGTCTATCTGCATTTACCAACATTATCCTACCTCTTTTTATTCAGTCAATCACTATGAAACAGACCGGCTATAGATTTCAGAAAAATATTTAGCGAATATGCCCACGAATCCCTAAATCAGGGTCTAATATTCGATTCTTTCCGTAAAAAAATGAACAGTTGATTATAGAGAAATCGCTGAAATCAATTATAATGTTGAATAGTAAAAAAAAATGCTTTAACAAACTATAAGTTTTCATTTCATTCATTCATCGTAAAGACGTAAATGACTATATATATATTTTTTTTTAAACGTAATACACATAATATTCATATAGAGCAGTATATTAAAGTTCAATATCGAGGGACTTTTATTATGAATAAAATAATGTTGAAAATAGAGGGGAATGCCCATGGAGACTTTCGAACTCTATTTGTACTCCAGCGCCCCCCTCCCCTCACCATTCTCTATCCATGAGAGAATTATGTAAATATTTTCATGTCATCTAAAATTGCTTTCAGTGTTTCCCCCACGAGATATATGGAGCGGATGCGGTGTCATTCTGCACGTAAGCCTCTCCGATACCCTGGTCATTGCACAATTTTTGCTCCCAGGTAACCCCCTTTTCATTATTCTGTAGCCCCGTTCAGATACCTTGAATTTAGAAATATAACTAGCTCAATATAGTACGCAATTCACTCTGAGATAAGTTACGCTTTGCATCCTTGAATGTACCATTTACATTATTGTGGAGATAATTGCCGAGCTGGGATTCGAACTCATTACCTTACAATTATGAGTCCAATGCTCTAAAGACGATACTACATACCACAAGACCCTCCGTTATGAAATGTTCGTTTTCTCAGTATATAGGTAATAAATTATACACCATTCTACTTCAGATTATGCGTGAGTTAAGATATCGTGGATCGAAACATATAAATTGATGATTATTGAAACTACATTAAACGTCACAGAGAAACAAAAGTTTTATTTTTTTAACTTTTGTTATCACATATATTCGACTGCCATTATTACAGAAGATGTCTTCGTTCCTATTTCGTCAAAAACAAAGGCGGTGAATTGTTAGAATCATTATGATTCAGTTTATGTTGGATGTGAATATTGCGTTTTTAATTGGATCGAATTTTTGAAATGCATTCAGTTGTGTTTCATTGTTTGTATTTCAATAATCTGTATTATTGCACTCATGTCCATTAAATTTCAATTCAGTAAATTATTAGGACAGAAGACAAAAATCGTTTTACATCAAACACGTTACTAATTCCTCACACTCAAAGATTCCATACATGAATACACCCTAAAGCTTACATTTAGGATATGAAATGGTCCACTTAATAAAAGATAATGTAACTGTATACTCTTCTTGACCTTGATATATTTGTTCTTTCTACTGTCAGAATTGTTTCGATGAAAATAGGAGGAATTATTCAAGCACGTGGTGAGGAAATCCCTTTTATTCACGTGGGATGCTGAGAAACGTTCTGAAAGGTTAGATAGTTCGCAATTCAGTGTCACCGAAATCATCCGTTTCCTAATAGAAATTGACACTAAATACCCTATTAAGATTCAAATGCTTGTTCCGCTGTCATTAATCGCAAAGATGTCAATTCGTTTGCTCAAGAATTCTGTAATTGAATAAAAATTACTATTTTTCCGCCGCTGATGGGTAGGGGCTACTGCTCTTCTGGATTCTCATTATCATTATTATCATTATTATTATTACTACTATTAAAAAACATATGACTTTTCTGAATATTTAAACGATTTTCCAGAACATTCTTTATTTTTTAATCCAACAAATACTAACGAGATTTTAGAAATTGTTAGGTCCATGAAACCGACTAAATCATGTGGGCATGATGGGATAAGTGTCTATCTTTTGAAAAAAAAAAAAATTTATTTCATAGCCCCCCCCCCCCCCCCCCCCCCGCTTTCGCGTATTTTCAATAGTTCACTTTCTTGTGGTATTTTCCCCGATCTTCTGAAAATTGAAAAAAATATTTTTTTAAAGATGATCCATGTCTTATCTCAAACTATCGTCCAATTTCTTCATTACTTGGTATCTCTAAAATACTTGAGAAAATAGTGTATAAGCGTTTTTATTCTGTTTTGAACAGCAATAATCTATTGATTCCTAATCATTATGGTTTCAGAGATAATCATTCAACGGACCTTGCAATTTTGCAATTATGTGACAAAATTTCTGATTCTTTATCTAAAAAGGAACACACTGTTGGAGTTTTTATGGATTTATCGAAGGCATTCGATACCATGGATCATCGCATTTTACTTTGAAAATTAATGAAATATGGAGTTAGGGGGTGGTTCTCGCTTGGTTTAAAGATTACTTAAGCAATCGATGCCATTATGTTTGTTTTATATCTAAATCATCTAATATTTGCACGTTGAAATGTGGAGTAATAATAATAAAATAATAAAAGTTACATTGATATAGCGCATTACATTATAACATTTCAATGCGCTTTACAATAACAAATTAATATACATGTATATAATACTTTACATAATATACTTCAACATAATTATATACATTACTGATAGCATGTTCTGGTATTATTATTACATCAATTCAAATTCAATCTATTCATTTAAGTAGGGCTAAGGTGAATACATAAAAATTGCTTAAATGTATGCATCCTAATAATAATCATAATAATAATGAAATTTAAATAACTTAAGTACCACATAACAAAGATGTTAAGAAATTAAGGAAGAATTAAACAGAAATGTCTTTAGTCTGCTCTTGAAAGCATTCACAGAAGTACCACAAGGATCTATTTGAGGTCCCTTGTTATTTTTTATATATATGAATGACATTGTGAATGCATCTAGAAAATTAACGTTTGTTTTATTTGCAGATGATACAAATGTATTCTATTCACACAAAGACTAAAATATACACTGTACTTGTTACAACACTTAATTTAGATTTGAAGAAATCATCAAAGTAGTTTAGAGCTAATAAGCTCTCTTTAAATATAAGCAAAACAAATTTATGTATTTTCAACACATTAAAAGTAAACACAAGTTTTTTCACAATATTTTTATAGATGATAGGCCTATTGCCATCACTTAAAAACAAGAAACAAAATTTTTAGGTGTTTTGATTGATTCAAATTTGACTTGGAACAGTCACATTCGCAATATTTGTATGTTAACATCCATAGGGATAGGAATCTTATATAGATTGATATGTTATATCTCAAAAAAATCATTATTTATACTTTACAATTCATTCATCTTATCCCACTTATCTTACTGCAACATTGTTTGGGGATATAGTAGTAAGTCGAGAATAGAAACGATATTCCGTCTTAAAAAAAAACACTCCATATCTGAACACGTTTTTACATTACATTGCACGCACTAATCCAATATTTCACATCTTAAAGACTTTGAAAATTTAGGATACTAACACATACCAAATAGCCATATTTATGTTTAAATTTTCTACAAATACCATTCCAATTCCATTTCCCATTTTTTTAATCTTTAACAAAGACATACTTATCCAACGCGTCATTCAACAGATATCCACTTAACAGACCCCAGAATATTACTCACTCATAAGACAATTCGCCACCATGGTCCAGATATTTGGAATGCCTTGCCACATAACATCAAACAGTCCGCGTCTCTTATTTCTTTTAAAGCTTCTTTGAAAAAGTTTCTTATTTCTAAGTATTCTTAAATGTATCACCTGCACTCACCCACTAACACTCACTCGCACTTTTTTAAATTTTATCTTATCTCTCCCCAAAAAATATCTAAAATTTCATGCTTTCTATTTCGTGTCATCATTTTATCGAATTCTATTTATAACCTATTACGGTTCCCATGTAGCCCTCCATCATGGCTGCTATTGTTTCAAGCAGTTACCTGCTTATTATAGCTGGCCCCTGCATTTTTTACCCACTTTACTATTTTACATACTTCATTTATGTAGTTTTCAGTCTTATACATTATTTATATTTTCGATTGTCACACAAAAATTTATTCATTTATGTAATTGTTATTGTATCAATCTTTTTTCATTTGTTTTCTGATTTATGAATAAGATGTAAAAACTCCTGCAAAAATAATTATTATCGATATTATCATTTTTTTTATTATTATTATTATATCATTATTAGTATTATCATCGTTGTTGTTTGTATTATTAGTATTAGTTGATTTTTCTATTTATAAATGTACATATTTATATACAAAAGTGTAATTAATGGTTGAATTAAACCTTTCGACTGAATTCTTCAGCGTCATATTTTTCAACGAATTTTCTGTAATATCGAATGGATTGGACTTTTTACACCAAATCTCTTATTAAATTTTTAATGCAAATAGAAATTTTCGATTTTTGTTAAGCATGTTCCTCTCACAAGTATTTAATAAAAAGGAAATAGTCCACTGACTGTTTCAATACTCAGCCCCTTAAAATGTTCGCATGGCTGTGTCATTGCCATTGCAATAAGATATATACCATAATTAATTTTTGTCGTTAAAGGTCTGATTTCTATTCATTTTATTATAAACGTTATGTTTCGCGTGCATACAGTTTGAACTTTTTTTTCTTTTCTTTTTTTTTTGCCACGTTCTCATCGTGAGATAACTGTCTTTTATTTTAAGCCGGTGTTTTCATTGATTTCATTTTTATGTGATTTTTAGAAAGGCCTCAACAATAATAATGTTTTGAAAATTCTTAGGCTCCCATCTTCATATACTTTGTTACGTAAATATCCCGGTATGTCATTATGTTTGCGGGTTTTTTTTAACTTCATATGAATTTGAATTGAATTGAAAATTAAACTTCATTCTCAAAGATTATGATGTTACTTTCTGACTTGAAAAAATGCATTTCATCTCTGAAATGAAATGCATTTTTTTTTAAGTCAGAACGTAACATCTCCAGCTTTGGAAATGAATATCTTCTTCATGTCCATCTATTAATAAATTTTCTATTTTGATTACATATCTCTATTTTATTTTTTGACATCATATTCTTTCAATATTGCCTACCTTTACACACCCGTCTCCCACCTCTCTCCCCCTCTCTCCCAACTCCAAACGTCGTCAATATACATCCACATCTACATGTTCTTTGAACTACCCAGTATTGTTCTTTTTTATTCGATTCTGTATTTTATCTTTTCGTTGATCTATCAATAGATTTTGTTTCAATCATTCATTTAGTCATTCATTCACTACCTTAGAAATTACTAATAGTGACCATCGCACCATAACACTTTGGTGTAAGCAACATAACCCCATCCCCACACAGAAAGACATACGTTTACCCACCCAAACACACGCACACTCACCCACACACACACCATCTGACTTTGTGCACGGTTTTCCTCGAAGCCCTTTAAACCTGACACGAGTTTCACAATATGTTGTTGCTTGTGAAATCTTGAAAGAGACATATCCGTCATTCCAACTTGTGAAACCATAGCAACCTTTCGTGGATCATGTACAAAACATAATCGAGGTTATCAGATAAAAAATGAAGGAAAAAGCATAAAGAAGCAACAACAAAAAAACGTAATCGTCAAAAGAATATTAGGACATTTTCGTAATCCTTTCGCAGACGCTTCTGTAACGCTGATAATTTTTCGTCAAAACCCCTTCATAACAGAGCAGCCTTTGTCGAAATCGTTGAATCAATTAAACAGCATTGTCGTTCTGGACTCTGGGCATAATTTTTACTTTCACTTTTTCGTCCGGTCCGAATCTCAAGAAGATGTGCTGTCCTGGTCCATAAACTTTCGACAATAACCTCTAATCTGTCCACTGTGATTTGACATCTTCAATAGATTCTCAACGTTCCAAGAATCGTCTGCGAGGAGGGATGCTATAGAATACCCTAATAACAAGGGTTTCAATACCAAGATATGTACTACTGTTCGTTCTGTTATAAAAAAAAAAACTTTAAGAGATTGGCAAAATTGATAAAAAAATCTATCAACTTGTTCGGGCGATTCCCTTAAGATTTAATATGTAGTTATCGTAATTACCTATTCGAGAATCAATGATAGCCCTCAGGGCGGCTCCAGTGAAACGGGAACGGGGCAACTAGGAACGGCAACAGGAAACCTTATGGTGACGACATATTTTCTCAATTAAATGTCAGCCATTTTCTCCCATTTATACTCGTTAATATCCCCCCTCATTTTCTCTCCTTTCTCTCCTCGTACTTCCTTTTTTCTACTATCGAAAAAGTCACGAGTTTTTGTTTATTTGCCAGTTTTTTATGACAAAAGTTTTATGCAACATGCCCCTTAGATTATTTTTTTTTCATTTCAAAAAGATATCAACCACGTCACCCCCTGTAGCTTGCCATGGTTGGACTTAATTCAATCCGTGCTGTTTTTTTTTTAGATTTTGTTTTACTTAAAATGCACGCATGTACGCATTCAGCATTAATTGACTCATTCTTAGATCAATTACTACTTAATTAATGAAAGTGGAGTTCTGGGAAATTTTTGACAGTATATAGGTGCTGTACAAATTATCGGAGGAAGGGCACCTTTACCCCCTCTGCCCCCCCCCCCCCGTGATCGATGACTATGAAGATGGTTGTGAGCTTGATGATAAAGAAGGGGAGTAAATATAAATGAGAAAGATATGTGAGAAGTGATCAGATAGACATTTTACCTCATTTATTTATTTTATTCATATTTTACCATGTTCCGGACACATTTTCAAAGCAACATACAAAAAGTAATGACATTTCAATGAAAATATAATATATTTTCTTTTCTATCTAGTGCAAAAGGTTTGCAAAACTTTGCAGTATAAAGCTATTTGACATCATAACTATATGATTTGGTACTAGTATATATTAAGTATATTATATTTGGTGAATTATATTATGGACCTAAAACTATTTTCTGTTCAGCCACAAATTTGAATCTTGGATCATTGATGATATTTGCAAAAATATCATACTGGTGCTTATAAAAGATATTCACAACTGGTTTAGTAAATGCCGTAGAAATATACAAAAGAATGATGTTCTTCCACTGATATTTCCTTCGGATTAATGATACTGGAAGCCAAAACATGTGTATGTTTTGATTTTGCATAAGCCCAAATGATTCATCTTTCCTTTATTTTTTGTCCATATTTTTTTTATTTCTTCTCAAATAAGTAAAAAATGGCAGTGGCTATCACATTTTTGGTTTTCGAATTTCATCATCATCTGAAACTTCTACGGTTACCAAAAGCGAGAAGCAAGCAATCGCAAGTATACATATTTGGTAATTAACTGTGCAAACCATCAATACTTCGCAACTTGGGTGAGTTTCAACCATTGATCATGTGTTATTGATATATACATGTATATCACAAGATTCCAATTTCATATCAACACACATAAATTCTCATAGCAATTAGTTCATTTTAAAAAAAGGTGAAATATAATATGCTTACCCTGCGCTATTTTGGGGAAACTAAAAACATATTGGACTACTTGAAACACTATTACAAAAATAATTATGTCGAGACATTATTACAAAAATAATGATGTCGAGACATTTTAAACAAAAACAATGACATCGTGACCATATTTCGAGGATTATTGTTTTTGCAGAATAAAACTTAGGCTACATGTTTGAGAAATATCAGACATACCGAACATGAGTGCAAAAAAGTAAAAAATAAACTCGCATGAAATGATTACCATGACAATAACCAGCAAAATCAGTGGTAATACTTTTATAGTAAAGACTTTTATAGTACTTTTTACACACGTTATTCATTAAGTTATTTTTTTAATCATTTCATTCATAATTTTTAGTTCGAATGCTTTTTCTCTTCTTGCCAAAAGTCACAAATATATATCATTCGTGGCGTCGTTCTCTAATGAACTGTGGAAGATCGCGTCGACGGATAGCGGTCTCGACATCTCGTCCTGGTCAGAGGGTCGTCTTCTCACGCTCATCGTCGTCGAATTCGTTAAACTATGATGTCTTGTCGTATGGTTGTTAACCATTCCGTCTTTATTATTGTGTTCTAAAATAATATAGTGCAGATGAGAGAAAGAGGGGGAGAGAGAAAAAGAAAGAAAGAAAGGAAGGAAGGAATGAAGGAAGAAAGGAAAGAAGAAAGAAAGAACGAAAGAAAGAAAGAAAGAAAGAAAGAGGGGGAGGAAGAACAAAAGAGAGAAAGGAACAAGAGAAAACTTGGTTAAAAGTCACGCAAAACACCATGCTTTGCAAATAAAGTATGTGTTGTACGATAAATATAATGAGCGAACTTTATCGCATCACCTGTGTGTGAACTTTACACTCGTCTCCTTTGACGTAAGTTTACATCAGATATAACGTGAAATCAGAAATAACCGTCTGAAACTGTGCTAGGATGAAACTGGTATATATAGAATCGGCGGTTTATGGCGGTTATTTTATCCACCTTAAACCGCGCATCGGTAGTAACACGGATCATCGATCGGACAGATGGGCGTTTCGTTAAGCTGTTCATAGGTTAAAGGTGACTTAAAGAACGACTGGTGAACCTTTCTTGTGGTAAATAATCACCAATAAACATTTGGTGGTGTACAATTTTTACCACAAGAAAGGATCGCCAGTCGTTCTTAAAGTCACTCTTAAACTTATACAACAGCTTAATCTAACGGCCCCAGAAATGCGGCAAACATCTAGTTGTGCATCTTACTAGTAATCATCATCACACCGCACACGGGTCGTGTGGTCCAGTGGTTAGAGCATTGGACTCATAATCTCAAGGTTGTGAGTTCGAATCCCAACTCTGCCATTGTCTCCGCTTTGATAAAAAGGCCCGAGAGTGATATCTGTAGTCTATAACGTCAGCCACTATGACTGATTAACCTAGACGTAAAATGTTTCCTATAGGTAATTGGTTATATACCAGCATGGCGTTTACCACCAATGCTGTCCTGCCGAGTTCCTACAGGAGTTACCACAAACAAAACAATTATTCACTATAAAAAAAATCAATAACATATCATTTTATAAAACTGAATCATTAAGAGGGATATAATACCTATGTTTTCTATCTTTTCGTTGTAATCTGTTACATTGATCTCCTCTGGTGGATGGTGTATGATGATAGCGAGGAAGTAGGCCCAGGACCCGAGAGAAGCCCCAACAATTGGTCCTACAATTGGTATCCACCACCAGTGAACGCCATCGGGACTGTGGAATAAGATAGAGAAATAAAAAAAAACACGATTTAACTATAAATATATTAGTGCCACTGGTATCACAATGTGTGTAGTAGTATGTAATATCAGTGGTAATATCAGCAGTAGTAATAGTAGTAGTAGTAGTAGTAGTAGTAGTAGTAGTAGTAGTAGTAGTACACTCTAAAAAATGAAGTGCTAATTCAGCTCTTAAAGAGCGTGTATAGTGACTGCACTTCGGAGTGCTGATTTGTCTAGTTCAAATTTGAACGAGAAAAATCAGCACTTCGACGTGCAGTCACTATACACGCTCTTTAAGAGCTGAATTGGCACTTCATTTTTTAGAGTGTAGTAGTAGAAGTAGTAGTACCAGCAGCAGCAGCAGTAGTAGTAGTAGTAGTAGAAGTAGTAGTAGTAGTAGTAGTAGTAGTAGCAGTAGTAGTAGTAGTAGTAGCAATAGTAGTACTAGTAGTAGTAGCAGCAGCAGTAGGAGTAGTAGTAGTATAGTAGTAGTAGCAGCAGTAGCAGTAGTACTAGTTGTAGTAGAAGCAATAGTAGTATAGGAGTAGTAGTAGAAGTAGCAACAGTAGTAGAAGTAGTAGTAGTTGTTGTAGTAGTAGTAGTAGTAGTAGTAGTAGTAGTAGTAGTAGTAGTAGTAGTAGTAGAAGTAGTAGTAGTAGTAGTAGTAGTAGTAGTAGTAGTAGTAGTAGTAGTAGTAGTAGTAGTAGTAGTAGTAGTAGTAGTAGTAGTAGTAGTAAAATCGCTGTTAGAATCTCTGTCGTGTACATTAGTGGAATTAGTGATGGTGGTGGTGGTGTTGGAGGAGGAAGGGGAGTAGTGGTGGTGGTAGTATAGTAGTAGTAGTAGTAGTAACAGTACACTCTAAGAATCAAGAATTTAAAATAAATCCAAATCGACTATGAATAGTGACCAGCCGAATATTTGATTTGGTTTTTAACCTATATAGATCTGGATATAATGTATATCTAAAATGTTTGAATTTAAATATTTTGAGATTTGAAAGTTAATCTTAAAGATTTAAAACAAAGCCAACATTCGGCTGTCACTATCCACAGCCGATCTGGATTTATTTTAAATCCTTGATTTTTAGAATGTATTAGTAGTAGCAGCAGTAGCAGGTGTAGTAATAGTTAGTAGTAATAGTAGTGGTAGTAGTAGTAGTAGTAGTAGTAGTAGTAGTAGTAGTAGTAGTAGTAGTAGTAGTAGTAGTAGTAGAAGTAGTAGTTGCAGTAGTAGTAGTAGTAGTAGTAGTAGTAGTAGTAGTAGTAGTAGTAGTAGTAGTAGTAGTAGTAGTAGTAAAATCGCTGTTAGAATCTCTGTCGTGTACATTAGTGGAATTAGTGATGGTGGTGGTGGTGTTGGAGGAGGAGGAAGGGGAGTAGTGGTGGTGGTGGTAGTAGTAGTAGTAGTAGTAGTAGTAGTAGTAGTAGTAGTAGTAGTAACAGTACACTCTAAGAATCAAGAATTTAAAATAAATCCAAATCGACTATGAATAGTGACCAGCCGAATATTTGATTTGGTTTTTAACCTATATAGATTTGGATATAATGTATATCTGAAATGTTTGAATTTAAATATTTTGAGATTTGAAAGTTAATCCTAAAGATTTAAAACAAAGCCAACATTCGGCTGTCACTATCCACAGCCGATCTGGATTTATTTTAAATCCTTGATTTTTAGAATGTATTAGTAGTAGCAGCAGTAGCAGGTGTAGTAATAGTTAGTAGTAATAGTAGTAGTAGTAATAGTAGTAGTAATAGTAGTAGTAGTAGTAGTAGTAGTAGTAGTAGTAGTAGTAGTAGCAGTAGTAGTAGTAGTAGTAGTAGTAGTAGTAGTAGAAGTAGTAGTAGTAGTAGTAGTAGTAGTAGTAGTAGTAGTAGTATAGTAGTAGTAGTAGAAGTAGTAGTAATAGTGGTAGTAGTAGAAGTAGTAGTAGTAGTAGATGTAGATGTAGTAGTAGTAGTAGTAGTAGTAGTAGTAGTAGTAGTAGTAGTAGTAGTAGTAGTAGATGTAGTAGTAGTAGTAGTAGTAGTAGTAGTAGTAGTAGTAGTAGTAGTAGTAGTAGTAGTAGTAGTAGTAGTAGTAGTAGTAGTAGTAGTAGTAGTATAGTAGTAGTAGAAGTAGTAGTAATAGTGGTAGTAGTAGTAGTAGTAGTAGTAGTAGTAGTAGTAGTAGTAGTAGTAGTAGATGTAGTAGTAGTAGTAGTAGTAGTAGTAGTAGTAGTAGTAGTAGTAGTAGTAGTAGTAGTAGTAGTAGTAGTAGTAGTAGTAGTAGTAGTAGTAGTAGTAGTAGTAGTAGTACCCACAGTAGTAGTAGGCCTATTAGTATAAATTAAAATGATAATTGACATGTTGAGATAATGAGGATTATGGCAAAAAATGATAAAAATGATGTAGTAACACGCCCCCCCCCCTTACTTCTCCTCATTATCGTTTAATGCCCACCCCCCCCCCCCCCCATCCTCCCAAACCGACACTTACGTCCAGACCTCTCTTCCGTACCCAGCGGCGGTGAGAAAAAGACGTCCGGATAGATCGATTGAAGGATTGAGAGGGGCGCCAGCGTTATATCCGTAGCTCATTAGAATAGTAAACACAATCAACCCAAAGAAAAACGGGGCTACGCGAGTAGGGGCGGCGTTGTTTCGCTGATCCATCACAGCTCCTATAGAGGCTAATAACAATGCTGTATTCAATACCTGCAAAAAAAATAAATGTAGAACTATACATACCGTTTTGTATGGATTATATTTACATGTATTTGCATTAAAAATTATTCTTTGATAATTATTGGGCGGCGCTGAGTTATTTGTGATAAAGGCGATCTATTATGTGATGTCATTTTTCCTTAATTGAATAACGGGGGGGGGGAACGCCCTTGACCTCTGACCTCTCTTTGTATACACTTATTTTCTTTTTTAAACTAAAATTATAGGAATGGTCGTCCCCTGACCCCCCCCCCCCCTGGGGGCCCTGGAACGATTTTCTTTTTCAAGTGGGGGTGCTAAACTGAATTTGACAAGCAGAAAAAAAGGTTTTCCTACAAAAATGTCGTTCATTTTCATTAAATTTCTGCCGTTTACCATACCTACCAGATTTCCTGGGGTGCTTTCTATGGAAAATAACACATACAGCACCCCCAAGGCACTCCCAAGTTCACCCCCCCCCCCCACTTGCGCTATCGTTGATCATACTTTCAAGCATCGGTCTGGCAAACTTAACACCAAAGTACTTACGGTCTTTATTTAACGTAAAGGGTGGAAATATAAGGAGTCATAACTAATAGTGTACTGTATTTTATTTACCTATATTTGGTTTGTTCATGGGTAGGGGTATTTACAGGTAATTATCTAATAGGAGCTGTCAGATTTCATGAAGATGGTTTGATTGTTTCCATATTCTTTATTCTTCTCCTTATTATTTTCTTCCCTTTTTGGAAAGTTAATCTAAATCTAATTTTAAAAATCTCAGGACACAGCCAGGCGCTCCCGCCACCTTCCTGTGTCACCATCTCAGACATGTGTCCAGGCGCGGATCCAGGAGGGGGGCACATGGGTCAAGTGCCCCCCTTTGAGAAGCAAATAAAAAATTTGTAATGTAAAAATGCCATGAAAAACTTTTTTTTTGCTTGTCAATTTGTTTTCCTTCGAAAAATTTGCCCCCCCCCCAATTGGAAAATCCTGGATTCGCCCCCGCATGTATCTGTGGGAAAAGCTAGGAATCACGCAATCGAGTGGTTGGTGAGTTACCTGCTCAAAAAACCCAGTCGTCATTGACAAGTACGGCTGCGGGAATGTAGCAAAGACTCCAGCTGTACCATTCTCACCCAAAACCTGACGAGTTCCACCATCAAAATGATCAAAACCATCTGTAAAATGAATTTTTGATGAAAAAAGCAATTTTACAACGTTGGAAAAGACAATACCATCGAACGTTGAAGAAAAACAATTTTCGTCACATTTCGAGCCCCCAACCCCGCAAAACGTCATACATAAACCTTTAGAATAATAAATGTTGGGCAACATACTGTCCACACAACAATAAATTTGGGTGACTATGAGTAGTTTTCAACCAATACTGTGTAGTTTTCACCCAAATCACACATTGGCTTAAAACTACCCAGAATTGGATAAAGTTTTAACCAATTGCTGTGTGGACAGTATGTTGCTTAACAGTTTTAAGAGTGTTGAAGAGGATTGTTGAAATCACTTAAAATTGTGCGATTATCTTCATAATTTTCCTTCGACACAGGTACGTTATTCTCAGAAACTACTCCACGCAGGGTGAATCTTTCAAAATGTACCGAAGTGATGACGTCACCAAAACTTTTTTGTATTTCAGCGTTTTTTTATACAATTTTTTTGGTAGGTCCATGGGGGCCTGAGATATATGACCTCGTGAATACATAGCCCTATTGAAGTCAATGTATTATTGGCCTGGTTCCTTACATTTAGAACCGGGCCAATGATATATTGACTTCAGTGGGTCTAATGCTGAAATGCAAAAGGTGAAAATTGATGACGTCGCATTTCGGTACTCTATAATTTTGTCCGTTAACACATCAATCAACCAAAAGATTTCAGGCAAACTGTCCTGTAGCATAATAGTCTAGGGTATTTTCACACAGACACCAACGGAGGATTCAAGAACAGGGAAAATGCCCTTCGTGACAAAGCACAACCCCAGGGAGGCGTTTCATGAAAGGACATGTCGGACGGTTTATCCGTCAAGTCCCATTTTATCCGACAGTTACAATAGCAACAGTACTTCTCTGCCAATTAAATCCAGGGAAAGTTGTCAGATCTGACAACTTGTCGGACGAAAATATTTATGAAATGCTACCCAGGGGATCGTTTCATCAACACTTTTGTCCTTTAATGAAACGCTCCCCTGACAGCTTGTCGGATGAAAATATTGATGAAATGCTCCCAAGGTCTTTGTCGAAAATTGGTGAAGTAAAACAGCAGTTTAGTCCTTGACTTTTAACTAGACAAACGACATATTTGAAAATTCTTTGTCAGCTCCCAAACTTAGGACGAAACTGCTGTTTCGGTTTGCCGATTTTCGACAAAGACCTCCCAGCTGTTCTTTGTCATTTTGACGAGCATTTTCAATACATTTACCGTGTTCTCGAACCCCGTCCGTACGTGGCGGAGCGAAAAGTCCCTATTGATATAGAGTTTGTTTCTACGCACCTTCATAAACTCGATATACTACCCATGCCCCGGCGAACCCACCGACAAGCTGGGCTAGGAAATATACAGGTATCCTCCGCCATGGGAATTGTCCTATAACAGCTATTCCTATTGATACAGCCAGGTTGATGTGAGCCCCTAAATAGATGATATTCGAAAAAGGGAAATTAAAAATGCATACAGATGACATTCCAAGGTCAAGTGATTTGCATATGTGAGTTTCAAATGTTAGTCAAATGACACACACATGGCATATCAAATCCACATGATATATTTAACATTTATGTGACGTGCTATACATAATGTGTGAAGAACTGTGTAATCGTGACACATTGACGTGTGTATACACTCATACATGTGTGCGATGTGACGCACATAAGTCTGAAACTGTGACACATGAAAATGTGTACACATTCATACATTATGTGATGTGGCACACGTAGTAATGCATGACTCACATAAGTGTATAATCGTGACACCATGCATGGAAGTGTTTACATGCACCCTTACATGATTGTGTGTGATGTGATCGACACATATAAGAGTGTAATTATGATGTCCGCGTCTCTCGTCACAAACATGTCCAAATCTATAACGGCTGTTAAATATGATATGGTACACTTATTCCGAGATTGCACTTCAAATGCCCTCTGTTCCTCGCCTCGCTTCTCACCCTACCCCACCCTAAACACTAAAAATAAAAATAAAAAATTATATATTACTTTCGCAATATTTGAAGCTTTACCTGTTACACCGAATCCAGCGTAGACTGCGAGAACGACCCCCATCCCGACCGTCAAAGCGACGTTGAATGCAGACCCTGTCCTCGATACCACATCCTGAGCCACGGCAGCATGGACGATGACCTTGACAAAACAATTATGAAATACACTTTTGTTCGGAATTGAAATAATTATGCATGTTTTTTTTTTTGCAAATACATAATGAAAATGAGGGATGTAATGTACTGAGACCAGTATACCGGAGCCCCGGTTCATTATGCTTAGATTTATGCACGGTCAAACCAATCAAAGCAGTGGCGTACAGATGAGTGGGCTTGGGGGCGTTTGCCCCCCCCCAAAAAAAAAAAAAAAAATCACGACCAAAAAAAAAGAGAAAAGGAAAAAGGGAAAGGGTGAAATATGATATTATTATCAGAATATTATGTCAAAATTTAATACAACAGTTTTTTTATATTGTGTAATTTTTTGCCTAATGGCTTCGCTCCCTCGCAACTTTTTAAAGTTTTTGCCCCATACGCCCTATCTGGTCCCCTCAAACTTTTTAATCAATTACGCCACTGATTCAAAGGGAAGAGTTTAAGCTCCTTAAATCAGTATCGTGATATTAGCCATAATAATAAGAAATAATGATGATGATGGCAATGATAATAACGGGATTATGAAAAAATAAAACAAACGGCGTGTTTCTACAGAGACTCGTTAAACGGTATTACCCGATTAAGTATCCAGAATCAGGAAAACTTCCCTGTTGAACAGACGCGATGCGCGCAAAAGCCGCGTTCCGCGACGCGCAATGTGAGTTAATCGGATTATTCACTCTGTAGACACAGGTCGGTTTAAGGGCGATACCGTTTTTCGATTCCGGAAAAGACAAACCGTTTTGAACGATTCTCTTTAAAAACACGCCGAATGACAATAATTACGAGTTTAATGAATGTCATTTAGATACTCATTTGTGAAGCACTGAAGAAGAAAAAAATATATAATCTCTATGCAGTTCATCAAAAGTTTACTTATGAAACACTAAATAAACAAATCATTTCATGTGCACTGTTTACAGCTCATATAAACAGTCCCAAAGTACAGTTATATTTATTCGTTACTGTATTTATTTTGTTCTTAAAAAGCCGGGGATCTCGGAAATGATATAGAGTGATGACTTGATCAGACATTGACATGTTGGCTTTAAAGATATGATATTTCCAGATAGAAGTTTAATTGTTGACACTGATTGCGATAATTGATAATTATTACTATTAAAAACAAACGTTATACGGACTGCCTCGACAGAACATTTGCTTTGTTCTTTTGCAGCTTCCCATTTCATGTTCATTTGTTATACATATACTATAATTATCCTTATATAATATTAGCCCCTTTTTTAAATCTTACTTGCATCTTGCTATCTGTCTTTGTTTCCTTGTTTTGTTTTTGTTTTTTAATGTATTTTTCAGGATGTTTTTTCTCTGCTCAATGTATTTTAATGGACGTGAGTAAACAAATAAATGGGGAAAAAATGAAAAATAAATGATATAACCTTGAAAAGGTTCGGGAATCACTGAACCAATAATCATATTGACTTCTGATATCACATATCATGTGTGGTCTTAGGTAATGCAAGATGTGTTTTTTTTTTCGTCGTAGATTTGTTGAAATATTAGGCCGGTGTACACAAATTCAAATTTGTTTATTCACTTCCATCAAACAAAAACAAACTGTATATCATATTTATATATTATATAAATATGATATACAGTTTGTTTTTGTTTGTTTTTGTTTATTAAACATAAATATTTGTATCCGTTGCAAAAAATATGTTGTGAAAAAAAAACACTTAGACAATTTGGGCGGCACATTGTAGGTTTTAAATATGTATGCTATTTTCCAATAGAAATGAAATTAAGATGGAAATGGAGGGATCCACTAAAAAGCAATGCTTGTACAATGTGGGCCCCTCAAAAAAATAGATAACACAGCAAATAAAGTACAAATACAGATATACATGTATGTAATCAAATGAGAAAAAAAACGAAGTTATCAAAAAATATAGTTTGATAAAGGACAAAACAACCCGTTCTAAAATATATCCACCCTTCCTCACCCCCCCCCCCCCCCCCGAAAGAGAAGAAAAAAGGGGAGAATGCCCTGAGAAGATGGATGGGTGCTGCTGAACGCAGGTAGAACACATGCAATCGCTAATGCACATCCCTAAAAGAAAGGGAAAGTTGTATCTCCACCAAAGAATATAGAAATGTATTATGCCACTATCATACTTCTAATCACTGCCAGAAAAAGATTTTGATTTTGGCCGGAGGGATCTATACTCTTATTTTCTATTCTTACCTTTTCAATGACATATGCAATTGTACACAACGTATATACATGTACCTACTTCAATATGTTTTAACACAGAAGGTATGAAAAGGGGTTAGGTCCATTTCAGTTTGATTGCAGGAGGGGTTAGGTCCACACAGATTTTTTTTGGAAAAGAAAATTTCCAAAAATATGAAGACAGGTCGATTTCTTTTATGCCAAATTTTATGTTCTCATGGTAAAGTATCATGAAAATTTAGTTTCGCATAAAAATATTGCAATATGGGAGAATTTAAAAATGATTTTCTTGGAGTAGACCTTACCCCTTTTGCAACCAAACGCCTCTGAAGAGCTCATTTGTCAAAAGGGGTTAGGTCCATTTTGTTCATAAAGTTTATTGTTTTCTCTCTTAAAACCTCTAAATTTCTAGTCGCTCTGATGATACCGAGGGGTAAATTTGAAGAAAAAAAATAATGCCATGTATTAAAAAAAATATAGAAGATATAAAGCAAAAACATATTATTCATTGTCATCCTGAAGCCTGTTGCATAAAACTTTTTACCTGAGAAAACTCTGGTAAAAACTGAAAACTAAGGTTAGTCTGATTTCCACCATTGACTTTAGCACAGGGCAAAAACTCCGGTAAAAACAACCTGAGTTTTCTCAGGTAAAAAGTTTTATGCAACGGGCCCCTGGAATTCTTTTTCCCCATCCACCTGTTTATAACAGTTTCTGAGTGGAATGGTTTCATCGGGGTGTAGTCGATATAAATAAGACGATAACGATAAGAGATATCATCTTGAACTCCGTCCGATCATGACATACTTGTAATGATTCACCATAAGTATGTTCGACTGTAAATTAACAGTTTTTGAGTGGAATGGTTTCATGGGTGTAGTCGATATAAATAAGACGATAACGATAAGAGATATCATAGTGTGGTACGGAATGTCACTGACGCAGATCCCGTGGGACTAGCGTGCCAAAATTGATTTTTTGATTGTTTTGGCTTCATTAGGGTCCCCTTAGACCAAAAACGATTCAACCTTATTTCTCACTTTTATTCACCAATTTTATTTTTAAGTTGTCTGAGGTGTATGAGAATGAATATTTCATGATGTTGTGATGTCAATGTTTTTTAACTTTTACCAAATGGGGGCGGGAATCCATGACACATGCTCCGGCGACGATTGCTCCGGTGACAAATGCTCCCCAAATGCGACATTTGCTCCGTGACCGTGACATTTGCTCCTCGACATTTGCTCCGCCTACATTTGCTCCGCCGACATTTGCTCGGCCGATATTTGCTCCGCCGACTGTTGCTCCGCCGAAATTTGCTCCGCCGACTGTTGCTCCGCCGACAGTTGCTCCGCCGACAGTTGCTCCGCCGACAGTTGCTCCGCCGACAGTTACTCCGCCGACAGTTGCTCCACCGACAATTGCTCCACATTTAGTGACAAATGCTCCGGCGACAAATGCTACCTGAACGACACATGCTCCGCCGACATTTGCTCCGCCGACATTTGCTCCGCCGACTGTTGCTCCGCCGAAATTTGCTCCGCCGACTGTTGCTCCGCCGACATTTGCTCCGCCGACAGTTGCTCCGCCGACAGTTGCTCCGCCGACAGTTACTCCGCCGACAGTTGCTCCACCGACAATTGCTCCGCATGTAGGAACAGTTGCTCCACCGACATCTGCTCCGCATGTAGGGACAAATGCTCCGCCAATAATTGCTCCGTCCACAATTGCTCCATCGACAGTTTCTCGGCATGTTGCTTTAAAAGAATAAATATAAGACCTAAATAAAATACCTGCGACAAATGCTCCTCGAATAACAATTGCTCTGCTAACTAGGCCTAAAAGAAGACAAGACACTTGCTCTGACGAAAATATTTGTTACATCCTTTTGCGTTACATACTCTTTTGTATTGTTTTGTTTTACCATTCAAGTTGTTGTGCCACTTTATATCATAGGCGGATCCAGGGGCGAGGGGCCCGGGTCCCCACTATTGGCGGAGCAAAAAAAAGAGAAAAAGGGGGAAAAAGAATAAAAAAAAAACAGGGAAAAGAGAGAAAAAAGAAGAAGTGAAAGACTTGGAAAATAAAAAGAATCTTTTATATTTCACTGTATTCATTTTTCGCTCGCACTTCGTGCTCGCATTGCCTCTTTGATTTACATAATTATCTTGTTCAATATGGAGCTTAAATATCAAGTTTGGAAGTCAATATGTAAAATATATTTCGACGCGGATATCGAACTTTCATTATTTGTTTGATTTACAAATTGATTGTTTTAAAGTGATTTTTAAAAATGTTAGTTTTACGATCTGAACATTAATATTTTCTGCTCGTGCTGCACGCTTGCAAATGTTAACTTATCAGTTACCTTTATTAATTTTGTGTATTCCATAAAGTTTTCAAAGTATCCTTTTGCAGGTCTGATAGTCAAAACGTATCAGCTAGCGCTGCACGCTCGCATTTTGATTGGCAAGTAATGTATGTCTCAATATTGATTATACAACAAGCTCCTTCACATTTCGTGACAGTCTATCAAAAGTTTCGGCTCGCGATTTGTGCTTGCATTAATTGTTAAAATGTATTCACTCATTCATCTTATTCTTAATTACCAAAGTTCTTGAAATGTCCGGTTTTCAGGCCATGATTTCGTGCCCTACTTAGGCATATTAGCTTAAGAGATAGAAGATGGGAGAGGTTGTAAAAGAAATAAGGAACAGAAGTCATGAATGTAGAGAGAGAGAAACAAATTTTAGTACAGGAGGAGAGAGGGACGGGGGAGAAAGTGGTTTTCAAGGAAAGAAAGGGAGAAATTATCGAGATAAAAGCGTTGATGGGAAATTTAAGTTCAGCCAAACTATCAGAAATGTTAAAAATGTATAGAATAATGATAAAAAACATACAGCTTTGGAGAGGAAGCGTTGTTAGTTTTACACACAAAAAAAAATTCAGTGGATTTTATCAGAGGAGCATTTGTCCCTACATGCGGAGCAAATGTCGGCGGAGCAACTGTCCCTACATGCGGAGCAAATATTGGCGGAGCAATTGTCGCCGGAGCATGTGTCGTTCGGGTAGCATTTATCGCCGGAGCATTTGTCGCTAAATGTGGAGCAATTGTCGGTGGAGCAACTGTCGGCGGAGTAACTGTCGGCGGAGCAATTGTCGGTGGAGCAACTGTCGGCGGAGCAGCTGTCGGCGGAGCAACAGTCGGCGGAGCAAATTTCGGCGGAGCAACAGTCGGCGGAGCAAATATCGGCGGAGCAAATGTCGGCGGAGCAAATGTCGACGGAGCAAATGTCGAGGAGCAAATGTCGACGGAGCAAATGTCGGCGGAGCAGCTGTCGGCGGAGCAACAGTCGGCGGAGCAAATTTCGGCGGAGCAACAGTCGGCGGAGCAAATATCGGCGGAGCAAATGTCGGCGGAGCAAATGTCGACGGAGCAAATGTCGGCGGAGCAAATGTCGACGGAGCAAATGTCGAGGAGCAAATGTCGCGGAGCAAATGTCGCATTTCGGGGAGCATTTGTTACCGGAGCAATCGTCGCCGGAGCATGTGTCAGGTTACCGGGGGCGGACGTTACGAAAAATGCCCCAAAATTGTAAAATATTACCCCCAAAATATTATTTTTACCTTTTTGGCACTAGAATTAGGACAAAAGGATTACAAAATGAAATGAATATGTCTTGTTATACAATCCAATAACAAAGGAATATATCGCATGTAATGTATATTATTATTTTTGGTCAATTGATGTAAAAATCATCTCCATTTCAGGATTTTATGCAGTGAAAACCTTACTACAACACTAGAGGGCGCCATAACTTATGATAAATATTTCCCTTAAAAAATCGAATTCTAAGCACTGTAATTTTATCAATAAATTTGAAAGCTGACACATTTCAAGAGCAATTATTTCCAATGCCGATTCATAGTATGGGCATCTAATTTGTTTTGATTCTACCCCCCCCCCCCCGGGAGGGGGGGGGTAGAATCAAAACAAATTAGATGCCCATACAAAACAAATTAGATTGCGAGCGTTGTGGCCCAGTGGATTGGTGTTTTGACTTTGAAAGGGTCGTGGGTTCGAATCCCGGCCATGGCATAGTTTCATTCTGCAAGAAATTTATCAACATTGTGCTGCACTCAACCCAGGTGAGGTAAATGGGTACCCGGTGGTAAGAAATTCCTTGAATGCTAGAGCGCCTAGGCAGCCCATCTAAGGCAGGGGTAATAATAATAGCAGGGCCCCCTAGGAGAACAGTTTTTAGAACTGAAGTGGCTTCCCTAGGTAAATATACCTATATTATTAATATTATCATATCATAACAAGAGCAGTCATTGGTCTATGTCGAAAAATCCACGATGGCGTGAAGAAATCTGAGTCTAAAGTGACTGCTGTTACTGAAAAATGGACATAGTTCATTTAAAATTCACCAAGGACATATGATTTTGGTGTCCACTCAATGGTTTCATGATTATAATGATACTTTCGACTAGTTACAAAGATATGCACTTGTCCATTTTGCCTAAAAATCCAAGAAAGTTTTCAAAATGGCATCTAAAATGATTCCTAAAACTCATTAATAATGGTCAATTTATACAATATTATTCTGTGAGGAATAATTATGGTGTCTATATGGTGGTATAAAGGGTCAGATAATACATTCGACAAATAACAAGGATATTTAGTTTTCCATTTTGTCTAAAATCCATGGTAGATTAAAAAATTTCATCAAATGGGGCTATTACAAACTCATGAATCAATATGATAACTTATCCCATACATTTAAGTGTAGGCACCAAAATATTTCTCACAGGTTAGTATTGTTTAAATAATGTATCCACTTCTAAGTAACAATAGTAATTTTTGGAACCCATTTTTTAAAACCAACTTGGATTTTAAGGCAAAATGGATAACTGCACAGTCATTGTATCCAGTCCTTTATAAATATTTTTAATTTTAACTCTTGAAATACTAGTATAGACACCAAAATAATATCCCCAGGTGTATTCTATATCCACTTTTAAGTAATAGCAGTCATTTAGGCAATTTTGAATTTTTGACAAATTTGACATCCGACTGTTCTTTCAACTTGAAACAATACTTGATCCTTTAAACTCTAGTGTAGACACCAAAATCAAAACCACAATGTGCATTTCTAATGAACTATGTTTTCACTGCATAAAATCCTGAAATGGGGTGACTTTTACATTAATTTACCAAGAATAATCATATAAATTACATAGTGCCAAAAAGGGGGAAAATTATGCTTTTGGGGTAATATTTTACAATTTTTGGGTATTTTTCGCAAAATCCGCCCCCATATGGCAAAAGTGAAAAAAAATTGGCATCACAACATCATCAAATATTCATTCTTGTACACCTCAGACAACTTAAAAATGAAATTGGTGAAGAAAAGTGAGAAGTAAGGTTGAAACAATGGATTATCCTATTGGGCTTTGTACAGGCCAATATGGCGCCAAAAAGGACCCCCACGAAGGGAAGGAGGGGGCTGAAAATTTGAACCCCATCATTTTTGGTCTAAAGGGACCCTACTGAAGCCAAAACAACCCCAAAAATCAATTTTGGCACGCCAGTCCTACGGGATGACATAACATACCGCACTATCATCTTGAACTCCGTCCGATCATGATCATACGTGTAATGATTCACCATAAGTATGTTCGAAATATTGGGGAGGGGTTATATCCCCACCCCACCCCCCCCTCCCTCGGGATCGACACCAATGGTGAGGTAGTAGTCCCTTGACTGGATTTGCTTGCTATCGTTGATTTGGTTTATTTCCAATTGTCTAATACCATTTCGTCCAATTGCCAGCTCGTCTACTATCATTTGGTCTACCATCAGTTCGTCCACTCCCACCACATGATCTACTTTCATTTAGTCTAATACCATTCCGTCTAAGAACCAGTTGGTCAATAGCAATATTCCATTTGGTCTAATCAAACTAAAGTTTTATTGTGCAAAATGAATGAAAAGAAAATCGGTGTTAGACCAACCGATTTTTAGACGAAAAGGTAACAGACGAAATGGTGATTAGACGAAGTGATGATTGGACCAAATGGTTAATGGACCAAATTGTTGTCAGACGAAATGTTGATGGACGGAATGGCAGACTAAATGAAGGTAGACCATGTGGTGAGTGGATGAGTTGGCAGTGGACAAATTGGCAATTTACCGTTGATTTACATGTCTTTTTTAATGGAATCATTTTGCCATTACATGCTGCTAACGGTTCTAATAAAACCACTCTATGAGAATAACATAAGAAATAACCAACAAATGTATTGAATAAATTGTAACCTTCCCCATATTTTTGCGGATTCTGAAATCAAAGGTCAAATTCGTCACACATGCAGTCATTGGCGTTTGCGTCAAAATCAAGGGAGGGCCCGGTATTGTTTGCTTTATTATTATTGTTCGGGTCAATTTTGATTGAGTTTTAATAATGCTATCTCCCCAAACAGACAATTGGAAGTGCATGATAAACTGATATCTTCCCCCAAAACATTGGATATAATTATGTCGACAGCCGATCCCTTCCCGTGACAAGATCTGTGCAAACAAGCAGAGTAAGAACATTAATAATAGCGATTCTTTTTTCTCACGCGTAAGACGGATTGTGTGAAAGTAATAATCTCATACCATGTCAAAGGTAGATGATTTCGGGGCGCAATTGTGCTCAAGAGGCTCAGAGGCACCCCCCCCCCCCCGGAGAGCAGGGGTAGGGGTCTATTAATAGTGACACAAGGTCTGTTATGTCAGATTGTGGTAAATTACCGCAATGTGCCATAACTATGTTAAGGCACTTTCGGTAAAAGAAATTTGTTACCAAAATGTGAATTGTGCACTTATGCCCATTGGCGGCGGAAGCCAACAAATTTAGAGGGGTCCACCTGAAATTTAGGGGGAGGGGCGCAGGAAACAAAATTGACACACACATTTCATTTCATTCGTTTATTTCCATTTTCAACAATTACAGTTTCTTCTGTACATGTTGACATATATAAATAACAAAACATATTTCAAATATTCCTGTACAGAAAATTATATTCAAGATTATTACAAATCAGGTTGGAAATGGAGGAGGCTGCTAAAAAGCGGAGCTTGTAGAGTGCAGCCTCCTAATAAATATTCTTGTAGTTGTTTAGCATATAAAAAAATAAAATAACTTGAGCATAACCAGTTGAATTAAAAGGAAAAATGGGAAATTAAAAAAAAGGTTATTAACAGAAATTTTAGGGGGGCCCGCCCCCCCCCACCTCAAATTTAGAGGGGACAGGACCCCCCCTTCCGCCGCCTATGCCCATGCCTGGCATGTTTTTTTTTTTTTTACCAATATGTGCAGTTAAAACATGATGTTCCTGCACATTTTGGTTTAAACACATTTGACGGTTATATTGGAGTACAGATTTATGATATGGTATTGGGTTAGAGACAAAGTCAGGGGTACTTGTCTGTCTGTGTGTGTGGATGATTTGCCAATTTGTCCAATAACCACCCAGCCACCCCCCCCCCCCCCCCCCCCCCGTTTCCTCGGCCCCTGCAAATAGCGATTCATATTAGCCTGATTTCGATAACCGTCTCTGCGACGCATTCAGCTTATGCCCAGTTTTTTTTTTTTATCTCTTTTGTGTTGCACTTTAATCTTCTCATGCCTCATGAATATCAAATATATTTTTTAAAGGTCAAGTCCACCTCAGAAAAATGTTGATTTGAATCCATAGAGAAAAATCAGACAAGCACAACGCTGAAAATTTAATCAAAATCGGATGGAAAATAAGAAAGTTATGACATTTCAAAGTTTCGCTTATTTTCAACAAAATAGTTATATGAACGACCCAGTTACATCCAAATGAGAGAGTTGATGATGTCACTCACTCACTATTTCTGTTGTTTTTTATTATTTGAATTATACAATATTTCAATTTTTACGAATTTGAAGTTTGGGACCTCCTTGCCTGAAGCACAAAATCTTAAAATAACTGAATTCCACGTGTTCGGGAGGAATGAAACTTCATTACATGACAATGACGATAAAATCAAAATATTTCATATTTCAAACAATAAAAAACAAAAGAAATAGTGAGTGAATGACATCATCGACTCTCTCATTTGGATGTAGCTTGCTCGTTCATATTTTTTGTGAAATGAAGCGAAACTTTGAAATGTCTTAACTTTCTTATTTTACATCCGATTTTGATGAAATTTTCAGTGTTATGCTTGTTGAATTTTTCTCTTTTTATTCAAATCAAGTTTTTGTTGGGGTGGACTTGTCCTTTAAGTATTTGTGTATGTTCTCACCCCGTTCTCTCTCTTTCTATAGCAAGGTGTGAGTTAATTAGGAGATTTGATTATTAGTATTTGCGTGTTTGTAATCCATGAAATTGTAACCTTCTTTTGTTCTTGATTCGTCTTGTTTTGTTTTTGTTATTGCATTTGAAACATATGGCAAGCTGGAAATAATTTTGTATGAAAACAATGGAATTTTCAATTTCGAGATCTGAAGAGAAGATATTGTAGGCATACATTGTATATCTCACAATAGGGAAGTTTATAGCTTTCACGAAGGTTGTGAGTGTTTTCACGTGTGGGGAGGGACGTTTACACCTATTACTATACCATGCAATTGCGTATACTTACGCACATTAAACCAAATGGACATAGGACCAAGTGGGCATTATAGAGCAAGTGGATATTGGACCAAATGTCAGTTGGATAAAGTAGGGGTTGGACCAAATTGGACCATAGGACATTGGACAAAATGGCTATTGGGCGAAGTGGCTTTTCGACGAAGTGACTCTTAGACAAAGTGGCTATTGGACGAAATGGCTCTTATACTAACTGAAAATCGGACAAAATGTTTATTGAACGAAGTGGCATTTAGATGAAGTATAGCCTTTAGACGAAGTGGCTAATGGACGAAATGGTAATTAGACAAGGTGGCTTTTGGACAAAGTGACGCTTAGACAAAGTGGCAATTGAACGAAATTACTCTTAGATGAAGTGGCTCTTATGTTAACTGGCTATTGGAAGAAATGGCTATTACATGAAATGGTATTGGACTAAACAGGATAAGATGACATGGTCATTGAACGAAATGACATTGGACAAAGCGGGTATTAAACCATTAAGATCTTATGCCAACTGGAGATTAGACGAATTTAATGGTAAACCAAATGAGACCAAATAAAATGCCCAGCTTATGTCGTTAGGGTATTTTGTATTTTTTGATGCAATGAATCAGTGCAGAAAACGAGCGAATCATCGGGGGGGGGGGCGTTTCATGAAAGGACCTGTCGGACGATTTATCCGACAAGTCCCATTTTATCCGACAGTTACCATAGTAACAGTACCTCTCAGCAAATCAACATCAGAAACATCAGAAAAAGATGTCAGATCTGACAACTTGTCGGATGAAAATGTTGATGAAACACTCCCCAGAAGTTACCAAAGTGTCAGTGCCGTCAATGTCCAGCACATTTTGGTAAATTACCAAAATGTTCTGTTACCAAAATGTACAGTACATAGTTACACATTCTGGTTATTTACCAAAATGTGCAATTTACCAAAATGTGACGTAACAGGGACCGATAGATTTTCTATGATAGAACGTTGGGTGTATGGGTTTGGGGTGGGGGTGTAGAGGGGGTCTCTCATTTCAGTCAATTGACACTAAGCTCTTAATATACTCAACTCACATGCAACCCCGCCCCACAAAGAAAATAAACAAATCATCAGCGCAAAAGAAAGAAAGAGATAAACGAAGAAACAAACAGGCAAACAAAGAAACAAACGAAGACATAAAGAAAAAAGAAAAAAGAGGAGAAAGAAAGAAAGAAAGACAAATAATTCATAGAAAATCTCTCTCTACATTAGTAATCTTGGAGAATTGCTCTCAGATCAGGATTGATGAAAGGCGTTGTATGCATGATATACATGATTGTACAACCGTGATAACTGGGATAATAAAATTTAACTTACTGATAGAATGAAAGTCGCATAGAACTCGCAGATGACATGTCGTCCAAGCTCGCTACGAATTCGTATCGAATTAAGTATCCTCCTCCTCCACGAAGTCGACCCCGATCCCATGGTTATATCCAAAATTCTCCTCAAAGACCTCCACCATTAAAACACAGTAATGCCCGGTAGAAAACAGATTGATTATTAAAGTCATCCATGCACTTTGGTCCAAAACACACCTGACAACGAACGATAAGACACTTGAAGGGTATCTCGAAGACGATAGGTCGAGATCTCAGACATGAAAAGTCAAAATGATTTATCTCACAATGTTCAACCTTTATTCCATCATTCAAGATTATCAAGTTCGCGAGCAGTTCGTCACACAAGGGCTTCTTTTTGATTGGTTGGCGAGTGGTGACGAAAAAAAAATGTTAATCATGTAAGTTAGTGTTGAAGTTGCTTCTGTGTACATATCGATTGAAAAAGGCTATTTCTTTTTTTTGAAGAACCATGATCAGATCAATGCAAAGGATGTTGATTCTAGAGAGAACATTCCCATCTCATTATAATCACAAACTCGAAAAAAAACATTGGGTTGCTTAAAAATAATGAACCTACTTGGGGAGGAGAAAACGGAAGCGAGGGACTGTGTTCCCCCCCCCACACACACACACACCCACACACACACACACACAAACCCACAGAAGGTGATAAGAACAAGAAGAAGGTAATGATTATCCCAAATCAGGCACTTCACATACAAACTTCAACAGAAGTGGCGTAATGAACAAAAAGGGGAACGAATGACGGGGCAGAAGATAGCGTATGTGGATTTTTGTTCTAAAGACACGAGGGAACGAAGCGAGCGAGCCAAATAATCTTTTGCCTTTTGGAAATGAAAATCTAATTTTGTAGTATATTTTTAGTCGATAATTCGGCGATTAATATCATATTTCACCATTTTTACTTTCCCTTTCTCCTTCTTTTTTCTTGATCGGCACAAGCCCCCCCCCCCCCCACTCTATACGCCAGTGTTTAACAGCATTGTAGGTTCATACTGGGGGGGGGGGGGCGTATGCAAACGAACGAAAAACGAAACCCTAGTTCACGAAAGGCCTAAAAGCGAGACATTTCTTGATAAAGGCAGAAAGCACAAACGAGAAAACCAATATCACCTGATTTCCAAAATGGTCAAACATGCAAACCTACAATTAGTTTAGTGAAATGGGAAAATGTAATAAAATAATACTAGAGACAAAATATGCACCATATGGTTACAATGTATGAAGGCTGGAGTATTTAATTGCATATAGGCAATGAGATTATGAATGTTTTATTTCATGACTCCATATCGTCTACGGATTTGGTTACGGATCTACGTACTCGGTTAACATGGTTAACGGATCTACGGAATTCATTACGGATCTACGAATTCGTTGGTGGATATTAACTTTGTATTTAAGTTAAGAGTGATATCACTTTGCTTCAATTCTGACCTAACAGCATCGAGTCAATAGGAATGTTTTCGATATGCCTAACCGTCACGTATGTTCCCAATGCAATAGGACCTATATTAATTTGATATGCAGGGGCATGAACAAAACGCACATCCTGATACAAGAGATGTATAGTACGCAGCTCCTCGTCATAATATTAAAGGTCACCAAAACTTTCCTGTAGAATCTAATTTTTGTGCTATATCTCCCATTTTGAGGGTGCTGAACACGAATCTGCTTGCTGCCAAATTTATAAATGCCGTCTTCGACCGTTGCCATGAGAGCGGATTAATTTCTCAACATTTTTATTCCCCTGTAAATTGTAGATAAACATGATATAAATTAGCCAATTGATTAAATTCAAGATTCCAATTAAATACAAATGAAATTTAAAAAACATTTAAGATCATCAAAAAAGTTCAAATTGCCATAGTAACTGCTTATTTTTCCCCAGAAAAGTATTTTAGAAATGGATTTAAAATTGTAGAATCTATTTTTTTTTCATTTTCCCTACCTTTAGGGTGCTAAACATAGGAGTGACCTTGCTAAATGTATAAATACAATCTAATCCATTGCCATGGCAACAAAGTAATACCTAATTTCGTTTAAAAACTAAATAACAACAATAAAAACGACCTAATCTACATGCTTTGGGTTTTCCCTCTCATTTAATTTAGAACAAAACTTACAGAAATGGTTCTGCATGAGTTCACTTGAATGATAGAAATTAATGTTGCCTTGGCAAAGCTTGATTTAAATGATAAACATCAATGTTGCAAATGGTCCGTTGCCACGGTAACAATTTATTTTTCTCAGAAAAGTTTACATTTGATGAAAACATTGTAAAATCTGAATTTTCTTCCATTTCCTCTAATTCTAGGGTGCTAGATCTATACATGCCTGTGGCTAAATGTATTAATAGCATTTTAAGCCACTGCCATAGCAACCAACTAACTGGTGGAAAATACCATAAATATCACAGTTTACATGCGAAAGGTTTGGCCCACTCATTTGATATTGAACAAAAATAACAGTAAGTAAAAATTAGTGTTCAATTGGTAACACTTGCATTTAATGATAAATATCAATGTTACAAACCTCCTGATGCCACAATAACAACTTATTTTTCTCAAAAAGTACAAATTTGATTTTAAAAACCATTGCAGAATCTAATTTTTCTTATGTTTCCTATAATTTCATGTTGCTCAATATGACATAAATTTTATGCTTGTTAATGTATAAATATACGATCTCGGGCCATTTTTAATTACTGATCATATCGACATACTACATGTTATGTTATGCAGGGCCCGCTGGTAGAGCAGTTTCCTAACTGAAGTGGCTACCCTGGGTAAATAAAACGTTATTATTATTATTTTTAATAGGGCTCAAATAAATTTTCCAAATATTTCAAAGCTGGACAAACTTAAATCTATATCAGGAGGTGCCGTGGTTTCCCGGGGGGCCACTTACATTGGCGAGTGGATACCATGCGCGACCAAAAAAACACGTAAAAAGGATGTCTTTTTCACGATAGGGCACGTTACGTACGTAACGTGATAAGGGTGTCCAAAACACAAAAATAATGAAAAAAGGGTATCTATTTCGCTAGGAAAATTACGTGTTTGGGGTCGAATATGCTGGGATGATAAAACAAAATTAAAATGTTTTATAAAGGATGTCCTTTTTGCCCCAAAACTTCGTGTTTAGGGTCCGATTTGCGCGAGGTGTAGAAGGTGGGGTCGTACTAAACCAGGGTTTCATTTCAGGGAATATTTTCCAAGAGTATCGTTTTGTTTCCCATACTTGTTAAGGGTAGGGTTTCACACGCCAATACTTGTTAAGGGGTGCATTTTCAGAAAATGGAAATTACGTGTTTAGGGTGCTTTTCGAGACCCCATGGTCGCGCATGGTATCCACTCGTGAATGGAAGTGGCCCCCCCGGGCGTGGTTTTGACCGCCTTATCAGAAATAATTGCCATTAAAATATCTAAAATGGCAATGATCAAGGTCTGGGGTCAGTACGATCACCAATGTTTGATCATGTTCTATTATCATCATTATGTCTCAACCAAATTAAGTTTTTGAAACAGCAAAACTTTGAGGCATCTATATACGCCCGTGAGCTATGCAATTGATTTATTTTGCTTTTTTTGTCCTACATTCATATGAAATATCAATATTATCTGCATTGTAAGTGTGCACTTGGTTCTTCTTTTTCTTCTACTTCTTCTTCTTCTTCTTCTACTTCTATTTCTTATGTTAATTTTTACAAAGTTTACTGCCTTTTAATGTTTGGGATATGAAATGAGTCTTCTATAACTGTTTGTACTTTGTATACATGACCAATGCAGCTATTTCGTTGTGACTCATGTTTTTAATAAACCTTGAACTGAGTTAAATATAAGAAGGATGAGAAGAAAAAAAAGAAGGAGGAGGAGGAGGAGAGGAGGAGTAGGAGAAGAAGAAGGATAGTGGTGGTGGTGGTGCTCGTGATCATGACCCATAAAACTTGACTTCCACATAATAAGCACCACTTGCACGACGATCATTTGAATTGCTCCATTATTAATTTCAGGGTTTTTTCCGGTCCTACCAGATTTTGTTAGGGGTCCGACCACTTGACTGAAGGTCTGCGAGGCCGAGGGTCCGCGAGACCGAGGGTCCGCGAGCCCGAAGTTCCGCGAGACCGACCTTTTTTCCCTTCTTCGGTTGCCGCGGTCGAGTGGTTTTAAGACGCCTCGTTGCTAACGGGGGGGGGGGGGGGGGGGGCCAAATCGGTAACTATAGAGAATCAGTGGCGTTGCTAGGATTTCATGACTCATGAGAAAGAGACACATATCTCACCAACAAATTATAACGCGAGCAGCGAAACACGTACTGCGCGCACGAAACGTCTCTCTAGGGGGGGTGTGGTGCAGGGAGGGGTTGTTTCTGCTACTTACAGTATAAACTTACGATCAGAGGCGTCGATCCTGGGGGGATGGGGGGGCAAACATATCGTTTTACTCCCCCCCCCAATAATTCCGGATGTGTAAAAATAAAATAAGATTGTAATGTTAGACAGAAATCGGCAAGCGAAATTGAAATGCACAACTCGTTCTTTATTCAAAATCGTGCTCAAAATATCCGTTTTTCAGAGTGGAATATTAAAATTTTCAGCTCGCGTTTCGCGCTCGCATCTCTTCTTTAGCAATAAACCCATACTTTTCATGATTAAATAGGTAAATAGAATGTCCCGTTTTCAGGTAAACCTAAAAAAAACTCCCGCTTCGATTTTCAATAATATTTGGTTGGATAAATATACATCTTGTTCTTTATTAAAAACATCCATTAAACTGTCAATTTTTTCAGATCGAAATATCAAAATTTTCAGCTCGCGCGCTTGCGTCAATTGTTCTTTTAGTTACTAGTAGGGGAAGGCGGGGTAGGTTGAGCATAGGGGCAAGTTGAGCCACCAGCCCCAGGCCAATAATGAATGAGTCAGACATTGTGGTGGTGTCATGTATTGATGACCCATAGCATAACCCCTAACCCCAACACATTGTTTTCAACTTTGAAACAAAAAGTAGTTTTTTAGAGGGAAAAATATGAATTTCAGCCAAAAAAGTAAAAAAAAGAGTGTGAAATAGATAAGTGCTTTATAAACACACATGTCTTTAAATATAATAAAGACATGATAACAACATTATTAGTCCAGGTATGGATCTTCATTCTTGTCATAGTCTTTTATATGTTGGATGCATAATAAATATGTGGATACAAAATTATCGCACTAAGTTCGGACTGGGGTAAGTTGTGCCAAACAGCATGGGGCAAGTTGAGCCATGGTAATTCCTATGGTAATGTATCTTAAAAAAAAAAAAAAACCCATAAAAATCGATTGAAATGCTGGCTGAAAGGAGCAAATTTACATGACTGCTCTTTTCCTTTTAAAGGATGTTAGTATTTATAGGGAATTAGCAAGTGAAAAGACTTTAAACAAAAAATTGACATGCTGGTTCTCCCCTCATACATTTTGTACATAGTTTTTGTGGCTCAACTTACCCCAAAAGGTGGCTCAAACTTACCCCATATATGGGGCAAGTTGAGCCATTTGACATCGTTTTTTTCAAAGGTCACGATGACTTTCAGTGTGGGGATAGAAAGTTATATATAGGTGGAAAATATTTCAGAAGAATTAAATTTCAAGGCAAGGCACTTATTTCGACAAGATTATTAATCATATCAATTCTAACATGCAAAAAGCAAAAACTGTCACAACTTACCCCGCCTTCCCCTACCCATCTTAATCATTGTTACCAAAATGCTTGGAATATCAAGCTTTCAACCGGCAACCGATGAAGGGAAAAAAGTCGGTCTCGCGGACCTTCGGCCTCGCGGGCCTTCGGTCTCGCGGACCCTCGGTCTCGCGGACCTTCGGTCTCGCGGACCCTCGGTCTCGCGGACCTCCGGTCTAGCGGGCTGTCACCTTTTTTTAGATGTAAATTAACAGCCATTGTGATAATTGATTGCAAACATTCGTTAACTGTTGAATCTAAATATATCCAAAATTCAACCAAAACTTTGCGGGTACTTAATACAGCTTTTTTTTTGTTCTTAACTCCATCTATTCGATTTCTTACTATTTTGCTTTAATTGTCAAGTTTTCACTACCAATATGCTGCAAATTTAGATCATCAACCTAAATTTTAGGGGGGGACAATACACGTTCCAGGGGGGCCACGTGAATTTAGGGGGGACGCAGGAAAAAAGATTGACAAGGAAAAAAAAAAAAAAAAAAAAAAAAGGTTATCAACTAAAAATTTAGGGGGGGACACGTCCCCCCCCGTCCCCCCCGCTTCCGCCGCCTATGCCACCCCCCCGTACTCTGGAAGATGTGTAAAAATTTAAGAAAAAAGTAACCAAAATGACCTTCATATTGTAGTGACAACTTTTTTCTTTCTTTTTTTTCTTTTTTTTAAGGTTTTTTTTTCCTTTTTTCAGTGTTTTTTTTTTGTTGCTTTATTTCATTGTTGTTGTTTTTTGGGGCTTTTCAAATTCATATTAGCACCCCCAGTAAAATAAAAAATCGTTCCCAGCATAGCCATGTTATTATAACATTATGATGCTATAACTATAAGGTAGGAGGACGATGGGAAAGAGACGGGTAACAGACAGAAAAACACAGCGTAATAAAGAGAGATAGAGAGAGAGAAAGGGGGATTAAAGAGGAGAAATTGTGAAGAAGTCGAGTATCTTGCCAAGATTATAGATTTCAAAGTTTTGCTACACAAACATTCCAGGAACACTTTCAGAGCTAAGGGTGTCACAAAATGAAAAAAAAAATAGAAACAAGCAAGGTAGATATCGAATCCCATCGTAGTTTCTACCTGAACAGTCGATCAGAAGAACAAATATTTTCGAGTTCATATGCATATTTTTGTGATCTATTTCGGACTTTTCGAAACTGGAAAAAGTTGTCAACACATATTCATCATGTCTGACAATACGATCCTGCCATACCTGAGCATATTCATTACACTCAACTCTCACGTACTCACACCGATGGCACACGTAGGCCAATCTGAAAGAAAAAATTATTTCTCTGGAAATTTATTCTTTTCTTTATTTCATCACCATCATCATCATCAGCATTGACCTATAATAAAACAACAACAACCCCACCACCATCATCATCATCAACAATAACAATAACATCACCGCCACCGCCACTATTACAATTATTATCGTCATTATCACCACCATTATCAGTACAATCATCATCGCCTTCGTCGTCATTGCCATAGCGCCCCAAGGTAGCTGGATAAAATGAGAGGAGGTAAAGAGAGAACCGGGGATGTAAATCGTGTAATTCAAGACGAATATGGAATCGCAGGGGCGGATATATAGTACCGTACGGTGTGATTATGTGTAGAATTGGGATATAACTGTTATAAAGGGATTATATAGAAAGCTAGACATTTATGAACAGGGTACATAATTATTAATACATCAATAATAATTCAATAGACTTGAAATTAGTTGTTTTTTTTTTCATGATTGGGATCCGCCGTGTCTGGTGAAAGCGCCCCGGCAAGCGCGAAATGAAATTTTTCATGAACTGACCTGAGAAAGGATAAGAATCCACGACATCTTTATTTTAGTTACTCCAATTTGTTTTATTTGTGTAAACTTACCCTCAGTTAGAGATTTTGTCTTTGTTTAATAAATTCGTTTGGTCAATGATTAATATTTGTTGTTTAATGATTTTCCTGGCTAATGAACTTTTTTTATATGTGGTTTAAAGGACAAGTCCACCCCAACAAAAACTTGATTTGAATAAAAAGAGAAAAAATCAACAAGCATAGGCCTAACACTGAAAATTTCATCACAATCGAATGTAAAATAAGAAAGTTATAGCTTTTTAAAGTTTCGCTTATTTTCAGCAAAACAGTTATATGAACGAGCCAGTTACATCCAAATGAGAGAGTTGATGACATCACTCACTCACTATTTCTTTTGTATTTTATTATATGAAATATGAAATATTTTGATTTTCTCGCCATTGTCATGTGAAATTAAGTTTCATTCCTCCCTGAACACGTGGAATTCCATTATTTTAACATTTTGTGCTTCAGGCAAGGAGGTCCTAATCGTCAAATTCTTAAAATTGAAATATTGTATAATTCAAACAATAAAAAAACAAAAGAAATAGTGAGTGAGTGACATCATCGACTCTCTCATTTGGATGTAACTGGCTCGTTCGTATAACTATTTTGTTGAAAATAAGCGAAACTTTGAAATGTCATAACTTTCTTATTTTACATCCGATTTTGATGAAATTTTCAGCATTGTGCTTGTCTGATTTTTCTCTATTGATTCAAATCAACATTTTTTTGAGGTGGACTTGATCAAGCTGTAAACTTTGAGTTTGAATTTATTTTTAAATTTACAAATGATGTCCATAGTCGATGACGGGTGTAGGATTATTTAAATGGGGAAGAAGTGGATTAGTTTTTCTCCTATTTGAGTGCAATTCTTGATTCTTAGTTATAAGGGGATGGGCACCGAGCTCAATGAAGTAAACGAACGATTTGTCGATATAGACATGACAGAGGGCGTGTACATGCAGTTAATTTCCGCGAAATTCAAACAAAATAACAAAGTTTGCCGCATTCGCCGTCTCTGTCCGATTCCCCGATCCCTGTTTGTATAGATCTACATTGAATTTCATTTTGGTAAGCTCTTCGGAATTGTATTAATTTTTAATCGTGTAGAGTATGAAACAAGAGACAGCTTCATCTGTCATGTCTATTCATTATTTTTACTGAGCTTTGATAGATTAAAATACACAGGGTAGGTTTAAGGACCCGTTACTTAGATCTAGCCTAGTTCACGATTGTCCCACTCATAAACATTTGTGCTGGGTTGGCCGCGGCCGCAGAGATGATAAATAAATCTTCATCTAGGACCTACTATCTGTGTTTTTAACTTCACGTGAAGACCTTGGCCTATCATATATTACATGCCTTCATATGCCAAATTAATTATTACTCTTTGTCTTTCACACTTGATGTGAATGTGCTGTTGAAGTTGAACTGTTAATGTTGACAAGACAGTCATGACAGTGTTGAAATGAATGTTAATTTTGTTGCTTTGAATTTGCCCAGAATTTTACTACGGCGGCCCGAACATCTCTATTCTAATGTAAGATCTACATGTATTGTAACATAAGATGTAGGCCTAGGTCTACCTGGCTTCTTCTTCTAACCAAACTTCTCACAAAGCAAACTATACAATCCATTGTGATCTTATTTTCAATTAGCTCCTTGGCCTAATAAGATCATTTATTTTGATATTGCAACATTCCAACCTGTAAAACTAAAATCTTAACAAACTAAGTTTTTTAAGAATCGTATTAGATTCTAATTAGAATAATATTAAAATCTAAAGTCCAGTCTATTGCTTGCCTCCCTATATGGATAAAATCAAATCCAATTCCAAATCGCAATGAAGTCATCATTGGCTGCGACTTCAAACCGATTTGGACTTTACTCCGACCTCCAGGCTTGCATCAAGGTATGGGTACACTGTCCATGTAGAATTTGAATTTTAGCATTCCTAGCAAGTAACATTATGCCAAACATCAAATAAAATGATTTTACTTCTTGGGTCTTCATGTATTTCATGTAAGCGCGATTTGTTCAAAAATTGCATGGGAACAGATCATGTGGGCGCTGGTCTTAAAAGGCGAAGAAATCTAACAGGTCTATTCTTCTTTTTATTTTGCATTGACAGAGATGGAGTGCCGTACACTGAATGAATTGAAAACACACTTTGAGATCAAGCTCACCAGTCTTGCAACATGCATGGATCTGGTTTCTATTGGTAAGGTTGAATTACCTATGATTATTTATAGCTTTTAGGGGCATGAAGGCAAGGTAAAAATAATGACCCACCATCCCAAATTTCCTCCTGAGGTAATATTCTCTATACCCAAATAGCAATTTGGTATGCAAAACTTTTTTTTCTTGTACATGTAATTAGCTTATCTGAAAGAATAATTCTTTTTCATGCTGTCAAAATTTGTGAGGTTCAATAAAATGCAAGATACAAGAGTTTCTTTTACAACACTGCTTAGAATGTTCACCGAGATTGTACGGCATGTCAGTCTCATTGGTTTTGTGAACCAAAACTTCAAAAACTTGTTTAATCTACATTCAATCAAGAATGCTGTCAAAATTTGTGAAGTTCAATAAAATACAAGATACAAAAGTTTCTTTTACAAGACTTATCCAGACTGCATGGAAGTTTCCCTGAGATTGTACGGCATGTCAGTCTCGTGGGTTTTGTGAACCCAAACTTTAAAAAACATGTTAAATTAAAATTTACATTCAATCAAGAAATTGCATGGGTTATTGTTCATCAATTTGACAAGTTGTATATATCATTTTAAGGCTTCTTGGATGTGCAGTTTGAAGCTAAATAAAAAATAATAATCTGAAAATTCATTTTGGGCAACCTGATGTTGGTTTTGAGATGGCAGCAGCGTGGCAGGTCACAATTAAAGATAAATTCCAGTTTTAGTAACAATCTAAAAATGACTTTTTACAGAATCTAATATAATGACCACCCAAGTGTCTGTTTGTATGAATAAAAAATTTGTGCCAAAGGATTCTAGAAGAAATTGTGTAATTGCTGAGAAATAAGCAAAATAAGCGCGGATTCAGTCACTTCTGTCAGGTCTTTATTCCAGCAATAATAATACACTGTCCCAGGTGTGCCTATCTGTGTTAGTGATCTTCAGTGTGAACGTTTTTCAAGATTTCACAAAGTTCAGTTTATGTAACTGTACCAGATCTAGATCCTCGATGATATTCTGACAATTAAGCCTGGTTTTACAGACTTTCTCATGAAATCAGTGTTTACTGCAACTACAGGCATTTCTCTTTAAGCTGTTCATCACTGATGTAACGGTTCATAATTCATCACAGTATCATTCATGAACCATCTCCAGAGGATTTAAGCATAAAGGATTTATTTATGCACCAAAGTTAACATGTTTATCTAGAGGGCTACAAGTCTGATTTTTATTCTTATTATTGTGATAGATTTTAATGTTTGATACCATGGTAGCACAATATTTAGGGAAAGGAGCGAGATTGTTGAGACTAAAATTTTCGGGAGGATATATCTTCCTACATGGACATTTGCTACATATTTCTATTCATTTCTTTTACATTTCTACAATTTTTTTGTTGCTTATATTATTTTATTTTTTTATACTCTTTTTGATGTCGTATCATAGACTTGTACATGTCTTTGTATATTTTTAAAGGACGTCAAATAAATGAATTGAATTGAATTAAAAATATTGACAGAAAAAACAATATTTTGTTATAAAAATCTTGTCTCCATCATCAGCTTCCGAACCTTATGGGGTGAGATCAGAATGCCATGAGCAGCTAATCATGATGGAAAGAGATCTGTGCGATGCAGAATCATCCGTGGCTA